>NC_077229.1:527796520-528136520 GCF_027887165.1 Monodelphis domestica | reverse complement strand
TGGTTACCATCTGGAAAGACATCTGGTCAGTCAGTTATCAGAGTAGAGACTTGAGTAGTTCCTGGCACTCACAAAGCCTGGAAGGCAGAGAGCCCACATTGCTTGGGTTTTTATTAGTCCTAGTCCAAGAAGCTCTATCAGAGAATCTGGGCCAATCACATTTCCTAAAGGCAGAAATTTCTCCCAAGAAAACTGGGATTAAAGGAAGATGTGTGTGTGTGGGGGGGACTGTGTTATGCTAAAGGAACCTGTGTCAACAAATGTGAATCGAAGAGATCTAGAACAAAGGGGAATTGTTAACAATGTTGGAAGTATTCTAGAGATTGTTCTAGAAGTCAGAGGATAAAAGAGACGATTTTGGGGAGAGTGAGAAATGGGACAAGGATGAGAAAAAGAAATTAAAGTTGACCGTGAAGCATAGAGGTAAGGGAAGAGAAAGCTTGGGATTTTCCTTCCACAAGATAGAGAATGACCAGCTGAGACACAACAGTACTATCTAGGATTCTGGTTTCTGAATAAAAAAGTTACCCACTGTGTCACACTCCCAGAGGGCAAAAATGCCCCCGTTCTAATCAGTGGCTGAGGAAGAATGATGGGGTCAAGAGATCTTCGGCATGCTGCCATGTTCACTCTATTCTCCCCATCTTATCCCAAGATGGCAGGGAATGAGATACACACAGAAATGATGTCTACGCCAGAAATTAAGTTCCTGTTTTCAGTAACTCAGAATCAAGTTTCTCCAAAGTGCAAAGTAGATTCGTCTTTTTTGATGTCGATTGTGCACTGCCTATAACAGAGGGAGAGGCCGGAGATGTTCTAAAATCCACTTAGAACAAACATCTGATCTTAAGTTAATTTTCTTTATTCCAGAATTGCACCATCATCAGCTGATAAATGAATTAAAGAGGACACAGAGCATGTAAGAAGCAGAGTGAAAGAATGGGTAGGCTGGGTTTTCAGATCAGAAAGATGCAGGACCAAGTTCTCTCTGAAACACGTACTGCATGAACTCGGAGAAGTCACTCCTGGTGCCCTAGCCAGACTTTTAAAGCTAGACATTAGAGCGGGTTATAGATCTGCGTCGGGGGAGGGGTTTTGGCACACTAGGAAGTCCAGCCGTACTTAATAAAAGCAAAGCAGCTTTCACTCTCTTGGAGGGGCCAAAATGGAAGAAACCGTAAGAGGCAGCCGAGGAGAAAGGTAGAATTTGGCTGCAGCAACCAAAGAACAGAACTCGATTCTAATTCGCCACTTTGTGTTTAGGTCCTTGACTGACTCTCAGATACTTGGATCTGTTCTCCAGCGTGGTGAGCTCTTTCTCCATCCCACATCCTCACTGGCATGGTCTCTCCCGCCTCCTACTCGCATTCCCAGGTTCGTGGGAGATCAGTGGATTTATTCCTCCGCCGTGAGTGGACGGTGACGAACTAGAGTTGGCGATGTTTCTGCCCTGCCTTTATTACCTTGCCAGCAAAAGACCTCATCCCATGAGTCGTGCCCTTAGCTCCTTCCTCTCTGACTCGCACCCTCTTCTTCCTTCCAGCGGACAGCTGGAGTAGACGTCTCAGACTCCCTCGTGATCAAGTAGCAGACGTGTGTCTAAGGGACGTCCTAATCTTACAAGCGCTTGGTACAGCCCCAGGAAGTTTAGAAAGAAGAACGTGTCAGAAGCCATGTTTCCCTGCTCCATGTCCTGCTGGTACTCAGATCCCTCGATTATGCTGCCTCTTGGAACCGGCTTTTATAGCGATGGGTTCTGTTTGGTTTTAATCAGGTGTAACACGTGGTCATTGACATGCTGTATCCTATATTCTCATGCATGTTACACACAAGCTTTATATGAAACATACATATCATGTGATATTTACACAGTATGCTATATGGCAAACCTGGTTTTTCAGATTTGTCTCTCCTATTTGGCAAATATAAATTAGGTGTTTCAAGTTTGCCTGCTGTCAAAGATGTGGCTCTTGTTTCTTTGGAGCTGCCTTATTTCCCTCTCCAAAAAGCAGGATAGCAATTTCAGCAAGGACTTGCTTCTTTATTGCATAAGCTCTCGGTCTGGACTCGCTGGCTGAGTGATTGTTCCAGCCCTGGCACTCTTGTCTCCAGTGCCGGCTGAAAAGGACGCATTGCCTGGACACACGAGCTCCCCATTTAAATGAGTGGAGATGCAACTAATCTGCTTCAGACCCAAAACACGCAGAGTTTGTCTTACATGCTTTGAAGTAGGAAAATGTACTGTAGAAATAATCAATACATATATTTATGGATAAGAAGAAAGGCTGTAGAAATAAACTAGCTTATGAAATGGTATTTACCTTCAGGGGCAGGTGAAGAGGCTGGTGGAGAAGGTTTTCCATTCCTGCGTCATCACTTCCCATGACTTACTCTCTACACACGCAAGGCCCATGCAAGACTGATCTTACCCTTGACTCATCATTTTCTTCATTGAAATTTGACGGTCTTGCCATATCTTCCTCGATTTCACCGAGATGCCATTTGAACAAAAACCTTTTCATGGAAGTTTGTTTCTTTCTCCCTTTCTGAACATTTCAATAATGTGTAAAACGAGTGTCCTTGCACAGCTCTGACACACAAACTGTTGCAACTTTTTCTGGGTGTCTGTTCAATACACGGTTTCATTTTTCTCAGATCCTCCACATGTCCTTAACCTCCCTTGTTTGTACTCCCACCGGGGGAAGCTCTGATTCCAGTACCTGCTTGTGACTTCAAGCAGTATCCTGTTCTGGACTGCTCCGATCTCAAATTGCCCCTGACTTAGGGTGCTCCAACGAGCTTTTGGAACGCAACAGCCAGGCCATCTGATCGGACTTTGGGTTTTGTAGGCTTAGGTGTCTGCAGTCACACTTAAGCCACCATGAAGCATTAGAATAAAACTTTAATGAAGATGCACTTAGATATTCTGCAAAGATGCTTCAGGGGCATGCATCCGTTTTGGAGAGACCATGACAAAGGGAAGCAGGAAAAACACTATTCCCCTGACTTTTTATTCTACCAGATGAATTAAATATTATTTTTCTAACTCAATGAAAGAATTTTGGGGTAGTTCGATTACCATGGCACTGAACTGGTGAACTTAACTTTAAGAAAGAATTTTTGACTAATTTGATTAGTAAGTATGGCACTACACTGTACGGTAAATTAATTTAGGTAGAATTGTCATTTCATTATTTTGGCTCAGTGTATCCACGAGTCATTAATGTCTTTCCATTTGTTTTGATTTGAATTTATTTGTGTAGAAAGTGTTTTGTAGTTGTGATCTTATAGTTCCTGGGTTTATCTTGGCAGGTGGATTTTCAAGTATTTTATATTGTCTACATTTTTTTAAGTGGGATTTCTCTCTATCTCTTGCTGTTGGACTTTATTGGTAGTTTGTAGAAATGGTGATTTATATGGGTTTATTTTATATTCTACCACTCTGGTAAAGTTGCTAATTATTTCGATAAGTCCTTTATTGATTTTTTTAAGAATCATGACACCTGTGAAGAGTGATAGATTTATTTCCTCATTGCCCATTGTAATGACTCCCATTTCTTCTCTTAGTGCTAGCACTTCTAGCACAATATCGAATAGTGGTAATGATAGTGGGCATCCTTGATTCACCCATGATCTTATTGAGAAGGCTTCTAGTTTACCCCCATTGCAGATAATGTTTGCTGATGGTTTTTTGATAGATACTATATTTCATTTTCTGGAATTCCATTTATTCCAATGTTCTCTCGTGTTTTTAAAAGGGAAGGATGCTGAATTTTGTCAAAAATAGTTTTCTACATCTACTGAAATAATCATATTATTTCTGTTAGTTTAGTTATTGATATGGTCAGTAATGGTGATGGTTTTTCTAAATGTTGAACCATCCTTGCTTTCTTGCTTTAAAACCCACCTGTTACAAACCTGTCATAGTGGGTGACTTTTAGGATATATTCCTGTAATCTCCTAGCTATAAATTGATTTAAAACATTTGCCTTAGTATTCATTAGGGGAATTGGTCTATAGTCTTCTTTCTCTTTTTTCTCTTTCTTGTTTAGACATCAGCACTATATTTCTATCATAAAAAGGAATTTGGTAGAGTTCCTCCCTCATCTATTTTTACAAATAGTAGTTATTAGAATTTATTATTCTTTAAATGTTTGGTAGAATTCACTTGTGAATTCATCTGGCCTTGGATCATGTTTCTTAGGAAATTCATTAATAGCTTATTTAATTTCTTTTTCTGAAATGGAGCTAAGTATTTTATTTCTTTTTCTATCAGTCTGGGCAATTTGTATTTCTTTAAATATTCATCTACATCATTTCAATTGCCATTTTTTTGGCATAAAATTGGGCAAAATAACATTTAATAATTACTTTAATTTCCTCTTTTTTGGTTTTAAATTCATCCTTTTTGTTTTTGAGACCTGAAAATTATTTTTCTTCTTTCCTTTTTTTTTTGGATAAAATTAACCAAGGGTTTATCTATTTTATTTGTTTTCTCATAAAAGGATTTCCTTGTCTTATGTTTTAGTTCAATGATTTTCTTACTTTCAATTTAATCTCTAATTTGATTTTTATAATATCTAATTTGGTGTTTAATTAGAGATTGAAAATTTGTGGTTCTTTCCTATTTTTACATTGTATATGCAATTAATTTATAGCTCTTTCTCTTTTTTATTGATATAACCATTTAGACACATACATTTTCTCTTAAGTACTGCATTAGCTGCATTTCAAAATTTTTGGTATGTTGTCTCCTTGTTATCATTCTCTTTAATGTAATTATTGATTGTTTCTATGATTGTCCTTTGACCCATTCATTTTTTTAGGATAAGATTGTTTAGCTTGCAATTAATTTATAATTTTATTTCATTAGCCCTTTATTAAATGTAATTTTCATAGCATTATGGTCTAAAAAAGGATGTGTATAATATTTCTGCTTTTTTTACATTTCATGGTGAGGTTTCTATGTGATCAGTTTTTGTGAATGTGCCATGTACTGCTGTGAGAAAGGTATATTCATTTCTATTTCCCTTAAGGTTTTTTCCAAAGGTTTTGTACTTCCTTCTTTTAGAGAGCTATTTTCCTTATTGAGGTTTTCTGTTTCCGCTTTTAGGTATCTGTTTTCTTCAGCAAATTTTTGCTCTAGACTTTTGATTTATTTCTGTCATCTTTTTTCTTTTTTTCTTCAAAGTGTTATTATTTCTTTTTTTTTTATCCTCTTTTGAAGCTTTTTGAGGAGTTCATTTTGGGACTGACATCCTTTAACATTTCCCTTTGAGGGATCATACATTTTCTTTTTTGGTATTGATGTCCCCTTGTGAACTTGCATTCTGGTCTTCCCCTTTGCTGAAATAGCTTTCTAGTGCCCAGATTTTTCTACGTCCTTTGTTCATTTTGTATGACTATTTTCATGATTTTGCTTATGTGTTGAAGTTCAGCTCCATTTCTGTGGCAGAGGGAGTACTGTCCCTGGGCTCCTCTGGGTGCCATATGTAATGTATTTAACTGAATTCTACTCCCCAGTTGCCAGCTCCCTGTGGTATTGTGGATGCTGGAGCTGTTCTTTCCACTAAGAGTTCCTTCAGGGGTGCCTTCACTGAGTCTCAAGCTCCTTGGTATGTATTTGTACTGGTCAGATAAAGCTCCCCCGGTTATGTTTATAGAAGGCCACTCCTCCTGTTCCATTATAGCTGAAGGCTAACTTTCAGAAGCTTAAGCAGAGCTGGGGAAGGAAAGGAGATATATTATTGGGTGATCTAAACCCTCTTTGGCGTTTCCCTTCTTTAGGACTGGGACACGAACGGATCTTTCTAACGCAGTGGCCACTGCTCTGTTTTCCAAGTTTGCTGGCACATTGAGTGCAGCACTCTAACAGCATCATCTTTTATAATATATATCTGGCTCTCAATCCACTGAGCTACCCAGCTGTCCCTATAATTGAAAATTCTGAAACAAAATTAATCTGTCAATTTACTTAATGTAGATCCTTTGCTATTTTTAGCTTCAAATGAAAAGAAAGAAACTTGAGCTTAAAATAGTAATGAAAATGAACATTTTTAATTATAAATATGATTCAGAAAATCATCAGAAGATGAATCAAAATATCAATGTTTTAATCAATGAAGATGGACCAAAATATTTTTATAATCTTATTCATAAAATGAAATTGTTGCTTAGTAAATTAGTTGTCTGACTCTAATGAGACCCCAATTAGGGTTTTCTTGGCAAAGGTATTGCAACCATTTGCCATTTCTTTCTCCAGCTTGTTTTACAAATGAAGAAAGTAAGGTATATAGTGTTAAGTGACTTGTCAGGGTTGTGCAATTAGTGTCTGAGGCTAGATTTGAACTCAGGTCCTTCTGAATCCAGGTCTGGCACTCCAACCATTGTGCTACTTAACTGGCCCACAAAATGAATTACAAAACCAAAATTAAATAATAAAAAATAAGCAATTTGAATCATGAAAAATGAAGACTGGTGAGGCAAAATCCTTTCAATGAAATGAAATAGATAAAAAAGTAGGGTAGCTTGGTGGTACATGATATAGTGTGCCAAGCCTCGAGTCAGGAACTCTTCTTCCTGAGTTCAAATCTGTCTCAGATATTTACTAATTAAGTGCAAGTCATTTAATCCTGTTTCCCTCAATTTCCTTATCTGTAAAATGAGTGGAAAAGGAAGTAGCAAACCACTTCAATATCTTTCCAAGTAAACCTCAAATAAGGCCATGAACAGTTAAACAGGACTGAAGTGACTAAATAGAAAGAAAAGAAAATGAATTTGTTTAAATGAGGGGACTCTGTCGCCAAGGGAGAGAGAAGAGGTGGAAGGGGATAATGGATTCAGTTTATAAGTTTATATGAGATGTCATGGGACTAGTTCTTTACCATGTTGAATGAGCCAGTTGGGAGGAAAGCAGTTTGTAGAGATATTGCTAGGAGGCAGCTTGGGATTAGGTAATTATCTACCTACCTACCTACCTACCTATCTATCTGTCTATCTCTCCATCTATCTATCTATCTATCTACCTATCTATCTATCTGTCTATCCATCCATCTATCCATCTATCTATCTATCTATCTATCTATCTATCTATCTATCTATCTATCTATCTATCTGTCTGTCTGTCTATCTATCCATTGATCTATCTCTATTGATCTGTCTGACTATCAATCTATCTTTCTATTATTCTGTTCTACTCAGATTGACTAGAGTTAGAAATGTAAGGAGCCAAATTTGACCTTTTAGAAGGTGTCACAGAAAGTTAGTGGGTGGTGATTCATGACTAATGCACACTGGTGACAAGCAGGAGGGAGAGTACTTGGAAATGAAGAGGATATATCCATGTACAGAAATCTCAGAATCAGAGAACAGAAGCATGGAGTGCAAATATATGTGGCAAGATCAACAGAGGTAGAAACAAAATTGAGACGGTCTTTGGAGTATATTATCTCAAAAAAGTCTCAAAAAAGGGAAAACCAGGAAATAATTCATTACCTGGTACAGAATCTGCACATGGTAGTGATGGAAGATTCCAATTATGAAGATATCACATACAGCTTTCTCTAGCAAAAGAAGAGCAGTTAATTTCTTGCCTGATTTTAATCATCATTTTATCTGTCAAAAGGTGAATGAGGTAAGAGGAGAAATTCTATTCTGGATCCGATTTTCATCACAGAGGGAGCTGGTTGCTAGAGTTCATTTCTCGCCTCATAAAAGATGTAAAACTTTGAGTAGCATCACTTTTACCTTGTAAAGGATGTAAAGCTCTGGGTTGTTCATTATCCTATGAAAAGACCAAGAAAGCAGCTGAGCAGCCATTAGAGACAATGAGCTCTAGAACATCCATTGCTTCAGTCATTTTCTGCCACCCACTCCTTTACATGGATCAACAGAAGAGATTTATATGGGTGCACACACACAATCAGGAACCCTCAATCCCAGAGCTGTTGAGGCAAATGGCCATTGCCTGTTTTTTTTTTTTATTTCCTCCTAGGCAAAGGGGAAAGGATGAGAGGTACTGTGATAAGTACTTCATATTTATACTTTTTAGCACTCACCAAACTTGCAAATTGTCCTTATGGTTTGATTTGCAGAGAAGGGATAAGAGGGAAAGAAGGATTGTACATTCAGTTTCCAAGGGCTGATCCTATGAGTGCCTACTCCTATAGCTCTATCTCACAAACCCCTACCATTGTTGCTGTGGCAGCATCCCTTTCATTTCCTGCTACACCTGATTCCTAAGGGTGCCTCTGACTTCCATCAACCCCAATCCAAGGGATCAACTGACACCTTTTTCTGTTCTCTCCTTTTATACAGAGAAGAGAAACTTGATGCAGGAGATCACTCTATCCAGTGCAAAGAGAGACAGCAGTCATCCCTGCCTATCATACTTTGAGGGGAAGAAAAGGGAAAATCAGTAGAGGAAAGATTTTTTTCTGCTGATGTTCAGGTTCAATTTCTATCTTCTCCTGCGACATATATTGTCCATTCTCTAGTCTTTGGAGGGAAGAGGAATAGTAAAATGGGGCCTCCCATATAATCATTTGACTTCCATCTTGGGCTGAACTTGTCTCATGCCTGATTTCCAACTTCCTCTAGGAAGAATAGTAAAAACTTCAGTCCAATGATAAATATTCTCAGACCTGTCCATACCCTACACTTCTCAGGAATTCTAATCTCTTATAGGGCATCATCTAAAGCCCATTCTCAATCCCCTACCATATGATTCCTTATTCCTATCCCTGTCAACCCTCTTGGCACAAAGTCCCAATGAAATGCTATTTTGTCTTTTCCAATGTTTGTTTCCATAGTCAACAAACATTCCTTTATCTGATATATTTTCTTCTCCCATGCCTTCTATATTATAGCAGTCATTGATATCGGGTTTCCCCCTAATGATAGAGTTTCCCTATCTATTCTTTTTCATACCAACTGTGCCTTCATTTATTGCCCTTAGCTCACTGTTTGATCTGGGGAAGTTAGAATGTTTTTCTTCCCATTGCCATTTCTAGGCACTCCCCTGATTTCTATCACTCAATAATCTCCCTTCCTTTGAGATCCATGCTATCTATTATCTAATCACAATCCTGGTGGCTGTTGTCTACAGACTTCAGATCTCTCCTTCCTTCTCAACATATTCAGTACAGGCTTACAATTTTTCTCTCCTCCCCAACTCTTGCTCTTATACTAGGTGTATTAAAAAAAGATAAAAGAGGGAAGTTTGTACCCTGAGGGAAGTTTGGACTTTTGGTATGGAGAGGGGGAAAGAGAGGAGAACCCCCTTCTCAAAGTGGGGTTCAGGGGAGACAGCAGATATAATGAGTTGGTTCAGAGAGAGGAGAGGGGATTCAGAGATTTTCCCCCTTCTGCTTTCTCTCCTTAGCTAAAGTCACTCTCCCAGATTTACTCTTGACCCTCTTGTCCCCCCTCCACTACTTGAGATGAAAGGGTCTCCCCTTGATTTGTTCACTCACACTTAGCTTGGGGAACAGATAACTTTTAATGTCAACTCAATCAGGTAATACAAAAGGAATAATGGGCAGGGAAGAATGGGAAAAGGAAAGTGGAGAAAGGGAGTCCCTGTTCTATCTAAACCCTTTCCCCTCCCTCCTCGTGTTTGGGGGGAAGTCAGGCCTCGGCAGCCTGAGCCCCCGAGAGAAAGTCAGGTTGACTCACCCCTGGGCAACAGGAGCTGAGGTAAAGTCTGCTCAGGTTTCTCTTCAGTAAGTCCCTTCAATTGGGAAGTGTAGAGGGGAAAGATTTCATCACCAGCAGGAAAAATGAGTAACCCTCAGGAGAAAGTCTTTTTCCCAACTTCTCTCTTCGGCTTCTCAAGACTGAGAGACTCCCTGCTCTCCTAGCCAGACTCCACTCCTGGGGCCCCTCCCCCATCGAGGTGATCAATTTCACAAGGTACTTTTTCTCTAGTGCCAGCCTCTGTCGCAGAGGGGACTTTTAACATCAGCGCCGACTCCTTCAAGCACTATAATCATTTAGTTCTTTAATCTATTAACTTGCCATGGCGATTTCTGTACGCTACCTTAGCCACATACGAAGATGGTCACACCTTTGATCTTGCTTTTACCCACAAATGCATTCAAAAATCCCCTTATTTGGTCCTAGCTCATTGGCTTTCATCCTCTTCCTCTGCCATTATATATCACACTCTACTCTTCATTTACACGTTGACCTCCAATCCCCAGACCCCTCAGATCTCTCTGAGGCCATCTCTTCTGTACTAGTTAATTCTTCCCACCCCCTTGAGCCCTTGGTGAGACGTTTCCGCTCCGTCCTTCTGAGTCCCCATCCCCTTTATCATTTTACTCATTTCATTCTGCCAGTCCTAGACTTTAAAAAAACATGCGCGTTCTCACAGTCATTATGATTTTTTTTTTTGCTTACTTGTTTTATTGTGGGGATGGTGGGCTTTGTCCCAAAATGATTCTGATGTACAAAGGAAAGGCATCAAGAAAATTAAAAAAAGAAACCTTGGTACAAATTCATTGAGTGCTTGATGTCAGGTTTTGTCTTTCATTTTGCTTGTATTTGTACTCCCCAGTGCTAAACACAGTGCCTGAGACAATACTGAGTAAATTCTTGTTGACCGAGCAGCTGGCTGTTCCATCTCTCCTTTATATTTCCTTTCCAGCACGTTACTTTACCCAGTAATATTCATGAAACTCACATCGTGAAAATAAGTCATTGTTTAGAAGTAAAGAAATAGAAGTTGTTGATTATAAAGACGCTTTTATACATGTACCGAGACAGTAGGAAACACTGAATTTTGCACAGATTTTATGTAAACACTAAATTAATCCGAAAGTAATTGGGTGAATTTGACTCAAAATCTCATTTAAAATTTGCACTCGTTTTGTCCTCAGAAAGCTCATTTGTATCAATCACTTTTGGAGCATATGAATTCCTGGTACTGATCCTATTGTCACTCTTTTCTGTTATCTTTGTAAGATATCCTTTTCTGAAGTGAACAGTTTGCTATTCAAAGAGGACAGAAGGATATTTGGATAGGTAAAAGGATGAAACCTGCATATAGCCTTTCATATAAAATAGTGAGGAGAGACATTGGCTTTTAGGAGGACCAGCTAGAGTTCTCTAAGTGCCTTTTAGCTACATAGCCTGAAATAACCTGTCAAAGACAAAGAATGATGAGAGCGATGATCACTGGGGTCCCTCGGCTTGTTGGCATATTGCTATTTTCAGAGTTTTAAAACTTACGAAATTGTAAATTAAACAATTGTTTCTACAATGTGGAAAGATTAGATGAAGACACTTTCATAACTGACAGAAAAGCAGATTTCTTGAGTTTTGGCTCAATAGGAAAAGACAAGTCACTGACTGTCAGAAGCTGATTTGAAGTATAGAAAACACAAGCTGAGTTTGATGGCATCAAGCAATGAAGGCTTCCGCTATCTTGCTAAGTAGGAACTTGCTCATTAAAAGAGACACTTTTTCTTTGTGAAATAGTTAAAGAAAAGCTGGAAGCTCATTGAAAGAGATACAGTCTGCTGCTATTTCTGTTTGTTGTTCTTTAGCACCATTTGCAGCTCGAGAGAGGAAGAAACTTTTTGAAGTGCCTGGTTGCTCTTTACTCTCCATTCTGGTCAAGAGGGAGAAACAGAATGGAAAGGATATGTTTTTCAATATGCTTTTCTGTGAAAAAAGCTTGACTTTCTGACAGTTGGGGATTCAAAGTAAAATCCTGCTGAGCCAACTAATTGGTCACAAGTGTTCAATAAGCACCTACTATGTGCAAGACATTATGCTAACCACTGAGGGTACAAAAAGAGCAAAACCCATAAAAACAAAACTAAACAAAGTGTTTGTTCTCAAGGAATTCACAGTGCAGTGGAGGGAAGAGCTGAATGAGTTTGCATTTTACAGGGAGCAAACCTGAAATGTTTTGCTGGAAACAAGGCTAAGCTGTAAAAAGAGAGTTGTAGCAAATTGTCCAAAGCAGAATCTCACTGCTACCACAGATCAGAAGACTTTTGGAAATTCTCCTGCTTAAGGGAATGGCTTTTGTTTTAAAGGATGTAACATATTTGTCAACACTCTGCTGAAGATTCCTGGGATCAAAAAGAAATTACCATAGTTTCATCTACTCAAGAGCAGAGATTTTTGCCTGATGAGACTAGAAATGAAAAGTATACCACAAAAACATGATATAGAATATTTCTTTAAGAACCCAGGACTTCAAGTCTAATTATGAATTGACCTGAGTTTTTAGGGTTTTCCCACTCATGTGCTTCCTTTTTAGATTTCTAGTGTGAACCCACCCTCCCTCAGGGATACTGTATGTCAGTAGTGGCGAACCTTTTAGTGACCGAGTGCCCAAATTACAACCCTCACAGAGTGAGCTGCCCCCTTTCCCTAGACAGGGGAGAGAGGAAACACTCCCACTGGGATACTGGACAGAGGGGCCATAGGTTTGCCAGCACAGCTATACGTAGCGTGAGGGAAATGTATCCCAGGTTTCTGGATAGATCATGTTGTTTTCAGTTAAGAGTAATTGGATATTATGATTAAACTTGCTTTTTTTATCCTTAGGTAAATGTTTTATTTTTAAGAGGCAATGAAGTTATGGTGACTGATTTCTTATGAATGGAAACCATATTGGTTGGGGTTCAGGAAATTAGTGAGGTTTAATAAGAGAAAGCATCTCCTCTCCAAATAGGATTATCCTTAGGACTTTGAAAGTTTGAATTGTGGTGGAATAGTGGTGGCCCCTCTTTGAGAAGCCCAGATTTATCAGTGTAAGCAGTTTTGGATGAGAGTGCTAACCTAAAGGGCAAGAGAGGGTGCGGTTAATCAATCAATAAATACATATTACAATGCCTACAAATGATGCCTGGCATTGTGCTAAATGTTGGGGATACAATGAGGGACAAAAAAAGAGGTTATTCTATGAGTGAGTGGTGTGTTACACATAACTTTAAATAGAGAGATGTTTCCTTTGTTATCATTTAGAAAAGAAAAGATTACTTACCAATAATTTCTATCTATGAAGGTACTGAATTTTTAGGAAAAAATAAACTATGCACAAAAAAGCAAAAAGAATAATGTCTTATAACCACACATAATTAATCAAGTACTTCACAAGTACTCATTTCTTTAAATACCTCAAATTTTTAAGTAGGCTGAGTCCTTCAAATCCCACTAACTATTTCCATGGAGACAATTAACTATAGTATTAGAATTCATTTTCCACCCTGCATAGCTAAGAGCAGCTAAAGATCCAAGATTTGAGTTTTATCTGCATTGCTTCCAAACTAGGAATTGTGGTGGCACTCTTTGTCCCTATAGAGACTCTAACAGCTGGTAGAGGACCTAGCTGAGGTGATAGAAAATATTTCCTCTACTATATTATCTAGGTTCCATTTGACATTTCAGCTTTAAATCTGATTTTGAGGAACTTGATAATTGCTTATGATATTCTATTAAAATGGAAAATGATCACAAAAGTTTCAATAGCTATGAATATTTATTTCTGAAAATTTTATTTAATTAGTCAATTGAGAATAGTATTCCTTGGTGACAAAAATTATATTCTTTCCCTCCCCTCCCCTGTCCCTTTCCCATAGCTGAGGCACAATTCCACTGGGTTTTACATGTGTCTTTGATCCAGACGTATTTCTATGTTGTTGATGTTTGCACTAGGATGATCATTTAGAGTCTACATCCCAGCCATATCCCCTTGAGGTTCTCCCTCTAGACTTGTGCCCTTGCCTGCCCACAGATTCCAGCCACCCCTGGAGACTCAGCACTGTAGGTGGGGGAGAGGTCCTGAGACCTTCCTTCTTTCTTCTCCTTAAAATCATGTGTTCTAGAGTTCAGGCTTTTGGGGGGTGTACCTTTTAAGTTGGGTCCAGGAGGAGGTTTCCCTAGCTCTGTCCTGCTGTGAGATTTGGTTTTCAGTCCCTAGGAAGCATTATGTTTTTGATTAGTGAGGAGGTTTGAGGAGGTCTGAACTTTTCCTGCCTCTAAGCTGCCATCTGGACTCTGCCTCCAGCTATGAATATTTTTATTTAAAAGTTTGGGTGTTAAATGAACTTCATTTTAAGTGGTAGGTTTGTTATAAAATAGAGAGTTTAAAATCCACCCAGACATTCTAGGCATAAAGAATTTTTTTTTTTAATATTTCTGTCCTATCCTCTTCCCCATTCATGGGGATGTTGCTGATTTGTGCTATAGAAGGATGTTGTACAAGTCTCAGAAGGTTATGCAATCTAATCAAGAGAATATCACACATTCAGAATTTGTTGCACCTCTGTGCCAAAAAAATACGTGTCTTTCTAGTTAATGTAATTCATACATATTTGTTAACATAAGATTGAAATAATTTCATTTATTCATAATATGATAAAATATTTTTGATAAATATAGAGTCTTGGCATTTCTGGCAGATATACAGAAATGTTAATATTATCAGATCATAATCCTTGCACAGCCGTATTTCGAAATGAAAAATGTTGGGATAGAATGATTTTTAGAGAACCGTTAAGGGCTTTCATAATAAGCCACAAGCATATTGAAAAAGATATTTTTGGATTTAACAAAAAGTTACTTTTAATATATGTTGTTTAGTTTTATCATTCTAACTATAATCTTTCAAATTTTAAATAATTCAGCAGTTCCCAAACTGTTTTCAATATAACCCTGATATTCTATTAAACACAGATAAGGGACAGTTGTTGAGGCTGTTGATACAAGAATAGATGAATTATAGCATAAATTATTTGGAAGCCTATCAGTACCGAAGAGATCACCAATCCATCAATTCATTAATACTTCTCACTCTCAATTTTATTTGTGGAATTATTTATGATTCAAATATTCATATCACCTATGTCATTTTAAAATTAGAAATCAGGTTGAATTTTCTGTGTGTTTCACAAGAACTCTCCTTTTTCCCATTTGTATTTCATATGCACAGATCTCCTCCACAGGAGCAGTATTTAGGGATTCAGTGATAGAACCCATGACTTATGCTATTGATGTGTTTCAAATCTCAGAGTTATGTGTGTACAAGTTTGGAGAAAGGTGACACAATGATTGCCTTTCTGTCTCCGTCCCTTTTCCCCTAGGATCTAACCCTCAAGAAATACATATGGAAATTAAGAGCCAGCCAGTATTATATAAACTTGGTCAACATCAGCAGCCAAATTAGTACTCGGATTTTGAATAATTTAGCTTGGCCCCGGAATTTATAGACTTAGTTTTCTAAAAAGACCCCGTTAAGTGAGAAAAGACCAAATGCCTACTTCACTCTGCGTTTGTTAGACACAAATGATTAGTTTGAGTATTGATTAAAAACAATCCTTGCAATGTTTGGTTATATGAATTTGTGATGATAAATAAGGACCTGGAAAAACAAGAGCAACTCGGTTTCTTTCTTTCTCTATTTTCATGTTAGACATGGTGAATCCGAATGACTATGCTGAGAGAAAGGGAGAAACTTTAGGGTATTCCCTTGTCTGGTCAAGTGGCCTGGAGAAACAGGTGCTGTCTGTGGAGGAGAGAATTTGAAAAGCCTGCAACAAGGCTGGAAAAGCAAAGGCTCCAGAACTGTCAGTCAAGGAGAACATTCTATCTGGAATGAGGACTAGAAAAGACAGTGAAGAAGAAGGAGTCAAACTGAAATTTTGGTGTCTTTGCCTGGGAGACAGAAAGGAGAAGTCCAGCTCTCTGATTTCTCTGTTCCGTTACAGTGACTGAATTGCCAGACCTGCTAACCCATTTTCTCAGTCTGAGGTATATTCCACCATCTTCCAACCTAGGAACTATCCTAGTATTAGGGAAACCCCCAACCCTCTCCCTCCATTTTCTTATCTTTACCTTTCACCCAATAAATCCCTTACTCATCTTAGAGAAGAGAAAGAGTTTTATTTGAGCCGCCATAAAACTCACCCTGAGTGACTTAGAAAGAAGAAGAAGAAGGAAGGGGGAGGGGAAGGGAAGGGAAGAGAGGCAGGAAGGGAGGTATAGAGGGAGGAGGGAGTAGACAAAAGAAAGAGAACTGCCCGATCTGTTAGTCATCCAATAGTCTGTTATTGTGCCTGATTACACTAGCGCTGATGTCCTGAGGAGCGAGAGACTCCTTCATATTCGGCGGTGGCTTTATGGACCCAGGCCAGTAGGAGTCATGGCACAGGATCACCTGGCAGCAGTGACGAAGCTGTCTGTGATCTCGGTGGGGCCAAGGCTATGAAGGACTCGAGCTCAGTGTTGAGGCTGCATTCCGAGGGATGACTGCAGTAGCCTATGAGAGTATGTCCTTGAAGTGTTGGGAGAAGACATGCGCATGCGTGTTCTTGGCTTCTCTTTGAGGTACGGGTCTCTTCACGAAAGCCCGCTAGGGAGGAACGGCTTCGTGGAACTGGGACACGAGTCACCGCGGGTCACTCGTTACAAGATGGCGACTTCTTGGAGAAAGTCCTGTTGGCGAGAGCTCGAGTCAGTGACCTTAGAGAAAAGAAGCCTCCAGAACCTCCAGGCACCCTAAGAACATCCAGAACCCCAAGAGGCTGACCCAGGAGCCTGGCTCTGGGCTCCAAGCAAGGGCACTTCGGCTCCAGACTCGTTAGAAACTGTAGATGGAGAGTTGTGTTTAGACTCGTCCTCCTGACCTGTAAGGGAGTCAGGAGCGTTTTCACAGTAGCCGTGTGCATGCCGGACCCTGTGCTGAGCCCCGGGCAGACAATCGCTGTTCTCAGAGCTCATTATCCAAGGGGACGACAGTGTGCAAACGCATCCACACACACCACATATATAGAGGCAAAAGTGGAGGAAACCGTCAGCGGGGACAGTATTTCAAGGAACTCTTGTAGAAAGAGGCAGGACGGGTCATGCCTCAGCCTCGAGGAAGTCCAAGAAATCCAGAACAAAGAGAAGTTCAGGCACTGGAGACAGCGTTGAGAATGCAGAGCAGGGAGGTCAGTGTTGCTGGACTGACTGGAGAGAACGAGCACTGGAGAGGTAGGAATGGGGTGGCCTTAAGGGACAGAGCGCTGGGTGATGCTGGACTTCATGGCCTTGGCCGTCAGGCTGTGTGCCGTGGTCGCACCGGTGCTGGCCTTTAGGAAGATCACTTCAGCCAGCTGAACACAAGATGGACTAGAATGGAGAGAGGCTTGAGGCAGGCGCCCTAACCAGAAGGCTTTTTCTAGGCATGATGCAATGAGGACCTCCGCTGGGAGGGTGTTCGTGTCACATAAGAGAATGGGCTGTATTCAGGAGCTATTATAAAGGCAGAAATCATAACATTTCAAGTGAGGAAACTTTCAATCAATTTGCCTATCACAAATGATTCTGTAAGTCACAGGTGGACAATTCTCTGGAAGATGGAGAGGTTTAATGACTTGAATAAGGGATCACTAGACTCGAACTTCATTTTCTTTGACTCAAGGACAATTATATATAAGGCACCAAGCTGCCTATAAAATATAAATTATTATTATTTTATTGCTCTGCACTTCATATTCCTCATTTATACAATGGAGATATTAACTTAAAATTGTTTTAATTAAAATTTTAATTAATATTTATTTACCACAGACAATTGTCAGAAAAATGTTTGTAAACTAAGACAGATAATATTAATGTGTTGACTTTTATTAATATTATTATCATGTTAACAATAATTTAGTAACATTGTTTAATAATAATAGCAGTAATAAAAATAATGAAGGTTCAGCATTTGTGAATAAAGTGGTCATAAGAGGAAAAAGAGTTCACATTGGTATGTAAGGAAAGGGAAAATAATGTATTGTTTAAGTAAGAAGTATATGAAATAACCATTCTTGAAACTTAGGTGTTTGATGCATTTTTGTTTAATATGATTATTTTTTATTTTATCAGTTCTAAAAAGGGAAATATTAAAAAAAATATATTAATTACAACTAATTGGTGCATACATGATTTTAAGCCTATGTGGTTATGCCAGTAAGTTTTTAATGAGCCAATATTAATTCCTGATAAAATGTGAAAATAAATATGTATATACATTTGTTCTCATCACAATAAAAATCCAGTATAATATATAGGGGAAACATTAGGATGATTTCTCCTAAATAAAAATAAAGCTGTTGATTTTTTCCAATGTAATATTCAATATTCTAATAATTATAATGATGGGAGTCTTATTACAGCATTAATACTAGAAGCATGTTTAAAATGAATAGACCAAAATAATGTCATCTACAACTAGAAAATCACAGCCCCTTGACCAGATTAATGGATCACTAGATAACTTCAGAAAGTCATAGATGCAAAAATATTGCTGAGTGTATATAACATTTGTTTCAGAAGTGAAAAGTTAGAGAAATTCACTAAGAATTGAGTCTTTATGTTACATCAATGTATACTTGATTCTTCAATACAAAGGCAAAAACTGATGAAAATTGCAAGTAATATAGTGGAATACATAAGTTAGGAAAAGGAATGTAAGGATAAAGACACATTTGACTCTGTAGCAGTCTTGTATCTATATATGATGAATTCTTCCTTTAAGAAAAAAATTGGTAGGGGGCAGCCAGGTGGCTCAGAGCCAGGACTAGGCAGGTCCTAGGTTCAAATCTAGCCTCAGACACTTCATTGCTGTGTGAGCCTGGGCAAGTCTTTTAAGCCCCATTGCCTAGACCTTACTGATCTTCTACCTGGTAACCCATACACAGTATTGATTCTAAGACAGAAGGTAAGGGTTTAAAAAAAATTGGTAATTTATTGGACATATCAATTACAAAATAACCACATGTAGAAATAAATTTATTGTATTTATTAAGTAGGAAGTGATTATGTGGGAGACATTTCTGAATTACTTGTGTAATTAGAGCACTTATTTAAAGATCAAGATTAATATAAACAAAGGGAAAGAATAAAAACAAGTAATTACCCAGTATTTATGTAATTAAAACAACTTGATCATTACCTTTTATAACAAGTTATTGATGATAAAAGTGAGTTGTAGATAGAAAAAAAGATATTAGCTACAATATGTAAATGAATTGTCTTAACAATGAGACTTACAGAGCCTAAAATTTTTCTTCATCAGCCAATGTCAGATATATTGGCCAAGAAGACAAGGAGAGTAACCAAAGGTAACACTGATTTAAAATGCAAACTGATTAAAAATCACTTAGAGAACACTTGGAGTATGTCACAATCACAACATATTTTCAGTAATACTGTATATGACACAGAGAATCAATGGAGGGTGAGATCAGTTTAAAGGAAACTTTGAGACCCCATTAAGCAATATCCTACTAAGAACATTTATGGAGAGACAGACAGACAGACAGACAGACAGAGAGACAGAGAGAGACAGAGAGACAGAGAGACAGAGAGAGAGAAAGACAGAGATAAAATGAGAGACAAAGAGAGAGAAAGAGACAGAGAGAGAGACGAGACAGAGAGAGAGAATTTTGGACTAATGATAAAAGAGAAGTCTGGAGAGTCAAGTCTTGAATGAAGTGAAGTATGTCTTTCTGAAATAATGGTCCAAGCAGGCAGTTACCAATCAGGAATGAGGCATCAGAGTAGAGATTTCTCCAAAGTTAAAAGCCAGATGGCAAGGAGGAGGATTGGAAATTCAGAGTGTTGTGAGTAATGAGGATGAAATGAAAGGAGGACAATGAAAAGAAGAAAAATGGGAAATCACTTTGAATATTTTTATAATGAACTTTTTTTAATAACCATTAAGGATAGCAAATCCACCACCACTCATACTCTAATGTCAGAGTCCCAAATATGCTCATAAAAGAATTAGAAAACATATAAAAGAGAACAAAACTAGAAAATCAGTTAGAATAGAACTAGAGTAAAGAAAAAGCATAATTGAAAGCTTTGAGATTTGTAAATGGAGAAACAATACCAAAGATGGAGAAAATATTCAAACTTTAATATTGAAAATAGAAACAACTATTTTTGGTGAAATTCATTAATGGCCAGAATTTTATAGTTAATATTCAAATTCAAATGTTTAATTATAATTATAATATGAATGATCAAAAGTTATGAAGAATAGTCTCATTGTGCTTTTTGTTTGTTGAATACAAAAATTTTGATTCTTCAGAGAAAAATACTGTTCTGTATGCTCAATTTCAATACAGTATCCTATGCATGATTCAAAGTTATTCTAGAATCTATGAAAAATGACAAAAAAGATAATTTTGTTTAATGGCCCTTTTATCATGAATGCCAAGTAAAGCATAAGACAGAGAGATATACTGCAAAAGATATTCACCATTGTCATGGAAGATGTCAAGTTAGGCTTCAAATAAGAGAAGGATTCCTGGTGGACAGTTTCAGGAAGTTCCTTTGGATGTTATGCCTTTCTGATAGCATGTTATTTTCTTTTCTTCATGAAGAACCAAAACATTGCAGATCTCTCTGAAAGAGATTTATAATCACATAAAAGAATTAGGCCTGACCAAGTATACAGGGAAAAAAATCAAGAAAGAATGAGTGTTATGTAAACAACTTTGCCACACTTATTTCCTTTTTTAAATAAGCTTATTGTATTTGACAATTTTAAAAGAGATAATTATTTATTTTATGAACATGTATAATCCTTCCTATCCTTCTCCCTACCCCTTGGAAGATTTAAAAATGAAACAAAAAAATAAGCAACAAAAACAAAACCCCCAGAATTCTTAAACCAGTAATATAGTTCAAAAAGAAAAAAAAAATCTTGCATTGGTCATTTCCAAAGATGAGTGTCTTAAATTGGATTTTTATTTCTATCACCTATCTGGTAGGAAAAATTAATATGATTCATCCTCACTCTTCTGGTCTTATGGATTATGATTGAATTAATCAGAGTTCTAAAATATTCAAGATTGTTTTTCTAAAATGTTATCATTTTATAATTTGTGTTCCTAGTTCTGCTCACTTCATAAATTTCCTTTTTTCTGAAGCTGTCCATTTTATTACTGAAACCATCCATTTCATTGCATTTATTTCCAATACTGAATTTCAAGCAAAACATTAAAAAAAGTAACAGATAATTTTCTAATGACTAACTTGGGGGAAAAAAGGTGAAAAATGAACAGATCATTATCTGTCTTTCTTTGGGCAGTGAGCCCAGCAATACTCACTCTTTCCTACTAGCTCCCTTGCATTCTCTACCAGGCAATTAGTGAAATATCCTTAAACAAACAAAATTTGCACATATGAGCTAACGCATAAGGGAAATATTTAGTTTTCTGCAGACACTATCTTACTTAGCTACCCTTAATAGCTCCGATTTTGAGTCGGTTGTTCTCTTATATTCTGTGGGAAATTGTTAGGAAGGAAATCTACCAGTATGGCTTATTTCACAGCCTATAGCAGGAACAAATGACAGGAAACAACACTGTACAATTAAAAATATAAAGATTTTTCTGGTGAGGAAAGAAACTATTTGTATTGAGACTGCACAGCTGGGAAATCCCACTGCTGAAGTCAATGGCAGGGGAAGACTCCTAATATACTAGAAGGATGATAAGATTGAAAGCATTCCCCACACCAAAAATGATTTTCAGGTGTATCAAGTAACTCAATCATATACTTCTACAGCCTTTTTTCCTGTGTTTTCAAGGCTCTTGAACAGACATGATATAAATGGATGAGTGATTTTTTAGCATTAAACATTTTTTTTATCACATGTTAAGATAAAGACATGGTAAAAATATGGTGAGCTAGAGAAGAAAAGAGAAAAATGGGGAAAATAAAGAACATACAGTTCCTTGAGACTACCAATAGAAAGAATCTTAACTCAGGGGGTAAAAATCCAGCCCAACTGCTCTGAGGTAAATATGTTTATAATCAGCATTCATAATTACCAGTTTCTTCACTGGTAGTATCTCAAAAAACACAGTGTATCCTCATAGTCTGGAATGACGAGTTTACCTCTTTCCATGGGGGGGGGGGGGGAGATCCCAAAACAACGAAACCTGTGAATCCTTTGAAGGACTGGAGGTCCTTATCCCAATTATAGAGATTTTTGACCCAAACATTTCCTTTCATCCAGTCTGACTCCTACTAATTAATATTAACTATAGTGGGGAATTTTTCTCCTTGTTCTGTGCACTTTGTGTAGCCACCAATTGACTACACAGGCAATATATCAATTCTTTCATATTCTAAACACAGGATTAGTTCATCTTTATTTTTTCTAATCTACATGGTTTATACTTCTTTTCTTATAGTTTTATAATTACATTTTTGATAACCTAGTCCTGCTCACGGTGTGCCATATGAGTGACTCCCACATTAGATTCTTCATTGATAACTTATAGATCTTAGCAAAATGCCTGGATCACATGCTTTTTTGTTCCCTTTATGTAGAAGCACAACTTACTTTTAATAGATATCATATTATAGAGACTGGGAAATTAGTTATTTTAGGAAATTAGTTATTTTATCATATCTTTTTCAGATCTCTATTTGATTTAAGAAGTCACTAAATAGGGGAGGGAAGCAGTATAAGAAAGGGAGAGGGTCGAGGGTAGTTTTAAAAAGACTGCAAAGAAAATAAGGGGGGGGATAAGAAAGGAGGGGGGTAGAAAGGGAAGTAAAATAAGGGTGGGACCTAGGGGGACCAATTAAAAACAAACATTGGTGTAGAAGGAAATAGTGAAAGAAGAAAAGGCAGGACTAGGAGTAGAAATCAAAATGCTGGGAAGTACACAGCTGGTAATCATAGCTCTGAATGTGAATGGAATGAACTCACCCATAAAATGCAAGTGAATAGCAGAGTGGATTAGAAACCAAAACCCTACTATATGCTGTCTACAAGAAACACATGAGGAAGGTAGACACACATAGGGTTAAAGTAAGAGAATGGAGTCAAATCTATTAGGCATCATCTGAGAAAAAGAAGGCAAAAGTTGCAATCATGATATCTGACAAAGCCAAAGTATAAATAGATATAGTCAAAAGAGATTGGGAAGGTAATTAGATCCTGATAAAAGGCAGCATAGACAATGAGGAAATATAAGTAATCAACATGTATACACTAAATGGCATAGCATCCAAATTTCTAAAGGAGAAACTAGTGGAGCTAAAGGATAAAATAGAGAGAAAAACTATACTAATGGGAGACCCGAACCTTCCTCCATCTGAAATAGATAAACCAAATGAAAAAATAAATAAGAAAGAGGTAAGAGAAGTGAATGAAATCTTAGAAAAATTAGAGTTAGTAGATTTTTGGAGAAAAATTAATAGCAACAAAAAGAAATACACCTTCTTTTCAGGAGCACATGGTACATTCACAAAAATTGATCATGTATTAGGGCATAAAAACATTGCCAACAAGTGCAAAAGAGCAGAAATAATAAATGCAACCTTCTTAGATCACAATACAATGAAAATAATAATTAGTGAGGGAACATGGAGAGTTAAATCAAAAATTGATTGGAAATTAAACAATACAATTCTCCAAAACCAGTCAGTCAAAGAACAAATCATAGAAACAATCAGTAATTTCATTGAAGAAAATGACAGTGATGAGACATCCTTTCAAAATCTATGGGATTCAGCCAAAGCAGTACTCTGGGGGAAATTTATATCCTTGAGTTCATATATTAACAAATTAGGGAGAGCAGAGGTCAAAGAATTGAGCATGCAAAGTAAAAAAACTAGAAAGTGAACAAATTAAAAATCCTCAGATGAAGATGATATTAGAGATGCTAAAAATCAAAGAAGAAATTAATAAAATTGAAAGTCAAATAACTATTGATTTGATAAATAAGACTTGAAGCTGGTACTTTGACAAAACAAATAAAATAGACGAAGTACTGGTCATCTAATTTAAAAAAGGAAAGAAGAGAACCAAATTGACAGTATCCAAGATGAAAAGGGAGACCTCATTTCTAATGAAGAGGATATTAAGGCAATCATTAAAAACTATTATGCCCAATTATATGGCAAGAAATATGGCAATCTAGGTGATATGAATGCATACTTACAAAAATATGAATTGCCTAGACTAACAAAGGAAGAAATAGATTACCTAAACAACTCCACATCAGAAAAAAATTGAACAAGCCATTAAAGAACTCCCTAAGAAAAAATTTCCAGTTCCAGATGGATTCAAAAATGAATTCTATAAAGCATTCAAAGAACAACCAATCCCAATATTATACAATATTTTGTCAGAATAAGCAAAGAAGGAGTTCTACCAAATTCATTTTATGACACAAATATGGTACTGATCCCAAAACCAGGCTGGTCAAAAATAGAGAAAGAAAGCTATAGACCAATCTCTGTAATGAATATAGATGCAAAAATCTTAAACAGGATACTAGAAAAAAGACTCTAGCAAGTGATCATGAGGGTTATTCATTATGATCAGGTGGGATTTATACAAGGAATGCAAGGATATTTCCATATTAAGAAAACCATCCACATAATTGACCATATTATATACAAGCAAACTGACAAAAATCACAATCACATAATTATCTCAATAGATGCAGAAAAAACCTTTGATAAAACACAACACCCATTCCTACTGAAAACACTAGAAAGTATAGGAATAGAAGGTTCTTTCCTAAAAATAAAAAACAGTATATATCTAAAAGCATCAACAAACATCATCTGCAATGGGGATAAACTAGAAGCCTTCCCAGTAATATCAGGAGTGAAACAAGGATGTTCATTATTACCTCTATTATTTAACATTGTACCAGGAAACACTTGTAGTAGCAATTAGAGAAGAAAAAGAAATTGAAGGCATCAAAATTGGCAATGAGGAGACCAAGCTATCCCTCTTTCCAGATGATATGATGGTCTACTTAAAGAGTCCTAGAGAATAAACCAAAAAGCTAGTTGAAATAATCAACAACTTTAGCAAAGTTGCAGGATACAAAATAAACCCGCATAAGTCATTTCTATATATCTCCAACCCATTTCAGCAGCAAGAATTAGAAAGAGAAATTCCATTTAAAATCACCCTATGCAATATAAAATACTTGGGAATCTATCTGCCAAGAAAAACATAGGAACTATAAGAACACAACTACAAAACACTCTCTACACAATTAAAACTAGATCTAAACAATTGGAGAAACATTGATTGCTCATGGGTAGAATGAGCTAACATAATAAAAATGACAATCCTGCCCAAATTAATTTACTTAAATAGTGCCATACCCATTGAACTACCAAAAAAACTTTTTTACTGAATTAGAGAAAACCATAACAAAGTTTGTTTGGAAGGACAAAAGATCAAGGCTATCCAGGGAAATCATTAAAAAAAAATGAGAAGGAAGGAGGACTTGCAGTCCCAGATCTCAAACTGTACTATAAAGCAGCGATCATCAAAACAATTTTGTACTGGCTAAGAGACAGAAAGGAGGATCAGTGGAATACAGTAGGGGTAAATATCCTCAGCAAGGCAGTCTATGAAAAACCCAATGATCCCAGCTTTGGGGGCAAAAATCCACTATTCGACAAAAACTGCTGGTTAAATTGGAAGACAGTATGGGAGAAATTAGGTTTGGAGCAATATCTCATAACCTACACCAAGATAAACTCAAAATGAGTGAATGACCTGATTATAAAGAACAAAATTATAAGCAAATTAGGCAAATAGAGAATAGAATACTTGTCAGATCTTTGGGAAAGGAAACACTTTAAAACTAAGCAAGTGGTAGAAAAAAATAACAAAATGTAAAATCAATAATTTTGATTACATCAAATTAAAAAGTTTTTGTACAAATAAAACTAATACATCCAAAACTGGAAGGGAAGCAACAAATTGGGAAATAATCTTCATTACAAAAACCTCTGACAAAGGTCTAATTACTCAAATTTATGAAGAACTAAATCAATTGTACAAAAAACCAAGTCATTCTCCAATTGATAAATGGGCAAGTGACATGAATAGGCAATTTTCAGTTAAAAAAATCATAGCTTTTAATAAGCACATGAAGAAGTGTTCTAAATCTCTTATAATCAGAGAGATGCAAATCAAAACAACTCTGAGGTATCACCTCACACTTAGAAGACTGGCTAACCTGACAGCAAAGAAAAGTGATGAATGCTGAAGGGGATGGGGCAAAGTTGGGACTTTAACCCATTGCTGGTGGAGTTGTGAATTGATCCAATCATTCTGGAGGGCAATTTGGAACTCTGCTCAAAGGGCAATAAAAGACTGTCCTCCCTTTGATCCAGCCATAGATCTGCTGGGTGTGTAACCCAAAGAGATAATAAGGAAAAAGACTTGTACAAGAATATTCATAGCTGCGCTCTTTGTGGTGGCCAAAAATTGGAAAATGAGGGGATCCCTCTCAATTGGGGAATGACTGAACACATTGTGATATCTTTTGGTGATGGAATACTATTGTGCTCAAAGGAATAATAAAGTGGAGGAATTCCATAAGGACTGGAACAACCTCCAGGAAGTGATGCAGAGCGAGAGGAGCAGAACCAGGAAAACACTGTCCATGGAGACTGATACACTGTGGTACAATCGAATGTAATGGACTTCTCCATTAGTGGCAATGCAGTGATCCTGAACAACTTGGAGCAATCTATGGGGAAAACCACCATGATACACACCCAGAAGAAACACTGTGGGAGTAAAAACACTGAAGAAATACAACTGATTGATCACATGGGTCGAGGGGATATGGTTGGTGATGTAGACTCTAAATGAACATCCTAGAGTAAACAACAACAAGGAAATGGGTTCTGATCAAGAACACAAGTAATACTCAATGAAATTGCACATCAGCTGCAGGAAGGGTCAGTGGAGGGCAGTGAGGGAAATAAGGTGAATATTGTAACCAAAAAAAATAAAATAAAATAAAATTTTTCAAAAAATGAAAAAAAAGAGGTCACTAAACAATTTTACCAAATCCTCTCTTACCTTCTGTTCCATGATGAGCCCAAGTCATTATCCATCTGAAATTTTTGTCCAAAATTCAAGTACTTATGTAACAACTCTATGGTCCATCTATCCAAAAGCATATCCTATTCTAGACAATATGCTTTCTCAATCTACACATTAAAATAGTGGCTAGCTAAATTTAGTTCTTTAAGCTAAATTAAGTTCTTTAATTATAGAACTCATTTCAGAGTCTCTGCCATTTATTGGTTGAGGCGATATTGTTTCAGGCCATCAGCACTATGTCCTCTGTGAACAATAACACCAGAAAGATTTTACTAACTGGAGGGAATCTTTCTTCCATTTGGATTTTGTCTTGGACACATATGCTCCATGTTCTGGGAGTTTTACTAAGCATACATTTGATTTATACATTTATATACTATATCTAATGTTAAAAATTAGATGGACAACAAATACCAGCAATAAATGATATTCATGTAGAGCTTTTAATTTTTAAATATTTTTGCATTTATCATTTCACTTGAATCACATGACTATCTTAGAGAGGTAGGGTGATATAATGGACAGGGAGTGGACATTGAAGCTAGAAAAACCTGTGTTCAAGTCTTAGCTTTGACATTAACTGACTTGTGTCACTCTGGGAAGAGTTTCTCAACCTCTCAGAGTTCTAAACAACTCTGAAACTACAAGGTGAGGAGAAAGTGCTGTCCTGTATTAGTAGAGGGATTTCCTCATCTGGGAGTTCCCTATACTAATGAAATCAGAAATTCAGTCCTCATCCATTTGATACCACAAAACCTCATGAGATAGATATCATATTTATTAATTTCCTTATTTTACAGATGACAAAACAGAAGTCAAATGATTTATCCATGGTCACAAAACTATGAAGTGTTATAATCATTCGGGAATGGTGGGAAACTAGTTATCTCATCATTTCCTACTGGAATTGCACTATTTGAACTTCATCATTCCTTCTTCCTGGATACCTTCCCCTGACTCCTTTTTTAGCTTCTTTTTGTATATGCTTTTTCATTTATAGATTTTAAACTCTTTGAGGACAGGCAATATCTTTTAAAAGTCTTTGTATCTAAAGTGACTGGTATATAATAGGTGCTTGATAAATATTTATTTATTGATTGATTGATCCCAGGTCTTTCTAAGTTCATCATTCCATCTATTATTTCAATGTGTCTCTAAAAGTTATTTTTTCCATATTCAAGACATCTTGAAAGATTTTGTTGTATTTTCTTCGTATGTATTCTGAAGGAGAGTGTTTAAAGAGAGATTATTGCTCCAACTGAATTAATTTTTCATAATCAACCATCAATGAGCATGGTAAGCTCTTTTATTCTCTGAACCTTTCATTCATTTATGCACACTACAATAGAATATCATTTGCAAAATTCTGTCCTTTATCATACCTTCATCAAGGATGTCCTGAATGTGTGTAAATTAATCTCATAAATGTTAGCGTAGAACTGTTATATCACTAACGTTAAAATTAAGTTGTCTCTTACACGTATTTTTCTCTGTGAATATGTTCAGTTACTCTTCCTATTGCACCTTCTGAAAAGCACCATTTCAACTTAAACACATAATAGGAGATAGTAATGTTGACTTCAGTTTCTTCATTCGAATAATGAGGATCATATTGGTTTTAATACTGACCACATGAGGTTGTGGAAAACTTCAACTGAGATAATATATCTGAAACAATTTGCAAATTTTCTCCCTCAAGTATATATTGCAGTCAACTCTATAATCTCTTGTCCTATTGTCACTCGTGACTTACCAAACTCCACATTTGGGGTTCCTCCATCATTTACTTTTTTTAACTCCTACTCTTATGCTGCTGAACACCCCTGGAAGAAGTCACACAATGGTGCCAATATTTATTTTGTCTGTCTTAAGGTGCTTACAACCATATGGCTGTCCCTTATTTTTCCCAAATGACTACCCAAAGTTAGTATATTGAACCTTTCTTTTGTCCACAAGACTATACTATTCCCTTCCTCTTTCACTCATCAGATGTTCTCAACTCTTACTTTACTGTGCACGAAGAAGCAACTCCCCCCAAGTTTCTTCATCTCTCAAATGCTATATATCAAAGCCCCAAACCATTATTTCCCTTTCTCTCCTTTAATAAAGAAACCCCCTTTCCTTGTAAGTCCACCCCAGTAGCTATGTGGTTCCATCTCCTACCACTTTCTTTAGCAAATGTTCTATTTCATCACCTTCCCCTTCCAACTCCCTGTCTCCAATTTTCAATCTTTTTCTATCTTTTGACCATTGCCTATGGTCATGTCTAATTTTCCTCATCCTTGACCTTACCATGCTTTCAAGCTAAAATAATTTATCTTTCCCTTTAACAGACAAACTCAGTGTGTGTGTGGGGGGAACTTTTGCTTTCATTTCCTAGACTAGTTCTTTCCATTGCTTTTCTTTTTTTAACCCTTACCTTTCTTCTTAGAATCAGTACTGTGTATTAGGTCCCAAGGCAGAAGAGTAGAAAGGGCCAGGCAATGGGGGTTAATTGACTTGCCCAGGGTCACAAAGCTAGGGAGTATCTCAGGCCACATTTGAACCTAGGACCTCCTTCCTCTAGGTGGAACACCTAGATGCTCCCTCTATATTATTAAAAAAACTTGCTGTCTTGCTTCTTACCTACACTGAATATGTCTGATTGTACAGGTATCCGCAAAAACATCATGAGAACAAAGTGGCCAGAATGCCATGGCGTCCAGAAGCAACCAGTTTTAGGAAAAATTAAAAATGGAAAGAGGAAGAATATTTTGTTCATGATAGATGTCGGAGAGCACAATGGAAGAGTATAGAGGCTATGGAGGAGTAGGAGAGTAGAAAGAAAGACTGCATCTTGGATCACAGAGGAGGCAGTAACAGAGGACATAGGACATACCCATTGAACATGGCCTTGCTCTTTTTATATTGAGATGATAGTGCTATATTGTAATAATAATAGCATCAGCCTATTCTTTTTCCAGTTACATAAAAGCAAGAAGTGGAGACATTTGTTGGGCTTAGTATAAATTTAATGATTGAGTTCCCAGGTACTTGACTCCAATCATATTCCTGTTCTTTTGCCTAGTCCAATGGAGTCAGGGGTGTAGTTGTTTGTTTGTTTGTTTGTTTGTTTTTTTCCTTCAGATGATTTAGTGAGCCAGAGCAAAGACATAGTTCTTCAGGCACAGTTCTTCCAAATGAGGACATTGGAATGTTATGATGTGATGAGGCCTCCAAACCTAGTTCCTGAGAGAGAACTCATTTTGATATTTCATCCTCTTGGGTCCAATAATAACGAAAGGAAGATTTTATAGAGGGAAAGGGTCCTAGATAATATGAGAATATTATATTATATTATATTATATTATGTTATGTTATGTTATGTTATGTTATGTTATGTTACGTTACGTTACATTACGTTACGTTACGTTATGTTATGTTATGTTATATTTATTATATTATATTATATTATTACATCATATTATGTTGTGTTGTGTTGTTATATAATATTATATTGTATGATATGATATGATATGATATGATAAGTTGCTGAATGTTGGTATGAAGAGGATGGGAGGAATTTTTTAAAAAGAGGATGGTAGGAAAGTGGCCATGGAGATGAAGGATTGTGACACCTACTCCTTTTTATTCATGGTTTAGGTTACATGAGAGAAGGAAATCATGTCCTACAAAGAGTGATGCAAAATATAGCATCTTCAAGGGGAAGATAGGTTTCCATGAGTAAAAAGCAAATTTAAAAGTATGAGAAGAGAGAAAGAAAAGAGAGTTGTTAAAAACATGTTTTTCACCGGGCACAATGTAACCCCCAAATACCCAAAGGTACCTTTATTTTCCCCTGGCCAGTAAATAAGTTAAATATTTCCTTTGACAGGTCCCAAAATTCAGGCTAAGGATTGATATTACAATTACTGAGATTGCTATGTAATATCTGACATCTGGAATAGTATATTTCATTTTCTGGTGTTAATATAATTTCCTCCAATGAACAGCATTTCATTTGAACTATCTCAGTGATGTACTGCTTTGATATTTAAAACTCAGTACTATATGTCTTGTATAATACTACAGTGTATTTAAATCTTGTTTCAATGTTCTTCCATTGCCCAATGTACATGATGAAATGTTTTGATTTTCAGTTGTTACAAGCATCTAAAATTTGACATTTAAAATATTCAAAACAACTACATTACAGTACATCATATATAAATATGAACACATTAATAAAGCAGGAAAGCAGGGTGTGGGCCAATTTATAGGCTGGAAGACATCACTTTACAGAAAACAAATAATGTGTTAAGTTCAGATGCCATCAAACTGACAACATGAACAGCTAAAAGAAAGAATTATTGCCAACAATTCCAATTTTCCTGATAATAATTGGGCAAAATAATATGATAACACCATAGATTTTACTTTAATACATTTCTTCATAGAAATGTCCATTCATTTTCTTTATAATATCTTTTAAAATATATGTTAACAGTAAGTCATAAAAATGTAAATATTGTCTTCCTCTGCCCTTTCCTCTTTTATGTATCCATGAGTCTATGTCCTATAACAAGGCAGATTACAAACCCACTTTACTAGGTCACATAATGGATTTGGGGCTAAAAGGGACTGAGGGACCCAATCCAATCCCTTAGTTTTATACATGAACAAACAGGCATCAAAGGGGACATCCCCAATAATTCGTAGAGTCAAGATAGTGGAAGTAATTGACTTCAAATTGAGCACTTTTTTCCTGCTGTGGTCCACCACCAACAAATGTTATGGCCTATAAGTTTTTCACTTCATGCCCCACCTTCTGCCAATGAAGCTTTCTGGAATTATTTTTGTCATTCATCAAAAAATACATATGCTGTTGCCAAAAAAATCAGTGTTCAAAAAAGAGACCTGGGTTAAGATAAGAGATTGAGAGGGCCTCGATGATTATCTAGATCAGCTCTTTATGTAAGTAATATTTACATATTTATAACTGAAAAATAAGGCAAAGTTGCTTGCTAAGGACTACATACCTAATTAGATTAGGTTTCCAAAAATTTGAGCTGTATTTGTGAATTTGAAAATGACTACATCTATAATTAATATTAAGTCATTCTTCATCCTCTTTGCCTCTAGTGCTTGGCCAGATGATTCACAAAGCAGGAAGAAATTATTTTGAAGTTTGTTTTTTAAGAGAGCAAATGCAATTATCTTGACTTATCTAAAAGACATTATTAATGAACATCTAAAATACAAGTTAAAGGAAAAATGTGGTGATCATGAAAATGGAATAAAGAACACTGTGCTCAATGTGCTCAAATGTATCTATTTTTGTAACAAAGAAAGATGAAAAAACATTTTCTTTACTTACTATATAATATTATTCAAGCAGAGATGGTGACTTAGTGAGATAGGGATTATGAAGACATCACTAATAAAGAGAAAGTCTTTAATATTTTTTAAATTTTAATAATTTCAATTTTCTTGTGGTCTGGTATACATATTAAATTTATCTTCATAACATTTGAACCAAACCTCTAAGCCTCTTTTTCTAAGGACATTTCATTACCTCCTACCTTGCTAACAATATTGAAGCACCCCCATCATTAATTCCCTGATTTTCTTCTGCATCATGTCTTAAAACTATTCACTCACTGGTCACTCATCTTATTTTTACTCCTCCATCACAGATAAGGTGATCATCCTTTCTCTTTTGATCTGTCTCTTTCTCTCTTTCTGTGTATGTGTGTGTGTGTGTGTGTGTGTGTGTATGAGTCTCCTCTATCTTTCTTGTATCTGTTTGTTTCTTTCTCTCAAATACATTTTAAATTATCATTTTGCTGACATATTATTAATTGCATATAGCAAATTCTTTAATCATTTCACTTTGCATTCTCTTTTGTGATTTCACCTTGTTTATTTCTTATTTATGTTAAATTAGGTTTTCATTCTTTCCCCTTTGAACAGCTTAGCTAAAGATATATTGAGTTTGCTAGTTTTTTTAGTTTTTAAATCAGTTCTAAGGTCTTTTTTACCATTTTGTTCATTTCTCTTCTAATTTTTGCTTTCATGATAATTTTGGATTTGGGAATTGCTTACTTCCTTTTAGAATTTTCATATTCAATTCCTTAATCCTATCTAACTCATTGCATTAACTCTGTAAGAAATATTTTTTTTTCTTTTGAGGATTATTTTGACTGTATCCCAGGAACTTCACTATGTTGCCTTATCATTATCATTGTATTTCATTTAGTTATTAATATTTCTGTTATTTCTTATTTGACAATTGCAATGATTAAATCTCTATTTAGTTCTTTTTCCCCTTGATTACCTATTATCCTAGAACAGTATCAATTACCCTTCACACTGCATTATGGTTTGTAAAATTGTGTTTTCATTTCTTTTACTTAAAATGCTAATTTCGGTTTTTCTATTTCTTACCATATAGTATATTCTTCTCAATATATCATGTGATGCTGAGAATTATGTATATCATTTAATATTTCATAATTTAATCATTAATATAATTCTCTAATGTAAACCTTAATTCTTCAGTTTAAAAAACCCGTCTTACAAGGGACTTCTAGGTAAACATGGCGGCAGTCTAGATGCAGGACTTTTCTTCTCCTCACCACCTACCAATATAGACTACCTCAAAAGGCCAAAAAAACCAAATTCATATGAACAAAGGGACGCTACAGTAGAGCAAAGCATTGAAGGTATGTGTGATATGGACATTTCAATACTATAGGAGGGTGAAATAGCTTCCACCAAAATGTGAGCTGATCAACCCTCCCTCATCCCACCTATGGAACCAGTCAGAGCCAGCACACATAAGAAATAGTGAGTGAGTGAGGGGCACCTCTAGAGGGAGTGTAGGGTACCTCTAGGTCCTTGGCATCTGACTAAGACCACCAAACACCTACCCCTGAGAGCAGCTAGATATGAGACCCCAGGAGGATGAAGAGTAAAACTTTGGATTTCCTTGTGGAGATAGCACAGAAAATGGAGGAAAATAGTAGAAGCTGCAGAGACTCAAGAGGTAGCCTCAGGCAAAAACTGTACTCCTTAGCTCCATACACAGAGAGCCTGCCCTCCTCACTCAGTCTTTTGCCTGGAAAGGGAAGGAAAAACTAGCATAGTGATGACAAACAATGCCCAGGAAAAAAAAAAAAAAACTTCCCAACACCAAGAAAAACAAGAAGGCGGCTTTGACCCTGGATAATTGTTATGGAGGAAAAATCCAAACTACAGAGGAAATAGCAGAAGAGGACAAAAAAAATAAATGCATCCAAACTTTTTTTTAAAAATTTGAAATTGGCCACAAACTCTTGAAGAACTTAAATCAGAGCTTATTAAAAAAGATGGAAGGATTCTGGCAAGATAAGTGGGAAATAGTTCACAAAAAAATAAGTTTTAAAGGAAATGAACTCTGAATTGGAGAAACAGCTGGAAGCCATGAAAAGCAGATAGAAAAAAAACAAAAAGGAAAATAAAAAGATTATAGCAGAAAACCAGTCTTTAAACACCAGAATTGGGCAATTGGTAACCAATGATCTTGCAAAACAGCAAGAATTAATAAAGCCATGTCAAAAGATTGACAAAATAGAAGAAAACATAGAATACCTCACTGACAAGATGACAGATCAGGAAAACCAGTCTCAAAAAAAAAAATTGAGAATAATTGGTCTACCTGAAAATCCAGAAATAAACAGAAATCTTGACATCATACTACAAGAAATTATCCAAGAAAACTGTCCAGATATTCTTGAAGAAGGGGGCAAAATAGACATTGAAAGACTTTATAGAACAACCTCTACATTAAATCTTTAAAAAAAATCTCAGGAATGTAATTGCCAAACTCAAGAGCTTTCATGCTAAGGGGGGAAATTTGCAAGAAGCCAAAAAGAGGAAATTCAGATATCAAGGAGCACCAATCAAAATTACACAAGATCTGGCAGCTTCCACACTAAAGGTCCTCAAGGCTTGGAATATGATATTCAGAAGGCAAGAGAATTTGGTCCTAAACCAAGCATCACCTACCCATCAAGACTGACTATTTACTTCAGGGGAAAGAATGGGCATTCAACAAAATAGATTTCCAAGTATTTGTAAAGAAAAGATCAGCAATAAGTGGAAAGTTTGCTATCCAAACACCAAAATCAAGAGAAACATGAAAAGGTAAATGAGAAAGAGAGGGGAAAGGGAAAAAGTTTTTTATTTAAACTTTCTTCTTTAATAACTTAAATAAGATAAAAAATTTATATTAATATATGGAAAATGTTTATGTGTAACTCTCAAAAATATATTCACTGTTATATTAATTAGAAGAATCATTCACAGGTAGAGATTGGGGTAATAAATGGTCTAAGAAGGTATACAAAAAAAAGAAAAAGGGAAAGGGGACTAGAAGAATAAAAAATTAAAAAATAAATATAATAATAGGATAATAATAAATAAATAGGATAATCTATATCACACAAAGAGACATATGGGAAGGGGAAGGGAAGAATACTATTATAAGAAGGAGAGGAAGAAAGTGCTAATAGGTAACACATAAACCTTACTCTCAGTGAAATCATTTCTGAGAGGGAAGAGCATCTAGATCCATTGGGGTATCAAATTCTATCTTACCCTGTGGAGAAAGTGAGAAGATAAAACTAAGGGGAGGATTGGGGCAGGGAATACAAAAAGGGAGGGAAGGAGAAGGGGAAGGGATTCAACAGACCCTGAAAAATAATAAGGGAACAAAAAGGGTGGGGGCAGAAAGGGAAGCATAATAAGGGTGGGAATTAGGGGGACTGATTAAAAGTAAACCACTGGTTTAAAAGGATATAGTAAAAGAAGAAAGGGCAGAACTATGAGAGGATATGAAAATGTTGAGGAATACACAAGTGACAATCATAACTTTGAAAATAAATGGGATAAACTCACCCATAAAATGAAAATAAATAGCAGAGTGCATTAGAAACCAAAATCCTACCATATGTTATCTACTAGAAACACACATGAGGATGGTATACACTCACAACATCAGAATTAAAGGCTGGAGCAAAAATTTATTTGGCTTCAAATGAGAAAAAAAAGGCAGGAGTTGCAATCCTGATATCTGACAAAGCCAAAGCAAAAATAGATCAGATTAAAAGTGATAGGGAAGGTAATTATATCCTAATAAAAGGCAGTATAGACAATGATTATTGACATTTGTCAATACTCAACATGTATGCACCAAATGGTATGGTATACAAATTTCTAAAGGAGAAACTAGTAGAGGTGAAGGAGGAAATAGATAATAAAACTATACTATGGGAGACTTGAACCTTCCTCTATCAGACCTAGATAAATCAAACCAAAAAATAAATAAGATTTAGATAAATAAGATTAAATAGAAAAATTAAAGTTAATAGATATGTGGAGAAAAATAAATAGGAACAAAAAGGAATACACTTTCTTTTCAGCAGAACATGGTACATTCACAAAGATTGACTGTATACTAGGGCATAAAACCATTGAAAGCAAGTGCAATAGAAAAGAAATAATAAATGCAACCTTTTCAGATCATAATACAATGAAAATAATAATTAGTTAGGGTATATGGTGAGCCATATAAAAAATTAATTGGGAATTAAATGATATGATTCTCCAAAATAGGTTAGTTAAAGAACAAATAATAGAAACCATTAATAATTTCATTGAAGAAAATGAGAATGATGAGACATCCTTTCAAAATCAATGGGATGCAGCCAAAGCAGTACTAAGGGGGGCATTTATATCTTTGAATTCATATATTAACAAATTTGGGAGGGGAGAGGTCAATGAATTGAAAATGCAAATAAAAAAACTTTGAAAGTGAACAAATTAAAAATCCTCAGATGAAAACCAAATTAGTGATCCTAAAAATTAAAGGAGAAATTAATAAAATCTAAAGTTAAAGAACTATTGATTTAATAAATAAGACTAGAAGCTGGTACTTTGACAAAACAAATAAAATAGACAAAGTACTGGCCAATCTAATTAAGAAAAGGAAAGAAGAATACCAAATTAATAGTATCAAAGATGAAAGGGAGACTTCACCTCTAAAGAAGAGGAAATTAAGGCAATCATTAAAATTATTTTGACCAATTATAGTGCAACAAATATGGCAATCAAGGTGATATGAATGAATATTTACAAAAAATATAAATTGCCTAGATCAATAGAGGAAGAAATAGAATACTTAAGTAATCCTATATCAGGAAAAGAAATTGAACAAGTCATCAAGGACCTCCCTGTGAAAAAATCCTCAGGTCTTGATGGATTCACAAATGAATTCGACCAAACATTCAAAGAACAATTAATTCCAATAGTATACAAACTATTTGACAGAATAAGCAAAGAAAGAGGTCTTCCAAATTCCTTTCATGACAAAAATATTGTACTTATCCCAAAGCCAGGCAGATCATAAACAGAGAAAGAAACCCATAGACCTTTTTCTTTAATGAACATGGATGCAAAAATCTTAAATAGAATACTACCAAAAAGACTCCAGAAAGTGAACATGAGGGTTATTCATTATGATCAGGTGGGATTTATACCAGGAATGCAAGGATATTTCCATATTTGGAGTACCATCCACATAACTGACCATATCAACAATCAAACCAACAAAAATCACATAATTATCTCAATACATGCAGAAAAAGCCTTTGACAAAATAAAATACTCATTCCTTTTGAAAACACTAGAAAGTATAGGGATAGGAGGGCCTTTCCTAAAAATAATGAAGAGTATAGATTTAAAACCATCAGCAAACATCATCTGTAATGGGGATAAACTACAAGCTTTCCCAATAAAATCAGGAGTGAAGCAAGGATGCCCATTATTACCTCTATTATTTAACATTTATAGTAGAAACACTAGCAGTATCCTTTAGAGAAGAAAAAGAAATTGAAGGTATTAAAATAGGCAGTGAGGAGACCAAGCTATTACCCTTTGCAGATGATATGATGGTCTACTTAAAGAGTCCTAGAGAATCAACCAAAAAGCTAGTCGAAATAATCAACAACTTTAGCAAAATTGCAGGATACAAAATAAACCCATATAAGTCATCAGCATTTCTATATATCTCCAATACATCTCAGCAACAAGAATTAGAAAGAGAAATTCCATATTAAATCACCCTAGACAATATAAAATACTTAGGAATCTATCTCCTGAGACAAACACAGGAACTATATGAACACAACTATAAAACACTTTCCACACAATTAAAACTAGATCTAAATAATTGGAAAAACATTAATTGCTCATTAGTAGGAAAGATAACATAATGAAAATGACCATCCTACCCAAACTTATTTATTTATTTATTGACATACTCATTGAAATACCAAGAATCTTCTTTACTGAATTAGAAACAACATAACAAAGTTCATTTGGAAGAATAAAGATCAAGAATATCCATGGAAATAATGAAAAAAAATGTGAAGGAAGGTGGCCTAGCAGTCCCAGATCTCAAACTATACTATAAAGCAGTGGTCATCAAAACAATATGGTACTGGCTAAGAGACAGAAGGGAGGATCAGTGGAATAGGCTTGGGGATAAGTGACCTCAGCAAGACAGTCTATGAAAAGCCCAAAGATCCCAGGTTTTGGGACAAAAATCCACTATTTGTCAAAAATGCTGGGAAAATTGGAAAACAGTATGGGAAAAATTAGGCTTACATCAATATCTTAAACCTACAGCAAGATAAATTCAGAATGGGTGATTGACTTGAATATAAAGAAGGAAACTATAAGTAAATTAAATGAGCACAGAACAGTATACTTGTCAGATCTTTGGGAAAGGAAAGATTTTAGGACCAAGCAAGAGTTAGAAAAATATTACAAAATGTAAAATAAATAATTTTGATTATATTAAATTACAATTTCTGTACAAACAAAACCAATGCAATCAAAGTAAGAAGGGAAGCAACAAATTGGGAGCCTTCATAACAAAAACCTCTGACAAAGATCTAATTACTCAAGTTTGTAAAGAGTGAAATCAATTGTGCAACAAATCAAGCCATTCTCCAATTGATAAATGGGAAAGGACATGGATAGGCAATTTTCAGATAAAGAATTCAAAGCTATTAATCAGCACATGAAGAAGTGTTCTAAATCTCTTAAAATCAGAGAAATGCAAACCAAAACAACTCAGGTATCACCTCACACCCAGAAGATTGGCTGACATGACAGCAAAGTAAAGTAATGAATGCTGACGGGGATGTGGCAAAATTGGGACATTAATGCATTGCTGATAGAATTGTGAATTGGTCCAGCCCTTCTGGTGGGCAATTTGCAACTATGCCCAAAGGGTGTTAAAAGTCTGTCTGCCCTTGATCCAGACATAGCACTGTTGGTTTTATACCTCAAAGAGATAATAAAGAAAAAGACCTGTACAAGAATATTCATAGCTGCGCTCTTTGTGGTGGCAAAAAATTGGAAAATGATGGGATGCTTTTCTATTTGGGAATGGCTAAGGAATAATGAACTGGAAAAATCCCATGCGAACTGGAATGATCTCCAGGAATTGATGCAGAGTGAAAGAAGCAGAACCAGGAGAAAATTATACACAGAGCCTGATACACTGTGGTACAATTGAATGTAATGGAAATTCTGCATTAGTAGCAATGCAGTGATCCTGAACAACTTGGAGGAATTTATAAGAAAGAACACTATCCATATTCAGAGGAAAAACTGTGGGAAAAGAAACATAGAAGTAAAACAATTGCTTGATTTCATGGTTCAATGGGGATATGATTGGGGATGCAGACTCTAAATTATCACCCTAGTGCAAACATCAACAATATGGAAATAGGTTTTGATCAAGGATACATGTAAAACCCAATGGAATTGCCCATTGGATTACAGGAGGGGATGGAGGGAGAGCAGGGAAAGACCATGACTCTTGTAACCAAGGGAAAATATTCTAAATTATCTAATTAAATAAAATAAAATAAAACAATGGCTAGAACAATGGGAGCTCCAGATGGAAATGATCTGAGGACCACAGTAGGACCTGCTTGTTCTAGATAGCATTCCCTTATTTATCATCCCTGTAAAATATAGTTGGTGTTTTCTTATTTTAAATGGTTAGGTCTGCTGAGTAAACGACCACTATCATCCTTATAATAGCTGAAGAAATGAACTTTCAGTTAGGGATTAATGTGACAGTCTTGGTTTAACATACATTTTGGATCATGTCCTTCTTATAGTTGCTTTAAATGCCAGAAAACTTGTTCTCAATTTAAGATTCTATTTTAAAGGGAAATAGTATGGAATACAATCAAATAAGAAAACATTAACCACTTTTTATATCGACAAAGACCATCTGTCAAACCTCTTACTTGCTAGTTGCTGAATTCCCACTATATGGAAAATGAGATCTACTTCACTATCCAGTTAAGTACTGACCCTCATATCTTCCCTTCTAGAACTCTGATTTCAGTTTGCTACATGTTCATCATCAATTAAAAGTCATTGAGGAATCTCCACTTGTACAGCTGCACATTCAGTTCTACATAACTAAAGATAGTTCCTTTCATTTGAGTGATTTTTAAGTATAAACATGTTGAAAGCCACTATCACAATAGTTGTAACTGTAATGAGTTCAAATCCAGCATCAGACACTTATTAGCTGTGTGACCCTGGTCATTTAGTCTTGTTTACTTCTTCTGACAATACATTGTAGAACATTAAAGGATCATGTTGTTCAGAGATGGGAAGGACATTAGAGATCACTCATTCAACTCTTCTCATTTTGAAGATATGAAAATTGAGGTCCAGAAAGATCAATTGGTCCTCTAAAGGAAATACCAACAGGAGCCAAGCAGAGATCCAAAGCTAAGTTTTCCAATTTCACTTCAAATTTCTCTTGCATCATCCTGTTTCCTATGACTGGCCCAAATGAAGGATGTAGTTTGTAGTTTTAGTATATGGAAAAACTGATTGACCCCACCTTCCTTCATTTTGGGATCTCATGCCTAAAATTGTGCTTTCACCTGTGGTTTTCAAATTTAAAGTCTTACCCCTCAAGAGGTCAAGCATGACCCCAGAGAATACATGATCAACCCATCAAAGTGATAGAAGGATTAACATCTCATCCTCTCCACTAAAAAATTGCTGGTTTTGCTCCAGCATACTAGTATCACTCCCTCTCATTGCTAATACTAACCCACTCTTCCCACCCCCATATTGCTGGCCTTACCAGCACTGGCAAAATCCTAGTGTCTCAGAGAAATTATAAAATAAATTAGACTCAGGAACCCACACCAGTAGTTGCATGGGTAAAATCATTCTTCCTCTTCCTCCTTTAACTATCATGCCTTTACATCACCTTGAGGCTGTAGATAGCTTCCCCTTTAGCCCTGTTGGGGAAGTATTGTCATGGGGGCCCAGCAGAAGGGTGGGGAGGGAGAGCTGCTCTATTCTCCATTTTCCCAGAGCTAGAGGACGTTTTGTTTTTTTTTTTTTCATTCCCACTTCTCTGTCCAGTTGCCCATAGCAATCTCTTCCTTCTCCTCCCTCTGGTGCAGTGTGGACAGCTCATAGGCAGCTTGAAGTTGTAATTAGATATTAGGAACTCAAAAAGTTTGGCTAAGGCTGGCCTAGAGAGTGTATTCTTGGACCACAGCCATGAAGGTTTAGAACTGGTTACATGGGATGACAAACCACGAATAAATTAAAATCTCTTGCAGATTTCATTACATTTCCCCCCAAATCTAACCCTCTCCCCAATGTCCCTATTTCAGTCAGGAGCACCATTGTTCTTTTCGTCATCCGAGTTCATATCCTTGCCATCAACTTTGAATTTACACTTTCTCCTACCACATATTCAATCTTCTGCTAAATCCCAACATTCTACCTCCACAGCATCACTTCCTTCTTACATATGCACACCACCAGGACTTCTTTCAGGCCCAGGTCACCTCTCAGGAAGAATAGTTCAATAGACTCAGTCTCCCAAGCTCAAATCTCTTCCTATTCCACTCCATTCTCTACTGAACTGCCAAAGGGTTTTTCCCAAAATACAGGTCTGACTATATCATCCCCTCTTCCCCTTTTCAATAAATGTCAATGGCTCCCTATTAGAATAATTTAGGAAAGGGGGAAGGGTTTATACAAAGGGAAAATCACATATAAAAACTGAGTTTATTAACAGAGAAGGGAAAAGATAGGGGAGGATAAGGGGAAAGGTTTGCATTTGACTATTTACCCCAACCCTCTATCGTTAATTTCTAAGATTAACCCTTTTCTAAGCTAAACTAAACTAAAGATTACTAAGGGTTACTAAAGTTAAGTCCTAACAGGGAGCCCAGATTCTCACTTAGAGTCCTTTGGTGGGTCAGGGAGCAGGAATTCAAGTTATGGTTTCCTTAGATGACCCAGGCAAGGTAGAGATTCCCTTCCCCAGTCACTCTGTCCACCAGGATGACTGGATATTTCCTCTCCACCTCTTCTAGTTGATCCTCACAGGCAGGCTGCTTCATAGAAGTTTGTTTGTTTGTTTTTTCCCCAGTGGAGTCTCAGATCCACAGCTTTAGTCTTCACTTCCAGCTCCAGACTGACTGTTGGAAACCTCCTCCTTCTACAGCTTAGAACTTTTACCCAGCCAGCTCTTGGAGAATTCTAGGCCATCACTCAAACTCTTGCTACAATTCCCCCTTTGCTCAAAGCCAAAAATCACATTGAAAACACTATTTTGGCATTTGTGCACTAACTTACTTACATATTACTTAAGTTAAAATGTCTATACAAAATAACAAACAATCTACACTCAACTATCTTAACCTATCTAATGCTATCCTATTCTAGGGATTTAATCAAGAAAAGGAAAAAAATGGGGGCTTAAATAATGAACAATTACAAATTTAAAACACAGATCAAACATATGCAAAAGCAAAACAAACAACATCAAAAGCAAAAGATTAACTCAACATTCATGTAAAACATTAAACTTATAAACTATTACTCTTATTAAGAAATACAGAACATTCTACTACTATTGTAAGGCATTAACATTAACCTTAAAAGAAAAATTTTTTAATTACAATAAATACAACATTGTGTAAGTTTTACAAAGAAAATGAAATCAAACCATCAAACTCACTCATGCAAAATACATGTAACAATAGATAAAATTAAACATGATCTATTTACATAAAATTTATATATATATACATATAATACACACATACACTATATGTATGCTATAAACTTTACACATATACTTCATATTTACACATATATTACATATATGTTATATATACATACACTGTACTACAATTAATTACAATCCCAACTATTATACATATTATTTACATATATTTACTTATGTATTTATGATTTTGCATGATATGTCATGTTATATGTCATTTTTGTTATATAATGTATGTTGTTATGTATGTTGTAATGCATTTTTGTAATGTACTTCAGTATCTTACCTTATATTATCTATCTTAAGTTTTAATCCTAAAACCCTATCTTAATAAAATCTCCTGTCTACCTATATTCCTATACTAAACTGTCTAACTTTTTTGTTAGTAACTAATTTATATCTAATTATAACTTTGTTAGTACTCTAACTATACATTGTTTCACTCATTAAAATAATGAATCTATTAAACCTAACCATGTTTATGTATTTGTGTTTATATGTTTGTTATATTATTATTTTTGCTAAGTTATGTTGTTCTGCTAGTGTTATGTCAGTGCTAACTGTTATGTTAATATTACGTTACTGTTGCATGTAATATACTTACCCAATCTTCAGATTTTCCTTCTCTTCTCATCTTATCTTGCTTGAAGAATTCTTCTCCAACTCCATGGTAGTAAATGTAATTATGTTTATTTGTGTGAATATGTGTTATGTTGTTTTGTGTTATAAAACATTACCCCACATTTTTTAATCCATTAGTCCATTAATTATGTGATCCTCTTCATTGCAAATTTCCTCAAAATCTTTGTCTAAATATTTAGATTACAGTCTTTTAACAATGTCCATTAATTTCCTGAATTCTCCTCTTCATCTCCATTGTCCTCTTTCATCCAAATGTCCTCTTCCACTGTAATGGTCCTCTCCTTACTGTTCTTTCTGACTGCAGACTCAATTTGCCCAATGATTCTCACTTTTTATGATCTCTTCATTTTTTTCTTCAATAATTTGAATATTTTCATTATTCATACTTGTGCTAATTTTATATGTGAACAATGATACCATGAATCTCTACCCAAAACTTTTACTGAAGAAGGAGATACTAACACAATGGTGTAAGGACCTAACCAACTCTCTTGCATTGCTGATGTTTTAGCAAAATTTTTAACATATACCATAACTCCTGGTTTGAAATTATGGAGAGAATAATCCAATGGACCAAATTGGATCAATACTTCCACATCATGTAGTTCTTTAAGATGCTGTTGTAAAGGACTTAAGTATAAAACAAGTTGACAGTCTCCCCATAAGAGAGCTGTATAGACTATCTTACAAGTTTTTGCCTGCAGTGGAGCATGTCCAAAGAGCATTTCATAGGATAATATATGTAAATCTGTTCTTGGTCTTGTACATATGTAAAACAAAGCTATGGTAAGAATAGCTAGCCTTTTAGATGAGTTTCAGCACAGATTTTCCTCACCATAGTCTTGAGTTCCCTATTTACATGCTCCACTTGACCTGAACTTTGTGGGTGATAAGAAACATGATATTTAGGTGTTATTCCTAGATTCTCATAGAATATTTTCAGGATATCTTGGGTGAAATGAGATCCTTTGTCAGAGTCTATTGTAAGTGGTATACCAAATCTAGGAATAATTTCCTAATCAACAGGTTTACCACAAACCTAGCTGTATTTGTATTTGGTGGAAAAGCTTCGGGCCATTTGGTCAACCTGTATATAATTACCAGATAAAACTTGTATCTTCTAGCTTTTTGCATGCTGATGTAATCAATTTGCAGACTCTCAAATGGACACTATGCTCAAGGTCTACCACCTAAACTTTTCTGTCTGAATGTCCCTTGATTGAATTTTGGGCAAACAGAACAGCTTGTACAGATCTTATTAGCTATAGTACTTAATCCAGGAGCTACTCATTGTCTCTTTACAGAGTCAATTACAGCTTGAGTACCAAAATGACCTTTTGTGTGGATGGCTTGACACAAATAAGTATACAAATCTTTTGGTAACAGTGGTTTTCCAGTGTCTGTAACCCATATTCCATGTTTTTTCCTTGCTTCAAATTTCTCCTTCCACTTCTGAATTTCTGAGTCTATATACAGTTTTTCTAGACCCTGAGATTCAATAGTTGACAAATTCATTGCATAACACTGGAGCATTCTTTGCAGCAAATTTTTGCTCTATGATTTCCTCTAGAGACTGAATCTCTGCTATAAGTATGACTTCTACAGTGGATCACCACTAGCTCTTTAGGTTTTTGGATAGCATCCAGCAACTCAGTTATTATTTCTGCATGAGTAATTGGTTTTCCCAATGCAGTAATAAAATCTTGTTGTTTCCAGATCTTTCCTGTAGCATGACATACAGAAAATACATAATGAGAGTCTGTATAAATATTTGGACTTTTACCCTCAACTAGAAGACATGCTTGCTTCAAAGCGATCAACTCTGCCCCTTGAGCACTAAGGTTAATAGGTAATAATCCATACCGCAGTGTCTGAAATTCTGTGACCACTGCAGCCCCTGTACATCTAATTCCATTACACAAATATGAAGATCCATCAGTGAATAAAACCAAGTCTGGATTTTCAATTGGAGTGTCTTTTAAATCTATCCTAGGCATATCCACTAGATCTACTACTTCTACACACTCATGTAATGGTTCATCATTTTTTGGCAAATTGGGAAGAAGTGTAGCTGGATTTAATATATTACACCTCCTTAACCGAACATTCTCACTAGCTAGGAGAATAATTTCATACTTTCTCACTCCCCTTCCCCCAAGTAATAGCTTCCATCTATGCCAGCACAAGTCAACTTCTTACTTCTTTTTTTTTTTTAATTTTAAACATTATTTTATTTGGTCATTTCCAAACATTATTCACTGGAAACAAAGATCATTTTCTTTTCCTCCCCATCCCCCCTCCCACCACCTTTCCCTCTCCCACAGCCGACGCACGATTCCACTGGTTATCACATGTATTCTTAACTCGAACCCATTTCCCTGTTGTTGGTATTTGCATTAGAGTGTTCATTTAGAGTCTCTCCTCAGTCATATCCCCTCAACCCCTGTAGTCAAGCAGTTGCTTTTCGTCGGTGTTTTTACTCCCACAGTTTATCCTCTGCTTGTGGATAGTATTTTTTTAGATCCCTGCAGATTGTTCAGGGACTTTGCATTGCCACTAATGGAGAAGTCCATCACCTTCGATTGTACCACAGTGGGTATTCTCTTTTTTATGTACTCTAAGTATTCAGGTATAAATCTTGTATGTGTTTTTACTTGAAAGATCTCATCCCTAAAAACCACTGGGAAATCTCTTAAAAGGAATAATTTAACCTTCCCTTCTGCCTCTTCCTTCTGCAGTCTATTCAAATTTTTAGGTGTACCATCATTTCCTTTTTCCTCAATCCAATATTCATTATTTGTAAACCTTTTATCTGGCACTGTAGATATAACACAAAGAATACAACTTGTATTCTACCATATTACTGATATGAGTATGGATACAGATATGAAGCTTCCTTTTCCTTTAGTTTATTCATTTATCAGGGCTTGGTCTATTGTATTGACTTAAACAAGTTCAGAGACAACAGGTTTTCTTTCTTTCTTTTTTTTTTGGAAAGTTTACTTAATTAGTTAATTTAGAATGTTTTCCCACGGTTACAAGAATCATGTTCTTTTACTCCCTTCCCCAGACTCCCTTCCATAACTGACATGCAATCCCACTGAGTTTTACATGTGTCACTGATCAAGACTTATTTCCATATTATTGTTATTTGCACTAGGGTGATCATTTGGAGTCTACATCACCAATCATATCCCCATCAAACCATGTGATCAAGCAGTTGTTTTTCTTCTGTGTTTCTACTCTCACTGTTCTTCCTTTGAAAGTGGATGGTGTTCTTTCTCATAAGTTTCTGAGAATTGTCCTGTATCATTGCATTGCTCCTAGTAGAAAAGTTCATTACATTTGATAGTGCTACAATGTGTCAGTCTCTGTGTACAAAGTTCTCCTGGTTCTGCTCCTCTCGCTCTGCATCACTTCCTGGAGGTCGTTCCAGTCTCTGTGGAATTCCTTCAGTTCAGTGTTTCTTTGAGCACAACAGTATTCCATCACCGACATATACCACAATATGCTCAGCCATTCCCCAATTAATGGGCATTCCCTCGTTTTCCAGTTTTTGGCCACCACAAAGAGTGCAGCTATGAATATTCTCGTACAAGTCTTTTTCCTTATTATCTCTTTGGGGCACAAACCCAGCAGTGCTATGGCTGGATCAAAGGGCAGGCTGTCTTTTAGCACCCTTTGGGCATAATAAAAGGTTTTCCATAATGCTAATTACTTCTTCAGATACTATAAACTATTCTGGCCTATCATGAGATTTCTTTCCTGTGAATATAGAAACATGTGCCTGAAATAAGACAAATTTGAAGCTCCCCAATTTAAAATACTTACTTGGATCTTTAGGGAATCCCATATCATTTCTTGAATATTATAGTTTTCACTATGAGATTGATTTGAAACAGAGGGAAGTCCTACTCAGGCTCTTATCTTAATATCCACTATATTGTCCCATGAAACCTGCTTCTATATCTTTGAAAAAGTTGTGATATGTCCTCTGTGTATTTTCCTGTTTGTCCTATACATCTCCATCAACTATCTGCCATTCTGGTGTAAGCCTTTCATGAGGTTATATTGTTAAAGGTCACACACAGTTCCAGAAATTGAGACCCTCATAAGAAAGACATGAATTACACAATTCATGTTCATTATTGAAAGGCAAAAGGGTGACATTTAAAGACTTTTTGAAGCATAGGCAGAAACCTATTCTAATCTGGCCCCTACGTAACTTTCCAGTCTTCTTACACCTTACTTCCCTTTACATCTTAGGTGACTGGGTGACACCAGCCTCCACGCTGATCCTTATTTGTGACACTCCATCTCTCAAATGATTTTCACTGTCTGTCCCCCATACCTGAAACCCCTCCTTCCATTCTGCCTCCTTATTTCCTTGCCTTATTCTAAGTATCAATCAACGTTCCACTTGTGAAATTTCAATTAGATGATGGCAATTATAAATTACCTGCAACTAGAAGTGCTATTATTCCAGTGATACTTGCTCTCCTTTCCCCATTACTTATAGCACAACAACTTCCATTCCGGAGATTGTATAAAGTTGTTGTTGAAAATGCTAGGATAATGCAGCAATTTGCGGGGTTTGTGCTAAATAGGAATGCTTATATTTTATTGGGTAGAGGCTCGAGCACAAAGATATAATTTTGATTAGTAACAAAGATACAGAAAAAGGTATAGGAAGCAAAGTAGAAAGGAAACTGCAATGTCAGAAGGAGATTCCGATACTGTTAGGCTAGTCAATCTTATTGAATTGTGACAGGGGAAGAGAAAAAGAATGTACCAAAACATCATGCTAGGAGAAAACCTATTATGCTAATTGGCTTCATAGATGAAAATCACTGGCTCATTAGTTCTAGTCATACCATTGTGCCCAGAGAAGTCATGTTTGTTGGGATAATAAGTGACATTATAGTTAGTGTGACTTGCCACACAGAGAGAACTACTTTCATTCTTTATTACCTTGACCAAACGCATTTCTCTTTACTCTAGGGGATACTGAAAACCACCTTTTATATAAATTATAAGGGAAATTCAGATGCACAAGACAAACAGAGGAGGTATGGAAGTGTGAAGCTCAAAGCCTGAATTTCAAACATGAGAACCTAAAGATGCATTCTCACCAGAGTTCATCCCCTCAGTATGACAACCTAGGCTGCCATGTGGTTTAAAAATCATAAGATTTGCTAAGAGATACGTTGTTAATAATAAAAAATAGCTGATACTTATATATATATATAATATATATATATATAACTTTAAGATTTCTGTGAGGACTTTACATTTATCTTTTCATTGCATGCTCACAATAACCCTGGGAAGTGGATGGGATTATTCCCATTTTATATATGAGTAAACTGAGATGAAACAGAAACTTTTGTCCAGGATCACACAAAGAGTAAATTCTTGAGATAAGATTTGAACTCAAATCTTCCTTTTTCCAAGGCCTCATTCTATGCACTATGGGACCTAGCTACCCTATCATTCTCAAGGCAAAGGTAAACAGCGTGGCTATGGTCTTCATTATTAAGTTACTGACTGAATAATGTAGGCAGTGAGGTAGGAATCAATATTTGAATACATTTGCAATCCAAGCCTTCCCTGGAGAAACTTGCAATGAGAGAAGAAAGTGATGGTAGTGAACAGCACAAGAGCACTGATTTCACTGAATTCCATAGAATTATGGGACAGAAATATTCTTATTGCAAGAGTAAATTGTGGAATGCACCCAAGAAGTAACATACAGAATTTATACCTGAATGTCTTCCAGAATTTATGAGTAGTCAAAGAATATTGCTTTGATGGAGGATCTCAAAAATTCCCTGGAAAAACAAAAACAGAAAAAAGGAACCATTGATCAACAGTTTTATTACAGAATCCCAAAGTCTAGACATGTTTTCCAAAATAGTGATAGAAAAAAATGGAAAATAAGAATATTTGTCGATGAATGGGCATAGAGATCTAAAGAGGACAGTATTCACTGGAAAGTGAATGATTTTCATTATTGGACATGTGCAATTGTCACTAAATAATACCTATGGCTTTGGAAGACTAGAAGAAATATCTATCCACATGCAGCTCCGAGACACATGGGGTTTTTCAAAGGCTTAGCAAGAAGGCGATTAGAGACCTAGACTAAATGGAAGTTTTGGTGAAGTTGAATGATCTCGATGACAGAGAAAGAACTTGGGGAAAAATACACAAAAGTCCTGGTTCAGTTGAAGAAAGATGCCCTGGAACTCTTATTATTATCAACTGACAAGGCGCAGTTGGCAGACGCTCAAGTACGTATGTCATACCTAGAGAAGACAAAAGTACAGAACTGACAATGTCCAAAGAAATTTGAAAACTTAACAACTTCTTGAGGATTTATTGGCCATTTATGCAAATCAGAATAGAAGGTCCTTGGGAAAAGCAGAGCTTCCAAACCTATGCCTACAACTATTAAGGAAGCAAAGTCTTGGAAATACAATCTGGCAATTGGTCCTATAGGTGCCAGAGCCACAACTACTGAAGACCCAGTAAAGAGAATTTTTGTCATGTGTGCTACACCTTGCATGTGTCTTTCAAACTTTTTCAGTTTATCAATCTGTTCTATTTTTTCTATATAAAAATAAATACTCTGTCATATGGGATGATACTCTAGGGGTGTGTGTGTGTGTGTGTGTGTGAATATATGACTTAACTATGGTGAGGTAAGAAAGAAATATATACATAAAAACTTGTTTAAAATAATAATTGGATAGTGGACCAAACTAATGCATCTCTGTGATTGCATTAGATGAGCTCCTACTTAGAGTAACAATGTGTGTGGATGCTTGATATATGCATGTATAATAATTAAGTAGAAAATTATATGGACTTTGCAGTGCAAAATTAGAGATACCTGATAGTTACCCTTCCTTGTTTAGCAGGAAGTCAAGATTGAAAAAAATGATTTTTGCTTGTAGATCTGAGTTAACTTGGGCAATTTTTTTCAAAAGAGTTTGGCTTTTAGAATAAGTCATCCTCTTTTAGAGAACAAATGTTCAAGAGCTACTTCCTAATGTAAAGAAAAATATATCTGCAAAATGAAGTTGGAACTTCCATCCAAAATTTTAATTTAGAGAAATATCACATTCAGCCTGTCTGAACTAGAATGTTTGTCTGTAGGTTTATTATTGACTTTTTAAGTAAGGATCAATAAGAAATAATTTTAGGACCTTAAGAATGTTCCTAAGGCATACAAGTACTGAAACAAACAAATAAAAAATTCCCTTAAAAACCCAGTAATTCCAAAACAGACAACTTCCCTAAATGTCATTACTCAAAAAGAAGTAAATGTTTTGAATACAGAAAGGCAACTTCTCTAAATGACTCTTCAGAAGTAGAAACAAACCCCCACACTCTGGAAAGGGGAATGAGAAGCATCAATGATCATAGGATGAATCCTACCACAGGTCAGGATCATTTTGAACTGTGAGAGGAAAGACGGTTTACCTTGGAACACGTACATAGGGAGCAGCACTCTTCCAACCCTGCTGAGGTCAACCATAAGCAAGTCAAAGGTTGTGTTAAAGAGAGAGAATGATCTGTTAAACCAAGTGCATATGTTTATATTTTAGCAAAGTTACATTTATATGTTAGTGTGAAAAAGTTTCCCATCCAAATTGGAATGGAAACTTGGTTTCTGCTGTCAGACAGTTGACCCTCTCTCTGTGGCTTTTAAAAAGCTGAATTTGGCAGCCCTGTTCATTTCAGCAGTGAAAAATGTGCTTGTGGAGTGTGAGCTTCTCTACCTCTACCAGAGGGCACCTTAGTGTATTCTCTTTCCTTCCTCCACTCTCATGAGCCATGGCATCTTGCAGCAGAGATATCTGAGTGGACTGAGAAGCAGACCCAGAGATGAGAGGTTCTGGGCTCTACTATGACCTCAGACACTTCCTAGCTGTGTGACCCTGGGCAAGTCACTTAACCCCAATTTCCTACCCTTTATTGCTCTTCTGTCTTATTGATTCTAAGACAGAATGTAAAGGTAATAAAAACAGATTGTAGAGGAGGGAACAGAGAGAAAAAGACATAAAGAATCAGAGAAGTAAATTTAAGGACCACGACTCTTGGAAGCAAAGAAGGTAGTTAATCTTGGATTCAAAGGAGAATTAGATCCAGCAGTTATGAATTGACATGTGGAGAAGAGTTGGTCCGCTCAGCAGAGCTGATCTTCCCTGTGGGAAAGCAGGGACACTAAGGCAGGACATCTTAGCAGGACACAGAAGCACTCACTTGACCATATGTATTCCCCACTGAATTACTCATGACCAGAGGCATTTGTGCCCAGAAAGGAAACTCTAGTTTTATGAGGGTGACTGCAGGAAAATTAGAGAGCAAAAATCGTTACTGTGACATTTTAGTAAAGAACTTTGCTTTTGGTAAATGAGCATTTATTAAATGCTTACTATATGGCAGGGAGTATGGTTGGGTGGTACAGTGGATAGAGTGCCAGGTCTGGTCAAGAAGACGCCTGCTTGGCAGCTGTTTGATCCTGGAAGAGTAGCTAAACCCTGCTTGCCTCATTTTCCTCATCTGTACAAAGAGCAGGAGAAGGAAATAATAAACCACTCCTGTATAGTGGCCAAGAAAATTCCAAATGACGTCATCAAGAGTCAGACATAAATGCAAAAAGATTGAACAATGAGCCTGGCACTGTGCCAAGAAGTGGAGCTCTAGAGAAAGGTAAAAACAGTTCCTGTCTTCAGGAGTTCACATTCTAGGGGTTGGGGAGGGAGAATAAAATCACAGTTTGGTAATTTTTGTGTCAATATATATATATACATATATATATATCAGGCAAGCCAACATTCAGACATTACTTTGGACTAGTTGCATCTATTTGTGGACTATTAAACTTAAGCACACTGATGGAAGTTTACATGTTATATATAGCATGCGTGCAAATTGAGAGCGGTGAACCTCCCGAGGAAATAATCTACAATCTGCTATTCTCCACATACAATAATCCGACATATCTTTCATTTCTGTAAAAACTTTATCAACAAGAAAAATAATTTAAAACACAGGTCATCACGAAAGCTTTAAAAATGAACTGAAGTGGTTGATTCACCCCTTTAAAAGGCCCTGGAATACTCATGTAAGTTTCATTACTTCCCGGTGTGGTAGAAGTAGCATAAGGCAGCAGAGGTTTCAGGTTTGGTTCCAGGTCCAATCCCACATCGGTGGCCATGGGAAGGACTCATAACTCCTCTAAGTTTCAGTTCAATTAGCTATAAAATGGGGCAATTGTTCTTATATTATCTACTTGGCAAGAATGGTTCATTTCATATCATTTTATGAAGTTGACTTTAGAGACCTGGAAGTTCCTCTCATGTCGGGAACACTGTAATAACTACTTGCTATTTGGGATCCAGACTAGCAAAGTGCAACAATAATGATTTTAATTTTTTGTCCAAGGGAAAAAACCTAATATTGAAAAGGAATAATTATTCATATTGATGGAAGGACCCACAATGATGAAATCACAAATCTTTTAAATATTGACAACAAGAACATTTCAGCAGGCAACTATTTAGCATAAAAATTATAAAGAAATGTGAAAACTGTTACTCTGGAGTGATATCTGAAATCGTTTATGAAGAAACTGTTTTTAGTAATAGGAACTATCCCCATTTTGCCAGAAGAACAGAACTGGGACCAAAAACCACAAACAAAACCAAAAACTTTATCAATCAGTGTTATGTGAAAAGTCATGACCCTCATTCACAGGAGAAAAAATATTATATTATGTTTTCAATTCCTAGAAAATTATGATTTAAATAAATGAAAAAACTCTTTACCAGATAAATTGTAATAATTTCTCGTTGAGTTAAAATATCCAGAATATGGAGAAATATTCTTTTCTGTAGTGATACTAACTATGAAGATGCAGAAATGACATCATACCCTGTGGATGGTGTATTTCAACAGTTAGGTGATGTCTACAGTTGATTTCAAGAGAATAAAAATTCATTAAGCACATATTATGTTTAGAGAACAAAAAAGGTTTGCTGGAGGAGGGTTGCTGCTTCATTCATTTAAAGATTTTTTCCAGGTATGCAGCTATTCTTGCCACTATCTTTAACCTGAAAACGTTCCAACATGCTTGGAAAAACAACCATAGTTTTGGAGTCAGAACTGGAGTGGAATTACCTTTGCTGTTTACAACCTACGTTACCTTGAACATGTTACTTCTCCTTCATGGACCGCCAGGAAAATGAGAGTTGGTCTGCTGTATGTGACCTCTACTGTCCATTTCAGTTATAGATTCTTTGAGAGATATTGGACCTGGAAGCTTTAGAGAAACATCACTTGTGTCAACATTTCTCTCCTTGAATTCATCAAGGAGAGCCATTAGAAGCCAGACAAGAAGTTCCTCTTTTCCATTTATTGAGGGAATATCACTTGCTTATTAGAGAAGGGTATTTCAGGCCTTACATAAGTAACATCAAAGGAAAAATTAACCAAATGTACTCAATGTTTTCTGTAGATAAATTAAAACAAATGCTGTTTGAGATCATAATTTTTCTTTATTAAAAAGTATATCAGTGCTTTTAGTTACTTCCTACTAATGCAAACTTCCCACTCTACTAATGCTTTTTGTCAGAAAGACCTTATTCTAAAGGCTAATGGGACAACATACTATGCAATGCAAAAAAATCCTTCAAGCAAGTGGCATAATGCAAAATGCCTATTTGTGCTATGAATAGGAAGAGAGTTTAGAAACAAATTTCATGAAATATACAACCAGGTCGATTGTACTACCATTCTTATCTGAAAATAAATTTGCACATGATATTAATGTGTCTCTGCAATGCAGTGAATAAAAAATGGTACCCATTCTTAGAAGGACAGAATGGAAGGGTCAGAATTCAGAGAAACTGGTCAAGTATTCCAGAGAAAATAGAAACCATTGAATTGTACTGATGGCTGAAATTTTTCAAGATAATCACAGCCTTGGGGTTACCTGTGTAATTTATGAAATCAGTTTTGGAAATGGATACTAAGCTAAATTAGGGAATGAAGATTTTATACACAGAGAGATTGTGTGTGTGTGTGTGTGTGTGTGTCTGTGTGTGTGACTTCTCAAAGAGCAGCAGTAAACTATTTGCATTGTAAAAGAAAGTCACCAATATGCTTTACAGTGTGCTGTAATGTAAAACATAGAAGGAGACACATGGTCCAAATAAATATCCTTTTGCATACACTTCTCTTGTGTAGATGTGCTTTCATCAAATCCTTCCATTCCCTTAAGTTATCATTCTACAGGGGGAAGAAACATGAGAATGAGAGAGTTTATATGCTGTATGCCTTTGGGCATGTCAGAACTTCTCATAGCCTTGTTGTATTTGATAATTCTTCAAATTTATAAATTGGCAATAAAAATAGTTCCTACCTTGGAGGGCTGTGATGAGGATTAAGTTAGATCACATATGTAAAACACCTTTTTAAAAATATGAAGGACTAAATAAAAGTTATCTCTAGTTATTTTGTTGCCTTTCATTGCCTCACTTAAATCAGTCCTCAAATTTTTGCTGTTTTGTTCAAACCACTAAATTCAATTCAATTCAATTTAATTCAGTTTAATAAAAGCATATTAAGAATCTTTGATGTTTCAGGCATTATGCTAATCATTTATGAGACTTTATTTCCCTCAGCCACCTAAAACACAAAAATGGTTTCAGCATTTTTAAAGGAAAATCCAAGCAACCATAGCAGATGTTATTCCTTCCATACATCTCAAATTCTGTATTTATATAAAATGGAATTCATTTTCCTTTAAGCTATCATGTACTACAAATTTCTTCAAGTCTTTTGATGGTTCCACTATTTCTAAACCATTTTGTTTTTAATATTAGAGGCATTCTTTATTCTACCCTCCTCTCTCATTTCCAGAATTCCAGTCTTATCTATTCTAGCCTCATAACAAATATCATAGTCTTCTTTTCTCTATACACACAGTTTCTACATTGGTCCAGTGCACTGTAATACCTAGTATTACAATTTTTTTTTTGCATTACTTCATACTGGCCACATTAACTACTTTCCTTCTTTCTTTCTTTCTTTCTTTCTTTCTTTCTTTCTTTCTTTCTTTCTTTCTTTCTTTCTTTCTTTCTTTCTTTCTTTCTTTCTTTCTTTCTTTCTTTCTTTCTTTCTTTCTTCCTTTCTCCCTTTCTTCCTTTCTCTCTTTCTTTCTTTCTCTCTCTCTTTCTTTCTCTCTCTCTTTCTTTCTTTCTTTCTTTCTTTCTTTCTTTCTTTCTTTCTTTCTTTCTTTCTTTCTTTCTTTCTTTCTTTCTTTCTTTCTTTCTTTCTTTCTTTCTTTCTTCCTTTCTCCCTTTCTTCCTTTCTTCCTTTCTTCCTCCCTTCCTCCCTTCCTCCCTTCCTCCCTTCCTCCCTTCCTCCCTCCCTCCCTCCCTCCCTTCCTTCCTTCCTCCCTCCCTCCCTTCCTCCCTTCCTCCCTCCCTTCCTTCCTTCCTTCCTTCCTTCCTTCCTTCCTTCCTTCCTTCCTTCCTTCCTTCCTTCCTTCCTTCCTTCCTTCCATCCTTCCTTCCTCTTTGGATCTAGCAGAAGTCCCAGGAGGAAGAGTAGCACTGCAGGTCCACACAGGATCAGGAGGGAAATGATCATTTAATACATTCACTGTCCACAGGTGTAATGTAATCACTCACTCTACCACTCCCTCAAGATGGATTGAATGAAGGCTGGTCCAGTCTCCTGGCAGCATCAAAGTCTCCTTCTTCAGAGAGACCCAACTCCACCTGGCTCCTTCCCAGAGAGCCAACTCTCAGTCTGAACTGACTCTCAGCTCCTGAGTGCTCTGGAATGTTGGCCCTGCCTTTGCCCTGTGAGATCTCCTGCTTCCTGCTTTTAGCAAAGAGCTAATCCTACAACAAATCGAATGCAATGGACTTCCCTACTAGTCCAATGCAGTGATCTAGAACAACTTGGAGGGATTTACAAGGAAGAACACTATCCACATCCAGAGGAACATCTGTGGGAGCAGAAACACATAAGAAAAACAACTGCTTGATCACATGGGTCGATGGGGATATGGCTGGGATGTAGACTCTAAATGAACCCCCTAATGCAAAGAGTTCAAATATTCATTTTAAGATTTTCTATCTCCTATATTTTTGTAATAACAGTTCTTGGATTTCAGGGAGGATATATGTAGAAGAGATTCCATTACATTATTTTATAAGTTCCATATTTAATCCTTTTTATTATAAAAAACAACTTTTGTATTCTTAGAGTTACCTTAAAATCAGGTGTTTATATTACAATATGACAAAAGGTACAAAATTTATAGATGGTTGAGAAATCATATTTAGGATGATATTATAGAAATATTGGTGGATTATCAGAATAGGAACAGGAACTGGCCTCAGGATACCATTAGGAGAGGGAAATTCTGGAGGAGGAGACCATCTGTGCCATTGTAAATTGGCCATTTATTTCTCTAGAATTTTTGGTGTTTGAGAATTGTCTAGAACACCTAGTCACATAACAAATGTGTTTCAGAGATAGGAGACCTGCCTGATTTTAAGACCAGCTCTCTTAGACATTACTTCTTATGGATAATTGTATAATAAAAATCTCAGACACAGCTAAGATGAGAATTTTTATAGCCAACAATGGATTGCCTAACTTTTTTTCTCCAAAATTACAAATCACCTTTGGGTGAATTTAAAAGTACTTTTGATAAAGTCCAGAGTGTTCTTAGCTATTTAAAAATGATCTTTAAAAAGACTGAAATAGAAAATCTTAAATTTGAAAGTGATATTAGTGGTCATATGATTCAACCTCTCACCCAAATTAAAAATTAATCTACAGATAGTAATGAATACATTATCAAGTCCAGGGTACACTGTTTGTATCTTGAGAGTTAAAAAGAATTATTATTATTAGTTTTTAAAACCTTTACTTTCCATCTTGGAATCAATACTGGCTATTGGTTCCAAGGCAGAAGAGTGGTAAAGACTAGGCAATGGGGTTAAGTGACTTGCCCAGGGTCACAAAGCTAGGAAGTGTCAGAGGACAGATTTGAACCCAGGACCTCCCATCTCTGGACCTGGCTCTCAATCCACTGAGCCTCCATTGCTCAGTGGAGCCAGTTGCCTCCATTAAAATGAATTTTAACATATGACTTGCTTGCCTTTAAGGCATTTACAATTTAATTAGGCTTTAAAGATGCACAAAAGGAAAATATCAGTTAAAAAAGTAATATATATTTAGTGTCAAACAAGTTACCAATAAGGTAATTGAAATGGGAATTTAGAGAAGTGGGAGATCCCTGAGAGATGAAAAAATCTAGGAGGGTTTGACCAAACAGAGAGAACTTGAGTTATACATTTAAATTCGACCATCATTTATAAAGTGTCCAAGAAAAATATTTAGGTAGATCCAGGAAAGCAAAGACAAAATAAATAACAATTTTGTACCAAAGACAAAATTTAAAAAAGAAAAGTTCCTTCTCTGAAAGAATATTTGTTCTAACCTTGAAAGTTAGACTAAATCTTTGTTGTAAGTAGATTTTTTAAGAGATGCTATTATAGTTTAAGTATAAATTAAAACATCCTTGATATAAATGTGGGTATACGTAGTCAACAATGCATCCCAAGTTAGACAATCAAATAAGTTTTCTTGCTAAGTCAGATGATTTCCTGAAGTTCAAATGTCTTCTCTTTCTTTTCCATAAAAGGACTTTTTGGTGCAAATATTTTTTAAAAAAGCAGCAAGAATTCTAAAGCTCAGTTACATGTTCATGTTAAATATAGATATAAGGTTTTCCTTTTTTTAGTCCTGTTTTAAAATGGATAAAGGGATAGCTTTCATCATAACTGAAAAAGTTCTCAATTATTTTTTGCTATACAGGATTATAACTTAAGAATCACAAAAGACTTCCTCAGAAGGAAATTTATTTTGTTTTTTTAAGTGTTCCTTAAAAACATTCCTTTAATTGAATTGACCTGAAAAGAGATATCCCATTTTCATCTGGATCGCTCTTTAATATCTTATAAGCTGCGTGGAAAAGTATAAGTGGAGTGGTAACTGGCTGGACCATTCAACAGATACTCTATTCCATATCCTTAATTCTTTATCTTTTAATAAGCTCAGTGCAAAGTCTTTCACTTTTACTAGTTGATTCCCTAATGGATTCAGAAGCAAGAAAAGAAAATAATCAAGGAAATCCTGTTAACAGAGTTCTTTCTAACACTTGAAAATATGAAATATATACTATCTGGAATATCATGCAATACTTTGCTTTTTTCTCATTTTTTTCCTTCTTATTTCACTTCACTTGACAGAACAAGTGATCATAAGAGATCTAAAAGGAGGTCCCTAAAACATTGGATGAAGTTATGGATGGGTTGCAATCTTCACTTTTGGAATAAGTACTTGTATCAATGAGGACACAGACCCATAAAAATAATGAAGTAAAACATTATCTAAAATTTAATTTAAATAGGAAAGGAATGAATTGTGACAAAACCCAATTATTCTAGTCTATATCTTCCTTCTTAATGCATCCATGATTAAAAGCCCTGTAGGGTCAGAAAGAGAAAGCCAATGTGACTCAGAATAGAAATAAATCCTGGAGCTGGTAACACCTAGTTTCAAGTAGTGAACCAGATACCTGCTGGATGTGTGACCCTAGGCAATTAACTTAACCTTCACATTCTAGGTTCTTCTCTAAGCATATAAGTGGCTGAAAAGGTGTTGACCTCCATTGGTTGATCCAGAAAATTTCCTCACGTAGGCGTCCCTATCCCTATTAACAAGAAAAAGAAGTGGTATTAGAGAATAGTATTAGTTAACAACTTCATAGAAAACCAATAAAGACCATTTGAAATGATTCTTGTTATGTGTCTATGGATCATATTTATAGTGACTAACGAGAATGAGAGATAGATAATGATGGTAGATTTATTGTGGTTGGGCATAGAGATGGTTAATAAATGTTTTCAAATTATCTTTCGATAGAGATATAGCATTTGCTTATCATCCATTTATCTACACTCATTAATATTTCCCTATCATCTAGCTAACTCTATTTGCTTACTAGAGGCATTATAGTTTGGAGACAAAGAAACAACATATGAGTTGTTTTCAATAATCTTCATGAATCATCTCACAAAGATATTTAAGATTATGTGTTGGGCATTATTTATGCTAGTTGTTTGTTTGTTTTTACTTCATGCTGTGTTTTATAACTGTTGGATGAAATGTCTAACAGGATGATTCAGAGAAGCTCAGAAATTGTGTAGTTGAGTCAACATCCTCAGGAAGGTACTATCTAGATCTTGAGCTAATACAGTACTTTCCTTGATTTACTAATGAAGTAGATTAAGTGGAAGAGCAACAATATAGCAAATATACAATGGATGCATACCATTCTTCTTCCTTTTCCATAGCTTACCACTTATATCTGAAATGGATGGTTGGGTACAAAATAACCTTTGGAGCCAAGTCAGCATTTCTCTAGCTATCCTCACTATTTGTTCTCTAACTATGATTTTATTTTAGATAGTAACCTTGCTTAGATTCTGTTGTAAGGTCACCTCATGTTTAAGTTTCCAAGAATTGCTGAATTTTAGTCTTGTTTTCCCTGAAGGAGATACCTGATGAGAGTTCTAACTAAGAAGAGGTAGAGGGACTTGGGACAGAAGTGCCAAAGGCCAAAACATATAAAAGATGGCAAGAAGTTTTGCAGTTATTTGGAATTTTGCTAGACCCATAAATACTGTTAAACTACCCTTGGAGAAGGAATGGTTTAAATTGGGCAGGGGAGGAAATGAAACTTTTATTCCAACACTTAAATTCTATTGCAAAAGACAGAAATAAAAATACCCACTATTATAAACATAAAAACTCATTTAGAAGCACCAGGTTTTGTCTCCATTTTCAGATGTCATGCATTGGTTTCTTTCCTTTTAAAATAACCAGGCTCATTTTGATAGTAGTTTCTGGTGCCATTATGAAATAGCACTTATTTTATTTGCTATTCCATGGCATTTAATCACAGATAGAATGAAAACCAAGAAATAGCACTAAATTATTTCGATTTTGACCTAATTCTTTTTCTTCATATTTAAATGGCATTCCAGATATATTTTCTTTGACACTTTGATGAATCTGGATACTCATCAATGGAAGGCACTCCCCCTAATGAAGAAGATAAAAAAAAAATCTATCTATGTCTTCTTAACCTGTATGAATCTTGTACGTATCCTATCATAAATCATCCATGCCTTTATTTAAGATCTCTTGACCTTGTTTGGATCCTATCAGCTCTCTGACATTCTTGCTTGGGGTAGCAAATTTCTTTTTCCTGACCTCTATGTTTCTGATAATTTTATTTTTAACACTGCGGTGAAATTATACATCAAACATACAATGTAACCTTTTCATAACTAATGTGTGCTCTCTTTTATCCTTTGGTGATTCAAAATTTTAATTTTTAGAGTTTGTGGAATTACATGGTTTACAGTCATGCAGCAAAACAAGAACAAATATTGATATCAAAAACAAGACTTTATTTCAGTGAAAAATCTGGCATGGTTAAAAGTATGATGCAATTTTCACCAGCAATCTAACTTGTTTTCATCCTAGTAAATTATTTTTCGTTCATTGTCCAGCCAAAGGCTCTTTTGCTATTTAGTTAAGATTAGTTAAGAAGTTAAGAAGGCTTAACTCTTTTGCATAGTTACAGAATTCTGCTAGAGGGGCATGAAATCTTATGGAAAAGAGAACACATCTCAAAGCCAGACCTGGAATTAGATCCTATCTCTGTTTCCTAGAACATTTGCTCAAATTTTAAGTGTTTGAGGAAACTATGATTATAAGTTGCAGCGAAGGTATTAACTTGTACTGATAGGGGACTTTTTTTTTTCATCTCAGGAATTAAATACGAAAGCTCAAATGCAGTCCATATACATATTCCTATAGATTTTAAAAGAAATATTTATGGTATTTAAAGGATTTACAACATCAACACATTAACATCTACAAAAGCACTTGCTATCTTTGGGAGTCTAGCTTTTGTTGGAACTCGAATATAGAACCCCCATGAAATTTACAAGCAAGTATTCCTATTTAAAATCTTGATTGATAGTGATAAAGACTCCTTGAACCAAGTCAATGCTGCTATTACATCTTTAAAGACATTTAAAGACATATAATATCATTTTCAGATGATAGCCTTCCAGGTCATATTTTTCTCTAGCATGTCTTATCAACAAGCAATAAAATCAATGAGAATTTGCATTTTTTATACATTTCTGTCATTCATGTGACCACAAAGATGAAGTCTGCTATAGAAAATTATTTAAGAACACCTGCCTGTTCAATTTTCATGTTTTCCATTTGCCTGTGAATTAGTCTCAACATTGTTTCAGAGATTGGATAGTAGGAATTTAAAGGTTGTTAACATTTTCGTGATCAACCTGTTTAGAGAAAGTAATCTTTGCTACCTCCTCTCTGTCTTTGAACTGAGACCAGGACCCCTGACCCCGTAGAAATGACACCGAGTGCTCCTTTCCACTCGGAGACAGTATATAGGCAGTAGAGTTGCCAAATAGTGCTGTCTTGCCCCCATTGTCAGCAAAGATTCTGCCATGCTTTCTTTCTCCTCAATTGTCTGATCCCATTGCAATCTCTAAGACTACTTCTGCTTCTCCTGCTGCTACTTGTGCTCTGAAGTGGCCCTCCTCTTAGTATTATAGACTTCTCTTGCCAACCTCTGAAGCTATTTTCAGCTAGAAAAATTTCACTCCAACCTTTTGTTGGCTCTTCTTGTTGTTGTTTGACTTGAGGCATTATATTAAAGTTGTTTGGAGGGTAATTTGGGGAGAGTTCAGAAAGGTTGCTGCCTCTGCCCTGCCATCTTAGCTCTGCCTGAGTTGGATTGCATATTAAACCATTTTGCTTTCTATTTTACCACAGCATACTTCTTCTCTCTTATTCAATTATCCCTTGTACCAGAGTCTAGTTCTGTGGCTTGTTCGTTCAGAATTTTGAAGGGATGATAGAGGAAGGGTTTAGTGGCAGAGACTATAGTAGCAAGAACAAAATGGTTTAGTGGAACTCAGAGGAGAAACGTGTGGGCACAATTATGCTACCTAAGCAGTGAGTGTGAGATGACACTGACTCATTAGGTTAGGGGGATCATTGATTCGTTTCTCTATTGTTAATTCATCATATTATATCTTTAGTTGTCATTGTGCTTTGGCCTATAGAGACATTTGCAATTCCTTGATTTCTTGCTCATCATTTTTATTTTGGAGTAGTTTCTAGAGTTCAGAAGCACTGTAGAAACTATCTAGCCTTTTATATTGCTGATTCCATTGCTACCCCTGATCTCCATGCAACGTATTATAATTTTATTAGGAAATTTTTGTAACCTCTACCAATTGTGCCTAGTATTGCCCTGGAGACAAATAGAATGATGCTAATTCTTCCATGGAATGGTATTTCCAACACTTGAAGACAATTGCAATGTTCGTCTTAAATCTTTTCTTTCAGGATAAACATTGATTTTCTTTAACTTATTTCCTTGGCATAGACTTGAAACCTTGACAATCTTAGGTGCTTTACTCCTGGTCTTCTCCAGTTTTTAATGTCCTTCATAAAAGGATACCTAAAACTTGAAGAGAATACTGCAAATGTTTTCACTTACAGTAGAGGGCAGCAGGACGACCACTGGATTATTCTTCCAATCTATGCCTCTTCAAAAGCAGCCTAAGATAGCATTAGCTTTCTTATATCACACAATTAATTTATATTGAGTTTATGGCCTTCAAAAATCCCTAGATTCCTTCTTAGCAAAATACTTTCTAGCTATAGTTCCCTATATTATACTTAGAAAACTGGTTTTTGAACACAAGAAAAAAACGAATATCCACTTATGTAAGAGATTTCTCTTTTGGTATATATGGTTTGATTTCTAAAAAGAGAAAAGAATATTTGTATAAGGAAAGCTGATATAGCCCATTTATAATGGAGTTGACTCATAAAATCTTGAGGAGGTACTCATATTCTTCTGATGTCCTAAGAGATAACGGTGTCTTAGATGAATGTACTAAGAGGACCTGTTTAAAAGTTACGTTCTAATAACTCATTTATAAGTGATTACAATTTTAAGGTATTTAAGTGAAAAAAATCCTAAATCAATTGTTTTTGGAACAAGAAAAAGATCCTGTTTGAACTTGTGGGTTCATACCTCTAAAAGAGAGAGATTTCTTGAGTTTTGCATTATAAAAGAAAGATAAATCACTGACCATTAGTAGATTTTTGTTTGAGACACTGAGTGATATAAAGAAGCCAAGGAAGAAGGAGGAGGAAGAAGAAGAGGAGGAGGAGGAGGAGGAAGAAGAGGAAGGAGGAAGAGAAGAAAAGGAGCTCCCCTTCACATCCCCTTCAGCACTGACCATTGTCGTGTGTGTGTGTGTGTGTGTGTGTGTGTGTGTGTGTGTGTGTGTGTGTGTGCGCGCCAGTCTGATGAGGACTAACCCTCTCACTTTACAAATGATGACACTGATTCACAGAGAGCAGCTATAGATTTCTGGAAGCCACAATCAGTTTGTGGCCACACTGGATGTGGATCGTAGATCTCTGACTTCAAGGCCAGTCATGATTTCGCTATATCAAGTCAGCATGTGTTCCAAACATGATGACATGCAATACAGAGCCCGTACCACCCGGCCGCGATCCTAAGTTATATAGCACTATACATAGGGAGCAAATCATAAACCCTGTCCTAGAGTGGAAATGTGTAGAGCAGCTTTTGGGTGAAAAACATGGTATTGAATGTAAAGTGCAGTCATGGGTTTTTTTCTTTCACTGATGTCTTTTTTCCTTTGAATGGACACAAACAAAGCTTTGGTAGTGTTAGAGACAAAGAGATTTTTCCATGCCAATATAGAACAACAGAATCTACTGAGACACAAAAGATAAAAGCAATAATGACAAGAGGGCTGAGAAAAATGACTCTGTCTCCTCTTTCTCTTTCTTTCAGATTCAATTGCACGTCTAGCCAAAGATGTTGGTAATCTCTCACTCAGGATCTGGCAGTTATCCGGGACGATGAAATGTGTTCTCAGCCCTAGGCAAAGGGGTTCAGTGAGAAGATTTCATCTTTGCCCGGAGACATTCTGCCTGGCTTCTCCTGTTGAATGTAGTTGCGCACAGCCTCCAACAGACTCCAGAGCTCTCGGTCTCGTCAGATACAGGACAGCCTTTCTAGTCACATCACAGTAATACAGAGTCAAAATGACGACGAGATAAAACCCCAAGCTGATGCCAGGGAATGAATTCTACCAAGGATCACAAAGTAGCACCACTCAGGAGCCCAGAAGAGAGCAGAGCAGTGTGTGAGAGCAAGACAGAGACCTTCCCAGACACCAAGTCGGAGAGAGGGATAAAGAGACTTGGGGACAGACAGAACGTCAGAGACACACTATTCAGAGTGGGAGGGCAGAAGTAGACAGGCAACATCTAGCAAGAAACAAAAAACAACCAAGAGCAGCATCAAGCAGGGAACAACTTTAGACATAGCAAGTAATGGCGCATCAGAAGATGCTGAGGACTGAGGCATTCGGGACATGACTTGCCCTTCACTGGGTGTCACATTTCTGCTGGATTTGTCTCCTCTCTGGTTATCTCATTGTCACTACTAGATGCTGCACCTCTATACCAGATTCAGTGTTTTATCTCAGCAGGTCTACTTGATGGCTTCTAATCTCCTGAAGACTAGCATCTAGTGACTTGAAAGACTTTCCCTAATGAGACCCAGTGTATAATTTTAGCCATAGTCAGAGGGTATAAATGACACTCCTCGGTGTAAGAAAAGCCAGAAAGGGTAAGTTCAATATCTTTACTATTTAGTGTTTTTTTAATCCATATTATGAACAGATAATATAAAAGGTAAGTTAGAAAGATATGACTCCTAAATGGGTAGTTCTAAGAAAATAAAGAGAAAGAGAACAAGTTAAGAGCCTATGTCAAATGAGGGTCTACCATTAAATATGGTGTTATATTTCTGGCATTGAGTCTAGTCAAGATAGGCTGGGCTAAGGTCACAGGAAGTAGTAGCTTTTGCAAGGTCTCTCTTATAGCTGGTTTTTTGATACTGAATTAGTTGTCCTTGGGTTTTCTGGATAAGGGATCTAAGTTCTCAGATTTCTGGACAATAATTCAATTTTTGGTTCTAGACTAAGGGGTTCTATTTGAGGGAGTAAAAAAATTCCCAGAATATAAAAGGAATTCATTATGGAACACCTTTATTTCTACACACTGAAAAGACAATACTAAGCAAGAAAGCATCATAGAATGATTATAATTGTTTGAGACACTAATAGGCAAGCTTCATGGGACATGTGCAATAGGACATCCTCAGTAGCCGGTTTTCATTTCACCTCCACTGAGTAGAGCACAATCAACACCAATTGGATTTTTTTATTTTTTGGTTATATTTGTTTTTCTCTCTGTGGAACATTCTTTCCTTCTTAGCTGGTCTGCCACTGTGACTGTTGCCATTGCGACTGCTCTGTTAGCAAATATAACCCTCCTCAGTTGCCCAGGAAGGGAGGAGGCTACCAGTTGCTTTGGAAGATTTCACAAGGCTTTGTATCAATGGAAGAAGATGTGAATAGATGTTGACTTCAAGTCAGGCATAAAGTTGCCTAGGAAGCCATATACACAAAGATTACAGCTAGGTAAGGGGAACAGCATTCTCCTAGTTACTCTCTGGACCTCAGAGGCATCCTTTCATTTTAAGGTTAAATGGGGGAAAAGACCTTGAGAGTAGGGATTGCCTCTTTAGTTTATCAATGGAATTCCAGCTCCAGCACCAGTATGTTCTTTATTCCTGACAGAAGTTGTCAGAGAATATCTGTTCCTACTCTGAAGTGTGGGCAGGAGAGGAGGGAAGAGAAAAGGAGGAAGTAACACTCTGTCATGTATCCTGGAGGAGGGGGGTTACTTTACTTCATAATTAGTTGGAACAAACACAGCTCAGATATATAGAGAACTGAATCAACTTTTAAGAATGCAAAGCATTCATCAATTGACAAATGGTCAAAGGATATAAATGGACAATTAGATGGAATTAAAACCATCTTTAGTCACATGAAAAATGCTCTGGGGGCAGCTAGGTGGCTCAGTTAATTGAGAGCCAGGCCCAAAGAGAGGAGGTTCTGGGTTCAAATGTGACCTCAGACACTCCCTAGCTGTGTGATCCTGGGCAAGTCACTTAACCCCTATTTCCTTAAAAAAAAAAAAGAAGAGAAGAGAAAAATGCTCTAAATCACTATATAAGAAGTAAATGTTATGGTTGGACTGAATATATATATATATATATATATATATTCATATATATATTTTTTAGTTGGTCACTGGGGATTTAAATTCTAAATCCCAATGAAATAGTCAAGTCAGAATGGAATTTTATGGTGGTTTATTTACAATGGAAGGAAAAAAATTGAGAGAGAGAGAGAGAGAGAGAGAGAGAGAGAGAGAGAGAGAGAGAGAGAGAGAGAGAGAGAGAGAGAGAGAGAGAGAAGAGAGAGAGAAGAGAGAGAGAGAGAGAGAGAGAGAGAGAGAGAGAGAGAGAGAGAGAGAGAGAGAGAGAGAGAGAGAGAGAGAGAGAGGACAAAGGGAAGATTTGCTCCAACCTGGTCTGAGCCAGTCAGGAGTTCAGAGGTCTCAGCTAAGGGGTCTTTCCAGAAAAACCAAGGAAAAGGGAGTCCCAAGAGATGGGCATTTCCAGAGGCTGTTGCCTCCAGAAAAGCCAAGGAAAGTGGAGTCAGCCTTATAACTCACCATGTGATCTTCTAAGGGAAGCAATCTGAGGTATCACACTGGAGCTCCTCCACAGTTGAGTTGCACTGCCAAGTCCCTCTCAGAGGAAGTGAAGAGAAATACAAAGGCAGCTCTTTTCGTCACTTCCTGTGTCTTACATGTACCAATGGTGGCTTAAACTTGGCTTTGGATGGCCCACGGGGTCAGTCAATTGTTTCTGATTTGTCATTTGCTAGCACATTCGGGTCATAGACCTTCCTCCCCCACACTTAGTCCTAAAGTGGGGTGTATACATTCCTGGTTGCTAGAATTCTAAAGAATAAGAAGAGTGGGATAAAACTAAAATTCACAACTATAAATTAGAAAAATGCAAATGAAAACAATTCTATGGTTCTAGCCCACAACTAACAGATTGGGAAATAGGATAAAAAAATGAAAATGTTAAATATTAGAAGGGATGTGGAAAAATTGAGACGCTAATCCATTGTTGATGGATCTGTGAACTGATAGAACCATTCTGGAGAGCAAATGTGGAACCATGCTCAAAGGTCCATAAAACTATGCATGTCTTTTTGACCCAGCAACACCACTACTAATTCTATAACCCAAAGAGGTCAAAGACAGGGGGAAATGTTCTACTTGTACAAAAATATTTATAGCAGCTCTTTTGTGGTGGCAAAGAACTGAAAACTGAAGGGATTTCCATCAACTGGAAGATGGTTGAACAAGTTCTGGTATATGATTTTAATGGAATACCATTTTGCTATAAGAAATGACAAACAAGATGATCATGAAAAACCTGGAAGGACTTTTATGAAGTAATACCAAGTGAAAAGAACAGAACTGGGAGAATATCGCACACGGCAACAATAGTAGCATATGATGATCAACTGTGAATGACTTAACTATTATCAACAATGCAAGAATCCAGGACAACTCCAAGGGACTCATGATGAAAACAGCTACTCACTGCCATAGAAGGAACTGGCAATCTGAATGTAGATTGTGGCATACCATCCTTTATTTCCTCCATCAATTTTTATTGCATAAACACTATGTATCTTCTTTCACAACATGATGAACATTGAAAAATATATTGTATGATAACACATGTACAACCTATATCATATTACCTGCCATTTTGGGAAGAGAGAAAAGGTGGTGGGGGAAGGAGAGAATGTGGATTGCAAAATGTCAGAAAATGAATATTAACAATTGTGTTGATGTGTAATCTGGAAAAAGTAAAAATTTTTAAAAGAGAAACAAAGAAGTAAATATATATATATATATATATATATATATATATATTAAAATGGGAAATCAAGCTAAATGGTGAGAATTATATGTTGGGGAAACAGGATTCCAAGACTTCTTTCAATTAATTAGAGAAGTTTTCTAAAAGTGAAATTATCACAGACTCATTACACTACTGCTGGGTGAAGTTTATTTGCATCTAGTCAATAGTGTAAGATAAAAAGCATTGACACCACAGAAGTTCATGAGCATTCATGTCTTTGGAAGAATGATACAATGATTTGGCTTCTTTCAATGGCTTTCTCTCATGTCCATCCAGCATCATCTTGCTTCTGGAGTCTCCCATCTGCTCACATTCACAGCTCTGGTTCTGCTCAGCTGTGCTTCTCTATTCTAATTACTGCTATCTTCTTTTTCCAAGTTAATGCTTGCCAGCTTTCTCAACCAAAGCTGACACCTCGGTCCCACATTGCTGTTTTCCCCTTCCCAGTTCTCCCATGCTTGATATAATCTTGACCCTAGGCTCAAGGCACATCCTATTTCACCAGAATTTTGACACCTAAAGTTTATTTCATCAATGATATGAGTGAGTAAAAGGAAAAAAGTATTGGAAAGTGTATTGGTATAGCACCTTAAGTCAGCTCTCCTCTCTAGCCTCGACACCCAATATTAAATTTGATCCTAAAGCCAAAACTACCTAAGGTTCAAGGTCCTTTATGAAAGAGCCATCTCTTTCATAAAAAAAATTAATGTTTGTGAGCTCCCATTGACTATTTCCCTTTAAATATCAGCAAGCATTTCTTAAGTACTTACAATATGCTAGAAAATGGTAATTGTGAGGAATACAAATACAAAGAGAAGATAGTCCCTGCCAAAATATATCCATTCTTAATAAATCCTTACATAAAAAGAACTCACTGGGCTAACAAAAGGGCAATGGAGTCCTAAGAAGATAAAGAATAGAGATTATTACTGGTTTGTAATCAGATACACCAAATGGAGCTAAAAGCATATTGTCAATAAGAAAATCTTTGGTAGCAAAATAGACTACGTCTTCAGCTTCCTTTCCTTCTCCCAAATACTCAATTTTGTAGAACATAAGACTTGGAAGGCATCTGTATCTAAACATGAATCTTCTCTAGAATCCTTCCTCCTTTGCTTTTGTTTAATAATCCATTGAATGATTAGTACCTATTAAAAATGGGTTGGGGATTTAAAGGATTGGTCAAATAGAGAAAGGGAAATTCTATTACATTAACTATTCTAACTCTTACTACCCCAGTTTGATGATGCTTTCAGTTTTCTACATTCCTTTTAGGCAAGAAACATGGGTTTCTGTGAGCAGTTTGATGGATTATAGTATTACTCTAAGGTCATGCACATTTATGACTCTTGTACTAGGACATTCTAGTTTAATGCATTGAAAACCAGATTGCAAAAGGCAAAAGACTGAAAATATTCTATCTGAAAAGCTTAGAAATGGAAACATAGAGAATGTATATGATTGGAGCAGAGACAGAAACTATGCAGAGCATTAAAATACTATGAATATAAACTACATTTCTGAGTTGTCTATTGTGACTCTATTAGCCAAACAACAGGATCCTATCATGAGCATATATGGTCAGGCTTTGATTTTGTTGTTTACGTCATTCCCTTCCTATATCTCTGAAGCTTCAATTCCCTTGAGAATGACTGATGAGATGAATTAACTTAAAGTAGCACAGGTCTACAAATGAACAGTGTGTTTTAAATTCACAAGAGACACAGATTAAATAAGATCATGAAAGTACAGGAAAGAAAAATCAACCCAACTTTAGTACTCATAAATAAATTGACAAATTACTTGAAAATAGATTTTTTTATATTGGGCTCTTGATTTCTTCCTGTTGTACTGAGGCATCCTGCACAATTTTCTATATGCATCATAAAACATTTTCCCAACATCATCTTGAACATTTATTAGTACAAAATGGAAAATCCATGTAGATTGAAATAAATCCCAGTAGATGAGCTGTGTGGACCCTAGAGTGACCTGAATAATTAATTTTTCTCTAAATATGAATTTCCTCATTCTGCTGAGTTGGTGACCACTATTGTTTAGTGGTGGTCCAGACATTTGTATTTATGATAAAAAAAATAATGAAAGAGAGGCTAGAATAATTCTGTCTCCAAAATTTGATATGATGTCTGTCCAAAAGATTAATTCCTGGTTTACCTCTTTGGCATTTGCATGGATATAATAGTTCAGTGTTGTATACTGAAAACCATAAAAAGTGTCATCAGAAGAGATTAGTATTAAGGACTGCCTAATAGCAAAAGCCTTGGCTTTTGCTATGGTCTAGAAGTGGGTCACTGTGATCTTAAAGCATGACAGAGGCTGGCACTAAAGGGAGAGTTTTCTCCTCCTGGAGGGGGTGGGGCAGGAGATTGGAAGCTTGAGGAGCAGAAGATTCTGGCTGGAAGAGCCATTGGTCTCTCAGACTGGGGAAGCTGAAGAAAGAAGGTTGAATAAGACTTTCTCCTGAGGGTTACCCACTTTTTCCTGCTTGTGACTTGTGGAAATCCTTCCCTCCAACACGTTCCAATTGAAGAGACTCACTGAAGAGAAACCTGAGAACAACATTTTGAATCTGCCAGACTTTACCTTGGTTCCTGGTGCCCTAGGTCTGAATTGTGGCCAAGGGGCCAAACCCAGGGTCAGTCAACCTGACTTTCTCTCAGGGGGCTCAGACTGCCAAAGCCTGAGTCCCCCCAAACTCAAGGAGGGAGTGGAAAGGGTTTAGAGACAGGGACCCCTTTTTCCCACTTTCCTGTCCCATTCTTTTCCCTGCCAGTTATTTTGTTGTATTACCTTGATTGAGTTAGTTGACATTAAAGTAGTTATCCTTTCCCCAAACTGTGAATTAAGTGTGAGTGAACAGATCAAGGGGAGAGACATCTTCCTAGGAAGAAACCCTTTGGGCTCTGTAGTAGAGGGGGGACAAGAGGACAAGAGCAAATCTGGGAGAGCAGCCATAGCTAAGGAGGGAAGGCAAAAGAGGGAAAATCTTCAAACCCCCTCTTCTCCCTCTGAGTCAACCCTAAACATCTGCTGTCTTCTCCTAGATCCTGTTCCCTTTACCATCCCCACACCTTTTCTCCATTACATCTGCCGTCTCCCCTGAATCCCACTTCAAGAAGGGAGGTCTCCACTCTTTTTCTCTTTCAATACTGAAAGACTAAACCTTTCATTCATTTCAAAGCCCTCTTCCCCTATTACCTTTCCATATCCTTTTTGATATAGGATTCATAGTCTTAAAGCTGGATTCAGTAATTCTCAGTTGATCGTATACTTTTGAGTTTTGGATATGAAATACAAGAAGTTGTACTAGCTGTCTGTAAGCCTTCCCTACCTGAGTTAGAAAATAATTGCCATTCCTTTTTTCTCTTAGGGAACTGATTTTTCTATTATTTTTCTTACTTCACAACTCCCCAAAATATCTTACTTTTCTCTCTAAAAATTTTGAAGCATTACTAAGGATAAAAGGGGACATCTAGAAGACTCAGTAGATGTAGTGCTAGGCCTGGTGTCAGGAAAACTTTTCTTCCTGAGTTCAAATATGATCTTAGACATTTATTAGCTATGTGACCCTGAGCAAGTCACTAAACTCAGTTTGCTTCAGTTCCCTCATTTGTAAAATGAACTGGAGAAGAAAATGGAAAACTAGTTATCTTTGCCCCCCAAAATTACAAAACGGAGTCAAGAAGAGTTAGACATGATTGAAAAATGACTGAACAAAAAGCAAAATAGATGTATTTTCCCTGGAAGCTGAAATACACTTTCAAAAATGTATTAGACTTTTTTTTTGCTTTAAGTGACATTGGTGCCTATATTCTAACTCTTTCTCCATTTAACATGCATCAATCATCAATGCATGTTCTTTTTGTCTCCATTTCAGTCATCATTGTGTGTTTATTTCCTCATTTTTTCTTTATTTTTTTTTATTTAGGAAATAATGTTTTGCTTCTCTGTCTAGGATCATTGAATTATCTGTTTCAATATACCTTGTCTTAGAAAGCTGTTGTTTGCTGATCAGTGGGAGTCAGACAGGCAAATTCAAAATATAACAATATAATGAATAAATAAGTACCATATAGCATATTAATCATAGTTTAGATTTTGGATGTTGAAAATATACCAGTTAAACATAAATTTATTCAACTCTAAAAATTTTCTGGTTATCCATTTTATCTCTCTTTTTAAAAAGTTATTCAGCCAATATTAAGTACCTACTATGTGCAAGAAATTGTCAAGTGCAAAGGATATTTAAATTAAAATGCTTTTCACCTTGAAGACCTTGCATTCTTTTGCATTCCCTTGAACAAGGTAAAGATGAATGAGTGCATTAAGAAAAATACAAAATATTATGGGAGTTAAAGGGAGGTAAAAAATTACCTATCTTTAAAAAGGCTGTAAGAAGAGGATTATCAATGTTTAGGATTTGTAGTAGCCAAGCAAAAGGAATTCAGTGTGGCAGAGAGAGGGAACTATGTGTAATGAGGTCTACCACTAAACTCAGAGGAAAGGACTACTGAGCTAGAATTATATCTATCTTCCCAATCTAAATATTATTAGTCTTGGGGATATGATTTGATTCCATCTAATTTAGGATATCTAAATCATTATTATTGGTGAAAGCTTTATATCTAAGCCTTGATGCCATTCCCACTGAATGTCAGCTCTGTAATGAACACGTAGAACTTATAGCTATTTAATTTGTCCAAATCTTAGTAAAATAGAAATCCTAGAAGGTATACATAGGAGAAGGTATACCAGACAGCAAAAAATGGAGGAGCTTGCATTTGGAGAGAGATGACTCAGATCAGCTCATAGAAAGTCTTCAATATCACCGAAAGAGAAACTTCCCACAGTCTCTAGCGTAACAAAGTGGGATAGGGACATGGTGTAAACTGCCATTTCCTCTCATGTTTTCCTAGAGTCTTATCTTTGAGAAGTAACTTTAGAAATGAAGTTGGCCTCTTCTATCTTCCTTCTTGAAGTTGTACATCAGAAGAAAAAAGAAAAGAAAACAAAAGAAAAGAAGAGATACAAAAAATCTGAAAATTGGTTGAAAAAAGTAATATTACCTCTTTTGAAATGAGAAAATTTTATTAAAGATAATTTGGTAATATATGTAAAATTTCAATATGCAGTCAAAGAAATGTTGTGAAAATGTACATCCTTCAAAAATTTCAAGGGGAAAGGACAAATATCAATGAATTGAGCATTCAACAAAAAAAGCAGAAATTGAACAAATTTTTGAAAATCAAATTAAATACCAAAATATAAATTCTGAAAATCAAAGTAATGATTAATAAAATTGAAAGGAAGCAATATTATCAAAAATAATAATACTAATGGATATTCAGAATAATTAACTAACCTGACTGAAAATAAAGTGTTTTTCATATCAAAAAATCAAAAAAGGATAATTCAAAATAAAAGCATAAGAAATTATTGTGCCCAATTTAAGATGAACTATATCAACTTGTTAAATGAAATGGATGAGTGTGTACATGTGTGAGTATGAGTGTGAATATGTGTGAGTGTGAGTGAATGATGAACTCCTAAGTGTAGATGCGGGGAAAGAACTAGGAACAGATGTATTTACAAGTAAATTTTTTCAAACATTTGAGAGAAATATTCATTTCAATAATAAGCCATTTATAAAGATAGAAAAAAAACGTTTGCCTAAATTCTTTTATGATGTGAAAAAGGTCTTGATACATAAACTAAAGTGAGTAAAAACGGAAAAATAAATTTTCTTCTATTATTAGTCTATTATCTCTAAGGAATATTTAGATTAGTAGATTATAAAGCCATTTACCAAACAGATTACTAATTATTATCAAGCTTAAATTATACTAAAAATGAATGGTTAATTCAATAGCATTAAAATTATAAGCACAATTGAGCATATTAATCACAAATTAATAAAAATCATATGCATATGACAGAATCAAAATAGTCTTGACAAACCACAATATCTTGTTCTGTCCAAAGACTAGAAAACAAATGAATACATAGATATTGACTTATTACGAAAGTAATATCTTCATAAAAGTATGAAATAGCAACATGTATATGTGTGTGTGTATATATACATATATATATATATAATATGGAAAGACTAAAAGTCTTTTCGATAAGGTCAGTGCTAAAGCAAGAATGTTTATCAACAATGACATTTGATATAATGTTAGAAATACTATCTATTGCAAAAAGATAAGAAAAGTAATTTGAGTAAATAAGAATATGCAAAAAGGAAAGTCAATCCTTAATTGAAAAAATAAATATTTATCATAAATTTTATGTTACCATGCTTAATTTTTTAAAATTCAATGAGGAGAGTGCAGGGGAAAAATGAATCTGTGATGGACAAATACTCAAGGAAGTGAAAGAACAAGTATCAGATTTGGAATTCAAAATGCTGGTGAAAGAAACTATTGGAGAAAAGAAGCAAAGGCTTCTCTTATATAGAATAAGATTCTTTCTTTTTTTAAACCCTTACCTTCCGTCTTGGAATCGATACTGTGTATTGGTTCCAAGACAGAAGAGTGGTAAGGGCTAGGCAATGGGGATTAATTGACTTGCCCAGGGTCACACAGCTAAGGAAGTGTCTAAGGCCAGATTTGAACCCAGGACCTCCTGTCTCTGGGCCTGACTCTCAATCCACTGAGCTACCCAGCTGCCCCCTAGAATAAGATTCTATATAAGCCAAATCAGTTGCCTTTGAAGATAGAATGAGCTGAGGCAACCTGACAATGTTATGCAATTTGGAACCTCCAAATTAAAAATTCCTAACCTGAAAAAAGGAAATAATGCAAGAGAGCTGCCTAAAACTTCTGAATAATGGAAACAACATATAAATGAGGAGGATAAAAATTGTTTTCAGAAAAAGGAAAATGATGCTGAAGATAAAAAAATTAAATTACCATCAATAACCACAAAACTAACAAAACAAGAATTAGAAAGTTTAAATAACAATCTCAGAAAGAAAAATTGAACAAGTTATCAAATATAAAAATATATCCCTAATCAAAATATTAGTGATTTTTTTCATACAGTCAAAGATGAATAAATACTTAAGTTACAAACACTACTCTCAAGAGTTGAGAATTAGAGCATTCTAACATACTCTATCTTTCAGGTCTATGTGATCTTTGAAGCCAAATCTGAGAATTAAGATTAGAAACGATAAATCATAAGGATTTACAGATGACTATAAAGAATGGATTGATGAAAACAATTTAAATAAGAGTTTACAATAATATCTCTAAGAAATTTTTTACAATGACCAATTTGTCCATTGTGGCAGGCAGTTATTATTTAGAATTTTTAGCAATTCTTTTCACATTTCTCCCCCAAAGTCCTTTTGTTACCTTTTTATGTCTACAATATAGCATTTTCCCATAATCTTTTCTACCAGTTTCAGGATTTCTTGTAAGAAGGGAAAACATCTAATAAAAAGAAAAAGTACAGTGAATGTATCTGACAGGGAATACTTTTCATATGCATAATCTCCATTTATCTCTTGAGAGGGAATTCACTGTTTTCAATGAAAGGAATTTGTCAAAATAATTCACCTAAACTGGACAGCTTTTCAGCATTAGCTCTATTTTTGTGGTAATTTTGTATGTTGTCATTTTGATGTAAATGCTTGCTTTAGTAAGTTCTTGAAGAGCAATATTATTCCCTTACAATCATACGACAATTTGTTTAGCTATTATCCGATCAATGGTCATCCATTTTTCCTCTAGTTATTATAAAGAATGCTATTTTGTTACACACACATTTCTGTACAACTTTCCTTCTTTCACTGTCCTCATTGGGATATATATCTAGTAGTGATTTCAATGGGTCAAAGGGCAGATTAAATGTCCTTTAAAGTTCATAAAAATTTTACAATAAATGCCAATTTAAGTTATTGTCCTCAACATAATTTCAGCCAAATTGATTCCGCATTGCATGGTATTTCCTATCAAATAGAGAATTTCCCCCCAAGTACTAGTGTTCTTTGGGTTATCAAAGACTATATTCAGTTCTTTCTGGGACTTCTACATCTAGTCTATTCCATTAATCAAATGTTCTATTCTTTGATCAGTAGCACAACATTTTAACGATTTTTAAATATATATATATATAATTTAAGTTCTGATGATATCAAGCCCATTTCATTCATAGTTTCTTTTTCCAGTTATTTCCCAGGTGACTCAGGGTCTCTTCCCTCCTCCAAATTAATAGTTATTATTTTGCCTAGTTGTATGAAGTAATTTTCTAGCAATTTGATTGGAGAGTTACATTTAGAAATTAATTAATATAATGTAGTTATTTTAATTACCTAGGACACATTTTAAATGAACACAATCAAACCACAAACATTAAATCTACCTCTCCATTTATTCATTTTGATTGACATGAGGTTGTAGAGTTGTAAATGTGAGATGGGAGGTTAGATTACCTCATTAATATTTTTTGACCAATTTACTATTATCCTAAATGGATTTAATTTTCTATCACTTCATTTCGATTCTGCATATAAATATTGATGGTTTGTGGATTTATTTTTTGTTCTACTACTTTATAGAAGCTACTAAATGACTCCATTTGTACCTTTGTTGATTCTTTATTGATTCTTTATACTTTTAATGAATTACTCTTCATATTTGTCACTATAGTTATCATGTTTATATTTATTTCAAATAATATTGGTAATATGTATCTTAACTAAATTCTCATAATTATTACAAAATTGTCCATTGTTTCATCACTCTTATAGTAAGATTTTTTTCTCTAAAATATTTGTTTTTGATTAAATGAAAGAAGAATTCTTGTATTCCTATCCTGTTAGGGGTTTTTTTATTTTAAAAAATGAGTTTCAATATTATCAACTTTTTCTTTCTCTATTGATATAATGTGAATTTTGTGTGACTGTGTTTGTAGGACCATTTTTAATACCATTTGCTATATTAAATGATTTCTTAATGTTAAATTCTACTTGTGTGCCTGGTATAAATACAATTTAGTTATTTGTAAACACTTAGTTAAAATGCTGCAGTTTGTTTCACAATGTTTTATTTCATCTATTTGCATTAATACCCACTAGAGACTTTAATGTATAGCTTTTTTCTTCTTTATTTCTCCTTATGCCCTATTTGGGCATCAGTGGAGATAAGCAGGGTATTTATTAGTGTACTACGCTTGTAATATAGTATAAGTATTTATTCATCTATCCTTCTAGATCTTTTTAAATCAACATGTATTTCTTAAGCATTTTCTATGTGCCAAGCACAGTGCTAAACAAAGGGAACATAATTGTAAACAACAACAAAAAAAAAAAGATTGAACTCTAGGAGCATATATTAGCATAAGATCACATGGAAGTTTGGTAAGCAACAGACCAATCAGAGAAAGGGGCCACAGTGGCATAATGATCTGCTCCCAGATTATGAAGGCTGTAGGAGTAGAATGAACCTCCATTCCTAAAAGCATGCTGGCATATGTTCTTCCTTTTGGGTTAGACAGATAATGCATCCAACTTGAATTCGATTCAACATGTGGGCATTTGGGGAAATATGATTTCTAGCCATTAGTAAATGGGGATTATGTTTAGCATGAATACAAAAAGTTTGACAATTGGCTGATGAGCTAGAAGATCTGATGACGATGATGATGATCTGATGAGTTTGTTGAGTTGGATATGAATTCACATGGAGAAGAGATAGCTAGCTGAGTTCTCTCTTCCTTTCTTGGGCAAGGGAAGTAAGAACTACTTAGAGTTCCTATCTTTAGGTGTTACCTAGATTCCCAGTGTCTGTGAACCATTGAATTCATGAATTCATTGAACCATGAATTTGTGAGATTATTCTTTGTTCATTCTCCTCTCATCTTGGGCATCAGAATACTCAAGAATATATCAAATTATAAACTTTTGAACTTCAAAAGGTCAGAAGAACCCATAAGTTTCCAAAAGCAACTAGAGTGGGTAGCAGAGTCCATGAGAGGCAGTTGCAGTAGCCAATGATGGAGAAAGTACTTTTCAGATCAATTATCCAGTTTTGCTATCCAAATTTGCAGCAGCTTCAAGGACCATGACCCCTAATAGAGGAGAGAAATATAAACTGTAGACTCTAGAAAGGCATTGATATTTGGAGCTCAGCAAAGCTATGCCTAAGGATAACTTCATGCCAATCATATGAAGCAAGAAAATAATTCATAGTAACCAAGATGTATGAGTTACTTCTTTGTCACATGTGTCATCTGAACATATAACTCATTAACTTTGAACTTTAAATTTGAACCTTATCTCCCAAGGGATCTTGTGCATGCAAGAAGAAAGTCTGGAAGGATTGTGATTGTAATTTGTTCTTGCTATATTTTCTCAGCAAATCCTTTTACCTGAAAGTCATGAGTTCAACTAGTTGATTCACAATGTAGAATGTTTTGGATGAAAGTTCAAAAGCTACAGTATTACAAACATTAATCATTTAGCTATCTGTAGGAGAATAATAGAGTTAGCAAGCTTTCCAATGTAAAGTAAGAACTGGAGATGTAAACATGGGAATTGAGGACATATCTCTAATGAAAAAGACAACAAATCACCCTTGCCTTCCTTATCCTCTGTGTGTGTGTGTGACAGAGAGAAGACAGAGAGAGAGACAGACAGACAGACAGAGACAGAGACAGAGACAGAGGGAGAGGGAGAGAGAGAGAGGAGGAAGGAATCAAGGAAAGATATTGATTTCGTTTAGTGTTTTCAAAAAATTTCTCTATCTTCTCATTATATAAATATGCCATGATTTCTTAATGGGGGGGGGGTCAAACATTCTTTCCCGTATTTACTACTGCAAAAAGTGCTGCTCAGAATATTTTGGTATGTATAGAACTTTTGCTTCTATAATTTTTTCAACTTTGATATGAATCAAAGGTTATGAAAAAAGTCTCTCTTCTATCAAATTTTCATATTGTTTTCAAGAATGCTTGGAGTGATTCACAACATCATCAACAATACATTACAGTGCCTATCTTCTCAGAGACCCTCCAGCATGGGCTTTTTTGACTTTAAAAAATCATCTCAAGCCCACCCACCCCCAAACCTCTAGGTTGCTTGTTGTAAAACAGCAGTATTTGCTGCATAGAAATAGAGATACATAGCAAAAGAGAGCGTGACAGAGACAGATAATAGACAAAGAGATACAGACTGTTGGTAAGGAAATATGGGTTCTCACTCCCCTTTATCAGCATGATGTTAGACTGTGCATGCCATCATTCTGATCCACAGCTTCTTCCTATGTAAACTGGTATAAATAATTCCTATGATATATATTTCACAGTGTTTCTTTATGACTTTTATGAAAGTGACTTGTAAACTTCAAAATAGCATGTAAACGAGTTATCATCTTATTGATAGCTACTTTCTGTTAAAATTAGCAGGATGGAATAGATAATGTTGAATTTCTTTCCAGTTTAGCTATACTACAGCTTTATGATTCATCAAAATGTTTTAAATGACTAACTTAAAGTGCTTATTAACTATGTATAATTATAAATAATGCCTGTCCACAATAAACTTACTTGTTATTTTTGCTGAACCAATGCATATTACCACTTTCTAGTTTAATTTTCATGATTTTTGTTGTACATATGTAGTAAAATAACTATAGTCTTTTCTTATCTGAATAAAGTGGAAAGGATAGAATAGGGCCATTTTTAAAGAATTACCTGGATTTATTGGCATTTGAAAATGATAAGATTTGATCTTTTCAAAGTTCTAAAAAACAAACATAAAATGCTTTATCCAAAATCATTTACATTTAAGTTGATTTACTTGAGACTGTAAGGTATCCCATCTAGTAACTGTTCTTCAAGAATAATAATAATAATAATGATAGTAGACATGGATATAAAATTTAAAATTCAAACTTAATCTTGATTTTCTAAAAATATACAGCCACTTTTTAATTTTTGTAAATTAAACAATGAAAAGAGTGGGAATGATTACCTTCTGTTAGCATAATAGCTTTGTTTTCTACTAGAACACCCCTCACATCAGATTTCATGCAATTTTATACAAGTTAAATAAAATGACTTTGATATATTTTTATGATATAGAGGTGACCAAAGTTCTCATAGACTATGCAAAGTAGATGGTGCAGTAGTAGGTTTTAGCATCTGAAAAAGGCTTAGTATAGGTTGGATATTAGACTATGCTTACTTCTTCAGCATTTCTTTTCCTAATTATAGAGAAGTTCATCATCAGCAGATAAACCTATTGATTCTTCCCTATAAAAATCTATGAAATAATAAGGTAAAAATATAAAATTGTTCTTATTACTATGTTAATAATAAAAGCTAGTTTCCAGTAGACTATAAGGAGCTAGAAACCATCTAATTCAAGAAATATTTGTAAGCCTTCCCAAGTGGAGATAAATAATTAACAAAAGGGAACATTGGCTTAGGCTTATTTAAAATTCTTGTAGAATACAGCAAAATAACACAAGAATTACTCACTATGACCAGGTGGAATTTGTACCAGGAAAGCAGGACTGGTTTAATATTAGAATAGGCATCAGCATAATTGATCATGTCAATAAGCAAAGTAACAGAAGTCACATGATTTTCTCAATAGATGAAGCAAAAGCCTTTAACAAAATCCATTCTTATTATAAACTCTAGAAAGCATAGGAATAAATAGGTCATTCCTTAAAATGATAAGTAGTATCTGCCTAAAACCTTCAGTAAGTATCATCTGCAATGGGGGTAAGTTAGAAGCCCTTCCAATAAGATTGGGGGTGAAGAAGTGTAAACCTTCCTTGGTGACCTTAAATTAATATATATCAGTCTTTTAAAGTGATTTCCTTGTCACAGAAGTTGGAGAATGATTTATATTTTTTATAAAATTGACTTAACATTTTATATTTTCCACCAAATTCCTTTGAAACTCTAAGTTCTGTGATTCTGATCCCCCTTCACCTATTTCTTTAAGCATTTTCCTCATTTTATTATCTGTTCTTATCATATTTTATTTTATATCATATGTGTTGGTATTCATTACAAATTATCATAAAAATACAAGTCAAACACTTAGCATGGTGTCTGATACATCTTAGGTGATTAAGAAATATTAATTGATTGAAATTCATAGATGGCATCAACTATGTCATGTTTTATTACCATTTATTTTTATATATGACATAATATAATTGGTACTATGTCCAAAAATCTAAGTTTAATTCTTTTTTTGCCTTCCTCCTACCTCTCACTCCTCCCTAAGAAGGCAGGAAATATAAGTTGTACAAATATGATCATATAACACCTATTTCCTTGCTGATCATGTTGTGAAACAAGGAACAATTGCTTAAACTATGGAAAAGTTCATGGAGAAACAAAGTGAAGAATGAAGTTTCAATTTTAATATGCCTAATATCTAACATAGTGACTTAGAAATTAAGTGCTTAAAATATTCATTCTTTTGAATGGATAGAAGGAAATAATATTGAGGATGACAAAGTAAGACATAATAGTGACATCGTTCTAATAAATAATTCCTATTGCTAGCAATATAAACCCATTAATCACATAATTTTTGGATATGAGTGATGGAATCCATCCAGAATTTTGTTTACCCATTTTCATATATAACGGTTTCTTGATTGAAAACCCAAAAAAGAAAAAAAAAACTATTTTCTTTTTTCTAGCTTTGAGATTAATTAATTATGACAATTAATTCACCACTTCTATAAGCTACTACAATATACAGCAACAAAAAGTAATCAAGATTGGGATGCCACAATAATACAGACCTTTAATAATCTAGATTCTGATAAATTCCCAAATTCCTATATTCCCAAAAATTGCTATAAAGAATCATTTGAAGTCTTCTGTGTGCTCATAAATTTGTCCTTTAAAGAATAAACCTATATAAATAATAAATGATTGATCTTTAACCTCCCATCTAATTAGCACATTTTCCTTTCAAATATAACTATTATAATTTCTAATCTATTTTTGAAAAGAGAGAAGTTTACATTTCTTGCCATCATACAAGACTAGACTCTTTGCTCTTTAGTCCCCTTCATCTTGTTTTTAGTTGTTTTATTTTGTTTTGTTTTGTTTAGGAGGGGAATTAGTCCCCAAATGGTTCTGATTTCTTAATATAACACCTGTGTTTTCTTTCCTTCTCAAATCTCAACAGAGTGAATATGCTGATTCTGTGGAGTGTTAATTGAATATTACTTATATGTAAATGGAGTTTTGTGCCCTAGGACTATGTTTCCCAGAATTCCTTTACTTTTCCCAGAATTCCTTGAATTATGTTTCCCATGTTACATCCTCACATTTTGTAAATAAGTTTTTGTGAACTCTGCCCTCTTGGGGCTCTTCCCGCTCTCTCCTCACCCCTACTCTCAGTTATTTTTGTTTCCTTTACTTCAAGTTTATTATTTAGAAATTCTTATATATTACTTAAAATATTGGATATAACTTTTAATATTACAATTTTGGCAACCACAAAGGGATAGAACTTTTCTCCCAAACATTCCTTGTGAAGTTTTTACTCCTACGCAGTGCATACTAGGGTATCACCACCTACTGATAGGCAGTAGAGATTGCAAGCATGGCCCAATTTACTGCAAATCTCAAACAGCTTCCATTTCCAGAGACCCTTATCAAGCTCATGTAGCTTAAGGCTTTAGGGAGTCTTTTTTTTTTTAACTTCTGCTCATTAGAGTTTTTCTACTAATTGCAGTTAAAAGCTTGACTAATCTTAAGACTCAGATAGGAGATTTATCTTACATTCCCTTGTCATTTTGGTCTGCCAAGTCTCTGCAACATATCCCATATAGAATTTCTTCATACTATGCTCATGCTCAGTGTGTGTATGGGAAATTCCAGAAGTGTGACCAAAGGAATCTCAATGGATGGTGATACTGGGGAGGTGAAGGATCTTTAAAGAGATCTGGAAGTTTATTGATGTTAACTTTTTTGAGTTTTTTCCCCTCCATAATAGTGAAGAAGTCTATTGGAATTGAAGAAAAGGAATTTTGAATTCAGTGCCTGTATTCTGTCATGCTTATTGTATTTTGATGATTGCTTGCTTTAAGGTTTAATTTTGTTTTTTAACTTTTTTTTTTTGTTTTTTGTAATTTCCATCTCTCTCTCTGGTTTATTTGCCTTCCAACTTTCCCAGGTAATTTCCAACAGAAACTTAAGTGACAAAAACTATCAAAGGTGATTATACACTTAGCTCTGGACAATATTAAAGATTTTATGTACATGTGGGATCCTAAATCATGTAATTTGGGTCAAAATTCTTGGTGAATGATAAGGCAGAGAAGAAAACTCTAGCTGGGAACATAAGCTTAAGCTTTCTTATATCTGCAGCAGCAAAAGTAGATAGACAAGCTATACAAAATAGAATGTAGGCTTATGAACAACTTCATATAAAACAAAAACTCACAGGTGAGGTTCCTTCCTTCTGGGCCAGGTAGCAAAATGCTCAAAATCCCATCCCATTTATTAAAGAAACCATAAGAAATGATGTATCTTAGAATGAAACACCACCAATGCCTTCATAACAGGCTGAAAAGCAGTGATTATTCCCTTCCCCCTCCCTAGGTCCCAGAGCCAACACCAATTCAAAATCTTGAGTTTTTGATTGGGAGTAGCAGTAATAGCAAGTTCATATATTAATCCAATCAATACTATTCTGTTACACTCAATCATTTAAGCTACTATGTTTTGACCATCAGCTATATGTTCTGTTATATAATCTTTATTTGTACCTTTCCCCTATGACTTTACTGAAGAACATATCATTGTGAAAGCCCCAAAACATCTTGCATAAACCATTTGATGTTTTTGATTTTCTTTTGCCAATTGATTCATACACCTCATAACTCAACCATGAATCCTTGAGTGATCCTTGTGTTTGTCATTATCCTCCTCAGAGGGGATGTATTATTGTCATATAATGCAAAGTTTAAATTCTTTTGAGAGTAATGTTTGGATAAGGAACTTGCTACTTCCATGAATCTAGAATGTGAAATGTATAGAGAAGGTGCTACAAAAATCCCTGCAGAAACCACACATTGCACCAAAGTATCCAGAGTGAACTTTGGGATGTGGTAAAATTGAACTATGGTGGTGGGGGGGGGGGTTAAATGCATTTGTTTTGAATATACACTCTTATGCCAAAGAGGACTGCCCTCATATTGGATTTTGTCATTGTAGCAATCATTGGTTTTATTCTTTTCCTCTTTTGTTTCCTTTTTATTGTAATTTTTGTATTTTTGTAATTTCCCTTTAGAAACTGCAATATTGTATCAACCTCTAGTTAAAGTTATAAGTTAGTTATGATTCCATGATCCATTGGGGCAACTAGTCTCCTAAAGAATCCCAAGGAGGGATTGTGTAAATGGAGTTTTGTTCTCCAGGACTACATTCCCCAGAATTCCTTTACTTTTCCCAGAATTCCTTGAATTATATTCCCCATGTTTTGTAACATTCCTCATGTTTTATAAATAAGTTCCTGTGAACTCCACTCTCTTGGGCTCTTCTTCCTGCACTTTCCTCCTCCTCTTCCTCCTCCTCCTCTTCCTCCTCTCTCTCTCTCTCTCTCTCTCTCTCTCTCTCTCTCTCTCTCTTTCCATCCTCACAGATTTTGTTTTCTTTTGTTGTGTTACCTTTACTTCAAGTTTATTATTAATAAATTCTTATTATATATATATATGCATATATTACTTGGAGTATTGGATATAAGTTTTAATCTTACACTTACTGACATTTGAGGTGTATAAGTATTCTGTGAAGCCTAGCCCTCTCAGTGTGAGTGGTTGCCTAAGCTTTATCATTAGTGGTCATTTATCTTTTGATACCTACCGTTCACCAACAATAACCTGTGACACTGAAAAGCTGTAGTATGTTCAATGGCCACATCTTGGTAAAACTGTCTTGGCAGATAGGTTCAGCCAGGTTGGGGGTGACACACAGACCTCAAAACTGTTCATGAATTAAAGGGACATCTATCCCATGCATTCCAAGACTTCTCCCACTAGAAAAAGAAGATGAGAACGGTGTGTTCCAATGGTCATGAAGGTGGTTGAAGCAGGTGATGTGGAACACTTAGAGTGTAGGAATATATTTAGAGATAACACTGGTTTCTAGGGTTAGTTAAAAGAAGGGTATTTTGAGTTAAGCCCTGGGAAAGGATTCTGGGTCAGAAAGGAATTGTGGGAGTCTAAACCTGAAAATAAATGAACTTCACTTCCTTCTTGGATTTCAACTGAACTGGAAGTAGGTTTTGTCTCTCTGCCCATATTTCCATCAAGCTGAAGGAGGGGTTTTACTCTAAGAGATGTAAAGATAATTTTAGCATTGTGACTTAAAATCTAAATTAAGTGGTCACTAGGTAAAATACCAAATAATAAAATACCTAAGTCAGCTGGAAATTATGGTGATTTTAATTAATATAGAGATAAGGAAATAAGGAAAAGAGAGAGAGAGAGGAAAGAGTTAATTTAAACTGCTCCAGCTCAGGCTAAGCCAGGCAGGAGTTAAAAGCCTTGGTCAAAGGGACCTTCCTAAGCCCAAGGGAAAGGGAAGTTAGTGTTATCACTCACCACAAGACTGTCTCAAGGAAGCTATCTGAGGGAGCTCCTCCTGGCTAAGTTCCAGAATTGAACTGGCTCCCAGGTCTGCTCACAGGAAAATCACCAGCCAGATCCACCTCTCTGGGGAAAGAGTGTGTTTTTAAGAGATGAAAAAATCCCAAATATATAGGTCTTTCACCCTTGTGTCTCCACTTCTAAATTTTCACATCTACCAATCACATCAAAGGCTTTCTCCAGGACTGCCCATACTTTTAGTTCTCTTCTTCTTTGATTAGTTTATATCTTTTGAGCTACTTCATACTTCTTTGTTAAGTTCACCTTTTATTAGTTACTTGACCTTTTTGTGATTAATTTAACCTTTATAGTTACTTAATACCTTTTTGCATTAAGGTATAAAATAGACTTAGCTTAAAGTTCTAGCTTCACTATAAGGTGAGAACTAAGTATCTTCATTGTTCAATGAGGAGATTACAACTTTATCTTCCCCTAAAGTATGTCTAATTAGGGAGGAGTAATGTAAAGTACTATAAGATATTCCTGATTCTGTTAAAGAGAATCTCTTCATTGTTACAATCAGGAGATAGCTAAATCAAATCTTCTAAAGTAAGGTCTGAGTAGGGTGGAGTAGTTTTAAAATTGACAGAGATTCTCCATGCATAGTCAAGATTTAATGGAGAAATCTTTGAAATTTAGGTAGGGGATTTATTTGGAGAAAACCAATTTTCCCTGAGTCTAAAGATCATCTGCCAGTGGTCCAGCTGCCAGAATTCATCTTGGCTAAGATAATCCAAAGCTTTCCATCTATAACTTTGGTACAGCAGCCAAGCCCAAGGTTTTTCTCTTTCTTTCTTAACTACTAGTGGGAAGATTAGGATAAGTCAGATACCTTAGGAAAGGATTTAAGCAGGACAGGGAGCTAAAGGCAGAGACCAGAGAAGAAACAGAAGGCTCCCCTTAAGCAGAGGAATTAGGAGTTGGGTGGAAGTAGTTTGAAGAGTGTTAGGGTCATACCTACCAGTTTCCCTTATTCCTTTTATTAAAATAAATTTTGTTTCCATAAGCCAAGGATTTGGTGGTTAACTGGCCTTGAGGAGTTCCTAAGTGGGTTGTAACATCTAACATCTCTCTAGGACATTGAAGATGCCAAGTTAATCTACTGCATCCTTGGCAATTGCCAGTTATCTTTGACTTTGTCTTGCCACTGGACTGCAGTGACTCTGGAAGAGAGAATGAAACTGATTGCTTCATTCAACTCTGTCTCACTTAAATTCTATTCAAGCATAAATCCTCTTTGAAATGAAGGATGAACAATTTAATCAAGCACCCAAGGCACCAAATGGCATCTTGATTCTTCACTGATCAACAGGTGAGATAATCCAATGTGTAAGTGATCATTCTATAATTCTAGACAAATTTTAACAGACATCTCTGGTTATTAATCAGTTGGTAAATTCTGAAAATGTATTACAGCTTTGTTTACTGCCAGACTTCATTTGATACTGGTATTCAGTACTAGACAAAAAATGATCTCAATATCTTCCATTATTCATAATTATCAACTGTAGACTATATTAAGACTTTTCTTGAATTTTACTTTATAATTTCAATTTGTTTCTTTATTTCTACTTCAAGGAAAACTGCTGACAAATTATATGAGCAATAATCATTCTTTTGTGTTACTTAACATTTGTTTTTCTCTGAAATTTTGTCATCACCATAAAAATGTAGCAATTAATGATTCTGCTATAATTTTCTGTCTTTAAAACAGATTATATTTTGTACTCTCACTACATGTAAAAAACTGAGAGATGGTATATTGACCTTTCTTTTCCACTTTTAATTCTACTACTTCATAATTCCACATCCAATACATGATTCTTTTGTTTCTCTTCATTATCTTGTTTCTTTTCCATTATCTTATATATAAGCACAATTTTTCAGGAGGTTGGAATGTTCTTTATAGATGACATGATTCAGTCACAAATTATCATTTGAGAAAGAATATACTGTATCTATTAATCTATATACATACACATTAAAATTCTATATTTTAGACTCTGGCAGGTAGTTAATTATGCTTTGGTAACTTTCAGATACACAATTTACATCTCTATTTGATCATATTGATCAAGTTATTTCATAAAGGTTAGTTCTAAATTAAAATTTTTTTGACAGCAATGGGCATATGTTGTCCATTTGCATTTTTTAAAAACATGATTCTCTATAGGTTTAGTTTTCAAGAATACCTGGAAAGATATCTCTAGAGTCTCTTCCACCTATTCTTTGTCAAGTGAGACTTTGATTCCTGCCAAGAAGTAAGTATAAAATTGGGACCAGGAGGCTGACCATTTTGCCCTCCTCAGAGAGGTAGGGACCAGCTAGAATTCTGTATATCTAATTTCAGTAAATGTAATAATAAGGGGAAATAACTTTTAATTCAAAATTAACTCCTTATTGCCATCCCTTAGAACTCAATATAGTAAACTTGACTGCCTTCAAATGAGATAATTTTGTAAAGCAATTAGCACAGTGTTTGGTAGGCAATAGATGCTTAATAAATGCTCAATATCACCAATGTCCAATCACACAAAACATTACACATAAAGAATAGCAAATAAATCCACTTATCCAAGCTCCTAGCAAATAGAAATTGGAGAAGTTATAACATAAGAATATATAAGAAAACATACAGAATGAATGAGCTCTTCTACCAAAAACAAAATATCTCCGCTCTAACCAAAACTCTCAAAGATCTCGCTGAGAAGGTAATTTATCAGTCTTTACTATAATTACCAGGGGATGAGCACATGATTAATGTGCCAACTCCTCCATATGTTGGTTCTTCCCAAAATCTTATTGTCTTTTCAGGAATTTAGCCCTAAATACAATCTGGAATCAGACATCTATTCCCTTAATTATGGAGCCCAAATTTGGGTTGTCTTTTCCTAAACTCTAGGCAGCCCGGGTCCTAGAATAATGAATCAACATCACAAATTGAAACCTAGTTACATAAAAGTAATTCTAATTCCATAACTACCATAATTAGATTTTATACATGACTTTATTCCATTTTGGGCCTGGATGTCAGGGGAAATAGTTGTAAAAAAAAAAGTATAGAGAGTGAATTAGAAGTAATTCAATTTGATGCAGAAAAATAATAATTAGTAATAAGAAGATATATTTTTTCATAGTTTAGAGTCTTCTAGAAACATGATTTAATCAATGCAAAAAAATCTTTAATATAGATAAGTAATTTGGAAACTCCTCCCTAACATTTTTTTGGGATCAGTGAACTTTCACTATATAAATATATATTTATATGCTACAATATTTTTATATACTATATGTCACTCATATTGGATTATTGTCTATTGTTACTTTAAGCATGATATTGTTTCCCTACACATCTCTTTCAATAACTACAATGATTATATTCTCCATGTTTGTTAGCTTTATTTAAATTCCTGCATTTTAAATACATAAACCATTTTCCTAGCTGCCAATTTTCATTCTGTATATCCTTTTTTAAAATAGTTTTGAGTCCTAACAGGGGCAGAGCCAAGATGGAAGAGGAAAATCAGGAAAGCTTGAAAGCACCATGAGAATCTTTTCCAATCAATCTTAAAACAATACCATAAAACAAATATAAAAGAACCAACAAGGAGACAGAGTGAAGCAACTTTCATTAAGAAAAGGAACTGGGGGACAGCTGGGTAGCTCAGTGGCTCGAGAGCCAGGCCTAGAGATGGGAGGTCCTGGGTTCAAATCTGACCTCAGTCACTTCCCAGCTGTGTGACCTTGGGCAAGTCACTTGACCCCCATGGCCTAGCTCCTACCACTCTTCTGCCTTGGAGCCAATACACAGTATTGACTCCAAGACGGAAGGTGAGGGTTTAAAAAAAAGGAACTGAAAGATAGGCTAAGGACATCTGGGACACTGGGGTGAGAGGAGGGCTCAGGCAGCAGGAATCTATAGCAAGGAGTAAATAGCAAGCCAACAGCAACCCCCTGCAGCCCCTTGTCTACTATTACAGATTCTGAACTAAGACCCTTCCTGGGCCAATAGTGGTCCAACCCAACCACACCCTTAAGGTTCCAAGCAATCCTGTAATGAGGTCTGAAATTCCAGCCCAGGGCAATCAGTGTTCTGGTCTGTATGGGCCTGAGTGACACCAGAAGTACCATCTAGGGCTTGTGATGACGACCTAAATCTCAATTTGGGCAGTTGGTAGACCCAGAGCTGCCCCTCCCCATCCTTAGTAGGGGAAGTCCCCAGAATGCTGGCGTGACAGATCCTGTCTGACCTTTGCCAAATCTCAAGGAGGAATCCCAGAGGAGGGCAGTCTGCTGAGTGTTAGATGTCTGGCTTAATCAAGTCCAGAGTAAGACCAAAAGTCTATACCCCAGTCTGAACATAGAATTTGAGCCACCATCAGGTTCAGGGGGTAATTGAATCAGTAATGGGAGCTGGCTCTCAGAACTCCCAGCCCACAGGCCATCATACACTCTTGGAAGAATGGAAAATTACAGAAAGCCAGTAATAAGGCTAAGGATAGCATCAAGGAAAAACTGAAGTTTAAGAGGGTGGCTTGTCCTTCCTGAGAACAGAACCTACCTTTAAAATACTAGCAAAAGTAAAAAAAAAAAGTGAGAAAATGAGCAAAAATCAAAAAAATCACCTAACTATAGTGAATTTTATAGAGACAACAAGAAAGGCTGACTCAAAGAAGGGGACAGTGAAAGCAAAGCAGACACAAACAAGATCCCAAAGAAAAATATTAATTGGACTCAGATACTAGGAGAGCGCAAAAAGGATTTAAAAATTTAATTAAGAGAGGCAGAAGGAGAAAATGGGGAAGAGAAATGAAAGCAATACATGAAGAAATGGCCAAATGAAAAGAGTGACTCAAAAGCTGGCAGATGAAAATCATTCCTTAAAATCTTAGAATTGGGCAACTAGAAGCTAATGGCTTCATGAGACATCAAGAAACAATAAAACAAAATCAAAGGAATGAAAAAATGAAATATCTCAGTAAAAAAACAACTGAACTGGAAAATAGATTGAGGTGAGACAATTTAAGAATTATTAAACTACCTAAAAGCCACAACTAAAAGAATCCTGGACATCACAATACAAGAAATTATCAAAGTGCCCTGATATTCTTGAACAAGAAAGTAAAATCAAAATTGGGAAAATCCACAGATAACTCCAAGAAAGAAATCCTCAAATGAAAATGCCTAGGAATACAATAGCTAAATTCAAGCGACCCCCAAGTCAAGGAAAAAATACTGCAAACTTCTAGAAAGAAACAATTCAAATACAAAGGAGCTACAATCAGGATCCCACAGGGTTTAGTAGCCTCCACATTAAAGGACTGGAAGAAATGTAATATGATATTCTGGAAGGCAAAAGATCTAGGTTTGCAACCCTGAGTCACCTATCTAGAAAAATTAAGTATATTCTTTCAGGTGGGAAATGGTCATTCAATAAAATAAAGATATTGTCTTTATTTTATATATTTTGTTTTATACATATTGTCAATAAAATAAAGATATAATAAAATAAAAACACTGTCCAAGTATTCCTGATGAAAAGACCAGAACTTGGATATATAGGACTTCCGGTTAAGATGGCGGCTTAGAGAAAGCTGAAGTTCAGATCTCCGGAAAACCCTTCCCGACCGATCTCAAACTAGAAGCTCCTAAGGCGCCGAAATTCAAAACGATCAACAGCACAGACCCTGGGAACCCTCCTCCTGGACCTGGACCCGGTTCAAAAGGTACGGCTCCCCTTAAAAGCCAGAACCCCAGATCCCTCGGACCTCAGGGGTAGGAGCGCAGAGTCCAAGGCTCCCGGAAGCGGCAGCCGCGCCGGGCTCAGAGAGCAGGGTCTGAGGAACAACAACCCTCAGGGTCTTCTACCCAAGTCCCAGTCCGGGTGAAAGTTACTGCCTGGGGCTTCCGCTGCAGAGAGCCCGTTGGTCCGGGGGAAAGTTACTGCCTGGGGCCTCCGCTGCAGAGAGCTGGTCAAAACAACAGCAACCCTCAGGGCGGGCAAGACAGCCTCACGGGCTGGATCCTGCTATCCAAGTCTCAGTGAAAGTCTGTGCTCTCGGAGCTTGGGGAAGCGGCAGCCCATCCCCCCGCAGGCCGACGAAACAGCCTCACGGCCAGCGATTCTGAAGGCAACTTCCGGAAATCGAGCCAGGGGGAGAGTGTGGCCTCGTGGTCCGACCCTTCCATTCCAGTTCCAGTGAGGCATATTCAGTTTAACCCAGGGAAAGCTCATAGAACCAACATCTGCCCAGGACTAAAGCCTCTGATCACCAGAAAGAGACAAGAAAAACTAATCCTCCACATTCAGAAATGGCAAACTCCACAGAACCACAGAAGCCCCAAAATACCAAGAAAAATAAGAAGAAAGGGGCGACTTTGGACACATTCTATGGAGCCAAAATACAAAATACAGAGCAGACAGAAGATAATATAAAAGAAAATGCTCCAAAACCTTCCAAAGGAAATGGAAACTCTCCACAAACCTATGAAGAATTTGAATCAGAAATGACCAAAAAGATGGAAGCCTTCTGGGAGGAAAAGTTGGAAATAATGCAAAAGAAATTCACGCATCTACAAAACCAGTTTGACCAAACTGTAAAAGAAAACCAGGCTTTAAAGGCCAGAATCAGGCAGCTGGAAGACAATGATCGTGTAAAAGAGCAAGAATCAATAAAGCAAAGCCAAAATACCAAGAAATTAGAAGAGAACATAAAATATCTCACCGACAAGGTGATAGATCTGGAAAATAGGGGGAGAAGGGATAATTTAAGAATAATTGGACTCCCAGAAAAGCCAGAAATAAACACCAAACTGGACATGGTGATACAAGATATAATCAAAGAAAATTGCCCAGAGATTCTAGAACAAGGGGGCAATACATCCACTGACAGAGCTCACAGAACACCTTCTACACTAAACCCCCAAAAGACAACTCCCAGGAATGTAATTGCCAAATTCCAAAGCTATCAAACAAAAGAAAAAATCCTACAGGAAGCCAGAAAAAGACAATTTAGATATAAAGGAATGCCAATCAGGGTCACCCAAGACCTTGCAAGTTCTACTCTGAATGATCGTAAGGCATGGAACATGATCTTCAGAAAGGCCAGAGAGCTGGGTCTCCAACCAAGAATCAGCTACCCAGCAAAACTGACTATATACTTCCAAGGGAAAGTATGGGCATTCAACAAAATAGAAGACTTCCAACTTTTTGCAAAGAAAAGACCAGAGCTCTGTGGAAAGTTTGATACCGAAAATCAAAGAGCAAGGAATACCTGAAAAGGTAAATATTAAGGAAAGGGGAAAAATGTTATCTTCTTTTACTCAAACTCTCTTCTATAAGGACTACATTTATATCAACCTATGTATACTAATATGTGGGGAAAATGTAATGTATAAATAGGGGGTAAAGAAAGACCAAATAGAATAATGGTTCTCACACAAAGATTCACAGGGGAAGGGGAGGGGAAGAAAACTCCTATAAGAAGGAGAGGAAGAGAGGGGGGGGGGGTTTACTTAAACCTCAATCTCAGGGAAATCAACTCTGAGAGGGAAAAACATCCAGATCCATTGGGATCTTGAATTCTATCTTACCCAACAAGGGTAAGGAGAAGGGAAAACCAAGGGGGGGAGGGGGAGAGGGAGAACAAAAAGGGAGGGAAAGAGAGGGGGGAAGGGGAGGGAACAAAAAGGGAGGGACTAAAAAGGGAAACATCAAGGGAGGGGACAAGGGGGACTGATTCAAAGTAAATCACTGGACTAAAAGGTAGAGCCGAAGAAGAAAAGGTTAGAATTAGGGAAGGCAATCAAAATGCCAGGGAGTCCACAAATGACAATCATAACTTTGAACGTGAATGGGATGAACTCACCCATAAAACGTAGACGAATAGCTGAATGGATTAGAATCCAAAACCCTACCATATGTTGTCTTCAAGAAACACACATGAGGCGGGTTGACACCCACAAGGTCAGAATTAAAGGATGGAGTAAGACCTTCTGGGCCTCAACTGATAGAAAGAAGGCAGGAGTGGTAATCATGATATCTGATAAAGCCAATGCAAAAATAGACCTGATCAAAAGGGATAGGGAAGGTAATTATATTTTGTTAAAAGGGACTCTAGACAATGAGGAAATATCATTAATCAACATGTATGCACCAAATAATATAGCACCCAAATTTCTAATGGAGAAACTAGGAGAATTGAAGGAAGAAATAGACAATAAAACCATACTAGTGGGAGACTTAAACCAACCATTATCAAATTTAGATAAATCAAATCAAAAAATAAATAAGAAAGAGGTAAAAGAAGTGAATGAAATCTTAGAAAAATTAGAATTAATAGACATATGGAGAAAAATAAATAGGGATAAAAAGGAATACACCTTCTTCTCAGCACCACATGGCACATTCACAAAAATTGACCATACATTAGGTCACAGAAACATAGCACACAAATGCAAAAAAGCAGAAATAATGAATGCAGCCTTCTCAGATCACAAGGCAATAAAAATAATGATTAGTAATGGTACATGGAAAACCAAATCTAAAACCAATTGGAAATTAAACAATATGATACTCCAAAACCGTTTAGCTAAAGAAGAAATCATAGAAACAATTAATAATTTCATCAAGGAAAATGACAATGGCGAAACATCCTTTCAAACCTTTTGGGATGCAGCCAAAGCGGTAATCAGAGGCAAATTCATATCCCTGAAAGCTCATATTAACAAACAAGGGAGAGCAGAGATCAATCAATTGGAAATGCAATTGAAAAAACTCGAAAGCGATCAAATTAAAAACCCCCAGCAGAAAACCAAATTAGAAATCCTAAAAATTAAGGGAGAAATTAATAAAATCGAAAGTGATAGAACTATTGATTTAATAAATAAGACAAGAAGCTGGTACTTTGAAAAAACAAACAAAATAGACAAAGTACTGGTCAATCTAATTAAAAAAAGGAAGGAAGAAAAGCAAATTCACAGCATTAAAGATGAAAAGGGGGACAGCACCTCCAATGAGGAGGAAATTAAGGCAATCATTAGAAATTACTTTGCCCAATTATATGGCAATAAATACACCAATTTAGGAGAAATGGATGAATATATACAAAAATACAAACTGCCTAGACTAACAGAAGAGGAAATAGAATTCTTAAATAATCCCATATCAGAAATTGAAATCCATCAAGCCATCAAAGAACTTCCTAAGAAAAAATCCCCAGGGCCTGATGGATTCACCTGTGAATTCTATCAAACATTCAGAGAACAGTTGACCCCAATACTATACAAACTATTTGACATAATAAGCAAAGAGGGAGTTCTACCAAACTCCTTTTACGACACAAACATGGTACTGATTCCAAAACCAGGCAGGTCAAAAACAGAGAAAGAAAACTATAGACCAATCTCCCTAATGAATATAGATGCAAAAATTTTAAATAGGATACTAGCAAAAAGACTCCAGCAAGTGATCAGAAGGATCATTCACCATGATCAAGTAGGATTCATACCAGGGATGCAGGGCTGGTTCAACATTAGGAAAACCATCCACATAATTGACCACATCAACAAGCAAACTAGCAAGAACCACATGATTATCTCAATAGATGCAGAAAAAGCCTTTGATAAAATACAACACCCATTCCTATTAAAAACACTAGAAAGCATAGGAATAGAAGGGTCATTCCTAAAAATAATAAACAGTATATATCTAAAACCAACAGCTAATATCATCTGCAATGGGGATAAACTAGATGCATTCCCAATAAGATCAGGAGTGAAACAAGGATGCCCATTATCACCTCTACTATTTGACATTGTACTAGAAACACTAGCAGTAGCAATTAGAGAAGATAAAGAAATTGAAGGTATCAGAATAGGCAAGGAGGAGATCAAGTTATCACTCTTTGCGGATGACATGATGGTCTACTTAAAGAATCCTAGAGATTCAACCAAAAAGCTAATTGAAATAATCAACAACTTTAGCAAAGTTGCAGGATACAAAATAAACCCACATAAATCATCAGCTTTTCTATATATCTCCAACACAGCTCAGCAGCAAGAACTAGAAAGAGAAATCCCATTCAAAATCACCTTAGACAAAATAAAATACCTAGGAATCTATCTCCCAAGACAAACACAGGAACTATATGAACACAACTACAAAACACTCGCCACACAACTAAAACTAGACTTGAACAATTGGAAAAACATTAACTGCTCATGGATAGGACGAGCCAATATAATAAAAATGACCATCCTACCCAAACTTATTTATCTATTTAGTGCCATACCCATTGAACTACCAAAATACTTCTTCACTGATTTAGAAAAAACCATAACAAAGTTCATTTGGAAGAACAAAAGATCAAGGATATCCAGGGAATTAATGAAAAAAAACACATATGATGGGGGCCTTGCAGTCCCTGACCTAAAACTATATTACAAAGCAGCAGTCATCAAAACAATTTGGTACTGGCTAAGAAACAGAAAGGAAGATCAGTGGAATAGACTGGGGGAAAACGACCTCAGCAAGACAGTATACGATAAACCCAAAGATCCCAGCTTTTGGGACAAAAATCCACTATTCGATAAAAACTGCTGGGAAAATTGGAAGACAGTGTGGGAGAGACTAGGAATAGATCAACACCTCACACCCTACACCAAGATAAATTCAAAATGGGTGAGTGACTTAAACATAAAGAAGGAAACCATAAGTAAATTGGGTAAACACAGAATAGTATACATGTCAGACCTTTGGGAGGGGAAAGGCTTTAAAACCAAGCAAGATATAGAAAGAATCACAAAATGTAAAATAAATAATTTTGACTACATCAAACTAAAAAGCTTTTGTACAAACAAAACCAATATAACTAAAATCAGAAGGGAAACAACAAATTGGGAAAAAATCTTCATAGAAACCTCTGACAAAGGTTTAATTACTCATATTTATAATGAGCTAAATCAATTGTACAAAAAATCAAGCCAATCTCCAATTGATAAATGGGCAAGGGAAATGGATAGGCAGTTCTCAGATAAAGAAATCAAAACTATTAACAAGCACATGAAGAAGTGTTCTACATCTCTTATAATCAGAGAGATGCAAATCAAAACAACTCTGAGGTATCACCTCACACCTAGCAGATTGGCTAACATAACAGCAAAGGAAAGTAATGAATGCTGGAGGGGATGTGGCAAAGTAGGGACATTAATTCATTGCTGGTGGAGTTGTGAACTGATCCAACCATTTTGGAGGGCAATTTGGAACTATGCCCAAAGGGCGACAAAAGAATATCTACCCTTTGACCCAGCCATAGCACTGCTGGGTCTGTACCCCAAAGAGATAATGGACACAAAGACTTGTACAAAAATATTCATAGCTGCGCTCTTTGTGGTGGCCCAAAACTGGAAAACGAGGGGATGCCCATCAATTGGGGAATGGCTGATCAAATTGTGGTATGTGTTGGTGATGGAATACTATTGTGCTCAAAGGAATAATAAAGTGGAGAAGTTCCATGGAGACTGGAACAACCTCCAGGAAGTGATGCAGAGCGAGAGGAGCAGAACCAGGAGAACATTGTACACAGAGACTAATACACTGTGGTATAATCGAACGTAATGGACTTCTCCATTAGGGGCGGTGTAATGTCCCTGAACAACTTTCAGGGATCCAGGAGAAAAAAAACACCATTCATAAGCAAAGGATAAACTATGGGAGTGGAAACACCGAGAAAAAGCAACTGCCTGAATACAGAGGTTGAGGGGACATGACAGAGGATAGACTTTAAATGAACACTCTAATGCAAATACTATCAACAAAGCAATGGGTTCAAATCAAGAAAACATCTAATGCCCAGTGGACTTACGCGTCGACTATGGGGGGTGGGGGGGGGAGGAAAAGAAAATGATCTATGTCTTTAACGAATAATGCTTGGAAATGATCAAATAAAATATATTTAAAAAAAAAAAAAAGAAAAGACCAGAACTTAAGAGAAAATTTGAAATCCAAACTTAAGACATAGAACCTAAAAGAAGTCTAAAAAGGGTAAATAAGAAAGATAAATGTTAAGCATCTCAATGAGGTCAAACGATTCATTCCTACATGGAAAGAGGATATTTGTAATTCTTAAAAATTCTTATTAGTAGTAGAGCAGTTAGAAGGACTTTGACATTTTGACAGAGAGTGGGGAAGTAAGCTGATTAGGATGAAATTACGTGCAAAAAAATCAAGTGATGAGAAAGTATTGTTCTGAAAGGGAAGGGAAGGGAGAGATGGAATGTGATAAATAATCTAATTTAAAGAGGCGTGAAAACTATTTCAGTGGAGGGGAGGATGAGGATGGTGACAGGAAATGTTTAAACTTTATTCCAATTGTAATTGGCTCAGAGAGGGAATAACAACCCTACTCATTGTGGTATAGAATCCTATCTTATACTATAGAGAAGTAGGAGAGGAATGAGAGAAGGGAAGAGGATTGATAATATGAAGGAGGGAGAAGTTGGAGGGGTGGTAGAAAACAAAACACTGGTGAGGAGGGACAGAGTAAAAGGAAAAAAGAGTAGGATCAAAGAGCAAAATAAGATGGAGGGGAATACACAATTGGTAATCCTAACAGTGAATTTGAATGGAATGAACTCACCCACAAAATGGAAGTGGATAGTAGAGTGGATTAAAAAAAAATTTCTACAATGTTATTTATAAGAAATACATCTGAGACAGGGTGACAAAGATTAAAGGCATTTTGCTAATTCTAAAGTAAAAAAGAAGTAGTAATGATCATCTCAGACAAGGCTAAAACAAACATAGATCTGATTAAAGAGATAAGGAAGGAATTTACATCTTGCTAAAAGGTACTATAAACAACAAAGTAATATCAATACTAACCATATATGCACCAGATGGTAGAGTCTCTAAATTTTTAAAAGGAGAAATTAAATGAACTTCAGGAAGAAATGGACAATAAAACTATACTAGTGGGGGACCTCAACTTTTCCAACCAAAAAATAAGCAAGAAAGAAGCAAAAGAAGTGGATTAAATTTTAGAAAAGTTAGAACTAATAGATCTCAGGAGAAAAATGTATGGAAATAGAAAGGAATATACCTTCTTTTCGGCAGTATATGACTCCTACACAAACACTGAGCATTTATTTTGAAACATTAAAACTTCACAATCAAATGCAGAAAAGCAGAAGTAATAACTACATCCTTTTCAGATTATAATGTAATAAAATTGTAATCCATAAAGATCCATGGAAAGATAAATCAAAAATTAATTGGAGACTAAATAATCTAATGCTTAAAAAAGGATGGGTCAAAGAATAAATTATAGAAAAATCAATAATATCATTAAGAAGAAAGACAATGAGGAGGCAACATCAAAAACTTATGGGATATAGACAAAGAAGTACTTAGGGAAAAATTTCTCTCTCTAAACTCTTACATCAATAAAATTGAGAAAATGTGAATCAACAAATTGGGCATATAACTAAAAATAGAAAAAGAACAAATAAAAAGAATATTCATTTAAAGACTAAATTGGAAATCCCAAAAATTAAAAGAGAAATAAATAAAATTGAAAGTAAGAGAACCATTGAACTACTAAATAAAACTAGAAATCGTTTTATGAAAAAATGAAATAGTTCTGGTTAATTTGATTTAAAAAAGGAAAGAAAAAATTAAATAATCAGCATCAAAATTGAAAAGGATGAACTCACCACCAATGAAGAGGAAATTAAAGCAATCATTAGCAGTTATGCCCAATTATATGCCAAGAAACCTGACAATCTAAATGAAATGGATGAATATTTACAAAAATGCAAATTGCCCAAATTAGTAAAAGAGGAAATAGAATCCTTAAATAATCCTAAATCAAATAAAGAAATGGAACAAGCCATCAATGAACTCCCTAAGAAAAAATCTCCAGCGCCAGATGGTTTCACAAGTGAATTCTATCAAATATATAAAGAACAAAAACTACATAAACTATTTGGGAAAATAGGCAGAGAAGGAATTCTACCAAGTTCTTTTTATGAACAGAATATGGTACTTTTACCTAAGCTAGGAAGAACAAACAATAAGAAGAAAAATTATAGATCAATTTCATTAATGAATATACATGCAAAAATTTTAAATAAGACACTAACTAGCAAGGAGAATACAGCAATATATTACAAGGATCATTCACTCTGATCAAGTGGGATTTACACCAGGGATGCAGGGCTCATTTCATGTTAGGAAAACTATCAGCATAATTGACCATATAAATAAACAAACTAACAGAAATCACATGATTATCTCAATAGATACAGAAAAGACTGACAAAATACAACACCCATTCCTATTAAAAATACTAGAAAGCATAGGAATAGAAGGGCCTTTCCTTAAAATAATAAGTAATATTTTTTTCAAATTATCATCAAGTATCATCTGCAATAGGAATAAGTTAGAAGCCCTTCCAATGAGATCAAGGGTAAAGCAAGAGTGGCTATTATCACCATTATTATTTAATATAGTCCTAGAAATGCTACTTTAGCAATAAGGAAAGAAAAAAGAAAATTAAGGAATTAAAGTAGGCTATGACTAAACTTTTGCTTTTTTCAGATGATAAAATGATTTGCTTAGAGAATCCTAGAGATTCAGCTAAAAATAATGTTGAAATAATTAATAAAGTCAGAAAAGTTGTAGGGAACAAAATCAATCCACATAAATCATTAGCATTTCTGCATATTACCAATGAAGTTCAGTAGCAAGAGTTAGAAAGATAAAGTCCATTTAAAATTATTCTAAATAATATAAAATACCTGGGAATTGACTTCCAAGGCAAATGTAGGAATTAAATGAATACACTTATAAAACACTTTTCACACAAAAAAGTCAGATGTATGCAACTGGAAAAATATTAATTACTCAAGGAAGGCAGAGGTAATGTAATAAATATAACAATTCTGCCTAAATTAATTTATTTATTCAGTGGCATACCAACCAAAATATCAAATAATTAATTTATAGAAATAGAAATAATTATAACAGAATTCATCTGGAAGATCAAAAGGTCAAGAATATCAAGGGAACTAATGGAAAATAAAGTCAAGGAAGGTGGTCTAGCAATACCAGATCTCAAACTGTACTATAAAGAAGCAATCATCAAAACATTCTGGTTGTGGTTAAGGAATATAATAATAGATCAGTGGAGTAAATTAGATACATAATATCCAAGGGTAAATGACCTTAGCAACCTAATGTTTGATAAACTCAAAGATCGTAGCTTTTGCAATAAGAACTCACTCTGACAAAAAAAATTATGGAAATTAGAAAGGATTTTGTTAGCAATATATATGTGGGTTTAATATAGATCTTCGTTTTTGCCAGTTGTTTTTTCAAATAATTTTTTTCTTCTTGATTCTCTGGGTTTTTGTAATTATATTATCATATCTACAAAGATAATAGTTTTGTAACCTCATCTATTTTTTATTTCTTGTTTCTTTTTCTTATTTTACTATTATACCTACCTTTGCTTTGCTTCTTGTTGAGAAGAGTTCTAGCTTATCTTCATTATAGAAAATGCTTCCTAATGGTTTTAGAGAGATACAACTGATCATTTTTAGAAATGGTCCACTTATTCCTGTGCTTTCTAGTGTTTTTCTTAAATAGAAATAGTGTGGCATTTTGTCAAAATCTTTTTTTAATCTATTGACATTTTCACAATTTTTGTTATTTTTGTTATTGATGAGTCAATTATATTGATATTTTTTCTTAATTGAGAACTAGCCCTGTATTTCTGGTGTATTCTTACCTGGCTTACTGGATGATCTTTGTGATCTATTTTTGTATTCACCTTGCTAGTATTTAACTAATTAATTTTTTAACTTTTACATTGAAGAAATCAATCTATCATGTACTTGTTCCATTTTCTCTCTTCCTCTCTAAAATATCAAAGCCATGTTGGTAAGACTCCTTTACCTACCTAAAAAAGAGTGAATATAGTATATATTCCCATGTATAACATTATTATATATTGTTGGAATTAGTTTGGTGGAATTTACTGTGAATCCATCTTGTACTAGGAATTTTTCTTAGGGAGCTTATTCATGGCTTGTTCAATTTCTTTATCTAATTATTGAAGTATTCTAGTTCCTCTTCTATTAATCTGGAAAATGTATTTTGCATAAATATGAAATCATTTTAGATTTTCAGTTTTACTTTCATATAATTGGGCAAAATAACTCCTAATAATCACATCAATTTTATCTTCATTGGTGGTTCATTCACCCTTTTCAATTTTGATTCTGGTAACTTAGTTTTATTCTTCTTTAAAAATCAAAGTGATCCACGGTTGGTATTAAATGATCTCTCTTTGATCTAATTTCCATGTCAATATTTTTTTCTATCTTTCATTCCAGCCCTCCTTTCCATCGTTGAGTTTATTCCCTGGTCTCCACTTTGGAAAGAGGCTCAGGGCTATTGATCCTTTCCCCAGGTTTTCTTCTAGCTTTGCTACTGCCTTTTCACTAGACTTCTCCACAGTGCTCCCCTTATGTGTACCTTCTCCACTTTCTGCCTCTTAAAAATACTTGTTAGCTCCTTTTTAATTGTCTTTTTCCCCACTAAAATGGAAGTTCTTTGAAAACAAGACTTGTCTAGCACTTTGCCTGTATTTGAATCCCTAGTGCATGGTGTTGTACCTGACATAGTAAAAGTTTTATTGAGTGCTTTTGCCTAGCGGCCAATAGTTGATCATTCCACACTTTCCATTTTCAAAATCAGTCATTTGAAGAATCTGGGATATGCCTTTTTCAATCCATCATCTCATTGCTACTTTGTCTTCTAATCTGATGTTGAGTTAGGTCTTTATTCTTAATGTTCATGGTGACATTAAAGAAATTGCTTTTACGTGGCAACGCAGTTATTTCCTGCCTAGTGAATGAAGTTGTTTTTTTCTCCAAAGGAATGATTTAAGTTGAATTCAGAAATAACTAATTGGGTCTAAGAATTTCTTAACTAGAAAAAGAATTAAAACTTTTAGCCAACCATCACTGCAGTCTCTTTAATTTCAATTACTTTAAATGAACCAGTGATCCTATATATTATTTCAATCAGGAATGAAACAGAGCTTTGTTCACACAGCTATCAGAAAATCCTTATAGAAGCCAAATGTTAAAACTTGCAAAGAATGATATGTTTCTTAATAGTTTGGATAATTCTGTTCTTTGAGTTGTGTCTAATTGTGAAACAATTTTTTAAATCAAAAATACTCAACTGGTTCCCCATTTCTTTCTTAAAAAAAAACCAACAACCTTTCCTTTTGTCTTAGAATCAATTCCAAGTCTCTTTTCTGAGTCAGAGGAGCAGTAGGGGCTAGACAGTTGAGGTTAACTGACTTTCAGGGGGTCAAATAGCTAGAGAGTGTTTGAGGAGATAGTTAACTCAGGAAGAGGAATCTTCCTGACTCTGGACCTGTTCTACCTAGCTGTCCCCATAGTTTGGAGCATTTACTTTGCCACTTGTAATACATAGGCTTTAGCCACTTGTCAGTTGGAGAAAGCCTTTTACTTTTACAAATCTGAATCGCTTCCTTGCATGTCTTAGAAGTTAGACCATTATCTGATGAACCTGTTATAAAGCTTTTCACCCAGGCAGTCAGGCAATAAGCAATAGTCCTAGCATGTGAAAGGTTCTATCCCAAGTGCTAGCAATGAAAAGAAAGTCAAAAGGAAAGCTATGCTCTCAAGGCTCTAGTGTAAGGAGGAAACAACTCTACTAACAAGGTATATGAGTGACAAATATGAAGTAGTTAACAGAGGAAAGATACTACAATTAAAATAAATTGGGAAAGCTTTTGTGTAGAAGGTGGAATTTTAACAGGGCTTTGGAATAAGGTACAGAAACTGGGAGGGATTTTTCAAAAGAAAATAGTAGCATCATATTCAATGAATATAAAGACTTGATCTACTCTGGCAAGGACAACAAAAAATACTAGGGAAACTAGGAAATAATTTGGCAGAAAATGGGTTTAGACCAATGTCTTAGAGGTAAGACCTATAAGCTCTAAAGGGATACAACTTAGATCTAAAAGATAACATCATAAGCAATTTCAAGAATAAGAAAGTAATTGGAAAGATTTCATAAAAAAGAGATAGAAAACAAAGAAGTTAATGATGATCAATTTTGATTACATAAAATTTACAAAATTTTGCACAAACCAAAACCAGATAGGTAAAATTAAGAAGGAAACCGATGGAGGATGAAGGTGGAGGGTCTCTTACTTCCTACAAATATTCCCATTTCCTACCCATTCTCAAAAAAAAACTCTCCTTGACCAATACATTCCTTGTAGATATCATTACATTTCCCACTACTTACTTTCCTCTCATTCTTTTCTTCCTTCACTAGTTTGGCTTCTGACCTTAACTAACATTCAACTGAAACTGCTCTCTTCAAAGTTACTGGAAATTTCTTAATTGCCAAATCTTAATGATATTTTCTCAGTTCTTTTATTTCTTGATCTGTTCATAGCCTCTTAACAATGTCAATCACATTTTTTCTTTAGATACTCTTCTCTCTAGGCTTTTGGAATACTATTCTCTTGGTTCTCTGCATATCTTCATGGCCATTCCTCAGTTTCCTTTATTGGATCTTCATCCAGGTCAGACCCACTAAACATGGATTTTCTAAAGGATCCTCTTCTCTTTTCCTGCTATTCTATTTTTCTTGGTGATCTCATGGACTACCAGGGACTGAATTAGCATTTCTATACTGATGGTTCTCAAATCTGCTTATCTACCTATAACCTTTCTGCTGATCTCCAGCAATGCCCCCAACTGCTTATTGAATATCTTGAACTGAATTGTGAATTGGAATTTTTCTTTTCTGCTTTTGCACCTTAGGCATGCAGAGTTCTTTATCATGAGAGTCTTTTTTAAAATAATTTTAGGTCTAAGCTCCATGGAGACCTGAAGGGAATGATCGCATCTTGTTTTTCCTGTTCTATGTTCTGAGTACTTGCTAATGCTTTCCCTGGTTATAAATGTTTTATTTTTCAAGGATCTCAGGCTCAATTCAGAGTAGACACCCACAAACTTTGAGGGTGCCTCAAATGGCCTTCTCTACAGAATGATTATTGCCTTTCTGGACTTCGTTTTACAAATCCCTTACATCAGCTTGGATCTTAATAATAAAGTTATCAACTTTACTTTGGTTCCATTTCCAGTAGTATGTTATTAGCCAGCAAGCTGGGGGAAATGCTGCCTATTCCTCATGCTGGTTTGAGCTTGCTGTCCTTGTCACTCAACCTTGGGCTATGTTTCCATTATGAATCTATATGGCTATAATGGCTTTAGTGCCATACAATTGCTGCTTGTCTTGCTTCCTACTCTTTTTCTAGAATACAATCCTATGAGATCTGGATCCTTTTCCTCTCCTTGCCTTGGAACACAATAACAAGTAAGCTCACATCTAAGGATAGTAGCTGCATGCTGTTTCCACAACCCAACCTTGGGATGACAGGGATTTATTTGTTCTCTGGCTCTTATGACTGATTCTTGGCCTGGAAAAACCCAGCAACAAACAACCTCATCTACCATTTTTTTCTTCTTGGATTTTCCAATCAATATTTGACCTAATCTGCTTTTTATATCTTTTTCTTAGAGTGAGAAAGACAGACACAGAGAGAGAGACAGACAGACAGACAGACAACAGACAGACAGACAGAGAGTGGGTGGGGGAGGCAGAGAGACAGAGAGAGAGAGAGAGAGAGAGAGAGAGAGAGAGAGAGAGAGAGAGAGAGACAGAGAGAGGAGAGAGAGAGGGAGGAAGAGAGAGAGACAGAGAGGAGAGAGAGACAGAGACAGAGAGAGAGACAGAGAGAGACAGAGACAGACAGACAGACAGACAGACAGAGGAGAGAGAGAGAGAGACAGAGAGAGAGGGGGGGGGGAGAGAGAGAGACAGACAGACAGACAGACAGAGAGTGGGTGGGGGAGACAGAGAGACAGAGAGAGAGAGAGAGAGAGAGAGACAGAGAGAGAGACAGAGAGAGGAGAGAGAGAGGGAGGAAGAGAGAGAGACAGAGAGGAGAGAGAGACAGAAACAGAGAGAGAGAGAGAGAGAGAGAGAGAGAGAGACAGACAGAGAGAGACAGAGACAGAGAGAGGAGAGAGAGAGGGAGGGAGAGAGAGAGACAGAGACAGAGAGAGACAGAGAGAGAGAGAGAGACAGAGAGAGAGAGAGAGACAGAGACAGAGAGACAGAGAGACAGAGAGAGAGAGACAGAGAGAGACAGAGAGACAGAGACAGAGAGACAGAGACAGAGAGAGACAGACAGACAGAGAGAGAGAGAGAGAGAGAGAGAGAGAGAGAGAGAGAGAGAGAGAAGGAGGGAGGGAGGGAGGAGGGAGGAAGAGAGAGAGAGAGAGGAACAGAGAGAGAGAGAGAGAGAGAGAGAGAGAGAGAGAGAGAGAGAGAGAGAGAGAGAGATAGGGTGATAGAGAGTGACTTGACACTGGCTTGACACTCTCAGATGTATTTCAATGTGTTTTCTGGCCAGAGGAGCCTGTACTCTGAGGGGGAGGGGCCGTGGCTTCCAGAAACTCCAAGGACTGGTGATAGGATTAACCTCGGACTGAGCATGCCCTGAGGCAGGGACCTTCAGTGAGACTCAGATGGAAGGATCTGGTCAGGGGGCTACAGGCTCCCCCCGTCTCTCTCTGTTTTCCTGCTGTCTGGGTGCCCCTGAGACTGGGTCAGGTTGTTTTCAGGATGCAGCCTTCAGAATAGCCTGCTCCTGAGGCCCTTTTTCCTGCCCTGAGGTTACTGCTGCCTCGGATTCAGCGCTCTGGGTTGGGGGGGATGGGTCCTGGGACCTTCCCTTTGACTACCCCTAAGATCTGAGTGATCTCGGGTTCTGACTTTTGGGGGGCCGTACCTTTTGATCCAGGTCCAGGAGGAGTGTTCGTGGGGTCTATTCTGTTGTTTGTTTTGAATTTCAGTGCCCTAGGAGCATTCAGTTTGAGATCTGTAGGGAAGGGTTCCTGGAGCTCTGAACTTGAGCTTTCTCTAAGCTGCCATCTTGACTGGAAGCTGCAATTAAACTTATAAAAGATTAAATGTGTGATAATTTTGTTTTCCTAAAGGAAAGAATTTTTATACTCTATGATTCTATATATAACTTTGATAAAATAAAACCTTTACTCTAGGACTCCTTTATGTCACAGCTGATGGTATAGATATAAAATAATTAACAAAAACAACACAATGTTTAAATGTTCCAAAGTCCCCAAGTTTCAGCAGAAATTTAAACCCATGACATAAACTATATATGAAATGAAGAATTGTGCCAAATTTTTGTTAGAATACACAGCAGAAAACCATTTTCTAAAATGCTGAAGTTAACAGAATATCAATATTACTGGTGCCAGCTATTTTTCCATTTTGAAAAGTGACCTCATTAGGAATCAACTTTAAAAATGAGTAAAATTAAAAAATCATTAATTAATGATTTAGAAATTAATCATTTCCAAATGCCCAATAGATATTGCTAAAAGAAATGAATGAAGTCATGGAAGAACAATTTTTAAAATGATCATCAGTTTGGGTAAAAGTAAGAGTTAGATTCTTGCAATCAAATTCAATATAATTGAAAAAAATGTTTATTAGAAAATAATAAATTTAGGGACAGGATATTGGTGTAAGGGAGAGCAACATGTTATAAGGTCTTTTCTCAAAGCTAGTTTTCTTTCTGTGAATTAGTTCTTACTCAAAACATTTTATTATATAAGCTTTTCAAGATTCTAAATTTATATTCATAGAGATTATTTCTGGTTCAGTTTGTATTTTTAGCAGAATGGATGTTAACCCCATTTTTATATTCTGTTCTTTTGAGCATTAAAGACAATCAGTATAGGGAAAAGAGAGAAACAAATATTTAAGAGTGAAAACAGAGATTATTAGTACTCCCATCTCAATTATTCTTACATAAATACCTTAGATATGCAAAGTATTTTCACATTTTTTTCATTATTTCAATAAGATGAATTTGATTTATCTATTTGTTTTAAGGAAAGGTAGTGATCAATAGTAAATAGAATAAATTTGGAAATCATGATGTTATTTTACTCAATATGAATGACTCCATTCTAAATTTATAATTAACATTCACAGTCTAAGTAATTGCGTATATAAATAGCTTCTGAATCAGAAAAAAATTGATGATTATAAATTTTGAATCATGAAAATCTCATATAATGAAGGCTTCTGAGAAAGTACTAATTTGTGAAAGGGAAACTAGTTAGGAGAAAAAGTCCAATTTTTTTTTTAAGAGTTGGAATCTCACTTTTATTAGTTCCCATCTCTTTGTCCAAGTGCAGTTCACTTATCATCTCTGAAATTCAATTTTCAAGAAGGAAATAACTGCAGGACTTCCATTTGAGTATCAAATGTAACCCGCAAACCTAAATAAAATATAACCTTCAAACCTTAAAGCATTAATACATAGCATTAATTATTATGTTACCCCTATATTCACAACCCTTCAGTGATTGATTTCCTATTATCTTCTAGACAAAGTTCAAATCCTTAGCCAGGCATTTAAATATGTCCGAAATTTTGTATCCCAATTCACCATATTAGCCTCGTTGTATGCCAATCCGTCTTTGTACTCTATCAAACCAATGAAACTGGATAACTCAGAATTACAGAATGACAAATTTAGAAGAGACCATCAAGCCTCGCTCCCTTAATTTTTATTTATTTTTTCATTTGGTCAATTTCAAACATTTTTCCTTGGTTACAAAATCATTTTCTATTCCTCCCTCTCCTCCCCCTAACCCCTCCCGGGGCCGACACACAGTTCCACTGGGTATTACATGTGTCCTTAATCAGAACCCATTTCCATGCTGTTGGTGGTTGCACTAGGATATTCATTTAGCGTCTACATCTCCAATCATATCCCCTTCGACCCATGTCATTAAGTAGTTGTTTTACTTTGATGTTTTTCCTCCCACAGATTTTCCTCTGGATGTGGACAGTGTTTTTCTGTTATGAAGATTGTTTCCCAGTTTTCTATTTCCCTTCTGATTTTAGTTATACTGGTTTTGTTTGTACAAAAACTTAATTTGATGTAGTCAAAACTATTTATTTTACATTTTGTGGCTCTTTCTAAATCTTGCTTGGTTTTAAAATCTTTCCCTTCCCAAAGGTCTGACAGGTAAACTATTCTGTGTCCACCTAATTTACTTATAGTTTCCTCCTTTATGTTCAGGTCATTCACCCATTCTGAGTTTATCTTGGTGTAGGGTGTGAGATGTTGATCCAGACCAAGTCTCTCCCACACTGTCTTCCACTTGTTCCAGCAGTTTTTGTCAAATAGTGGATTTTTGTCCCCAAAGCTGGGATCATTAGGTTTGTCATAGACTGTTTTGCTGAGGTCCCTTACCCCAAGTCTATTCCACTGATCTTCCATTCTGTCTCTTAGCCAATACCAAATTCTTTTGATGACCACTGCTGTACTGTACATTTTGAGATCTGGGACTGCAAGGCCACCTTTCTTTGAATGTTTTTTTTTCATGATTTCTCTGGATATCCTTGATCTTTTGTTCTTCCAAATGAAATTTGTTATGTTTTTTTTTTTCTAATTCAGTAAAATAGTTTTTTGGAAGTTCCATGGGTATGGCACTAAATATATAGATAAGTTTGGGTAGGATGATCATTTTTATTATGTTAGCTCATCCTACCCATGGGCAATTGATGTTTCTTCAATTGTGAGCAGTTAATGTTTTTTCAATTGCTGAAATCTAGTTTTGGTTGTGTGGAGAGTGTTTTGTAATTGTGTTCATATAGTTCCTGTGTTTGTCTCAACAGATAGATTCCTAAGTATTTTATATTGTCTAGGGTGATTTTGAACGGAATTTCTCTTTCTAATTCTTGCTGCTGAGATGTGTTGGAGATATATAGAAATGCTGATGACTTATGTGGGTTTATTTTGTATCCTGCAACTTTGCTAAAGTTGTTGATTATTTCGACTAGGTTTTTGGTTGAATCTCTGGGATTCTTTAAGTAGACCATCATATCATCTGCAGAGTGATCACTTGGTCTCCTCCTTGCCTATTTTAATACCTTCAATTTCTTTTTCTTCTCTAATTGCTACTGCTAGTGTTTCTAGTACACTGCTAAATAGTAGAGGTGATAATGGGCATCCTTGTTTTACTCCTGATCTTATTGGATAGGCTTCTAGTTTATCTCCATTGCAGATGATGTTTGCTGATGGTTTTAGATATATACTGTTTATTATTTTTAGGAAAGTCCCTTCTATTTCTATACTTTCTATTGCTTGCAATAGGAATGGGTGTTGTATTTTGTCAAAGGCTTTTTCTGCATCTATTGAGATAATCATGTGATTTTTGTCGATTTGCTTGTTAATATGGTCAATTATGTGGATGGTTTTCCTACTATTGAACCATCTTTGCATTCCTGGTATGAATCCTACCTGGTCATAGTGAATAACCCTTATGATGACTTGCTGGAATCTTTTTGCTAGTATCCTATTTAAGATTTTTGTATCTATATTCATTAAAAAACTGCTAGGAAAATGGTGAAGACAGTGTGGGAGAGACTGGGTTCGTATCAACATTTCACACCTTACATCAAGATAAACTCAGAATTGGTGGATGACTTGAATATAAAGAAGGAAACTATAAGTAAATTAGGTGAACACAGAATAGTATATATAGTAGATATTTGGGAAAGGAAAATTTTAACACCAAGCAAAAGTTAGAAAAAAATCACAAAATGTAAAATGAATAATTTTGATTACGTTAAATTAAAAAGGTTTTATACAAACAACACCAATACACCAAAATTAGGAGGGAAGCAACAAACTGGGAAAAATCTTCATAACAAAAACTTCTGACAAAGGTCTAATTACTCAATTTATAGAGCTAGATCAATTTTGCAAAAAATCAAGCCATTCCCCAACTGATAAATGGGCAAGGGACATGATTAGGCAATTTTCAGATAAAGAAATAAAAAATATAAATAAAAAAGTGTTCTAAATCTCTTATAATCAGAGAGATGCAAATCAAAACAACTCTGAGGTGTCACTTCACACCTAGCAGATTGGCTAACATGACAGCTATGCAAAGTAATGAATGCTGGAGGGGATGTGGCAAAATTGGACATTTATGCATTCCTGGTGGAGCTGTGAATTGATCCAACCATTCTGGAGAGCAATTTGGAACTATGCCCAAAGGGCTTTAAAAGACTGTCTGCCCTTTGATCCAGCCATAGCACTGCTGGGTTTGTGCCCCAAAGAGATAATAAAGAAAAAGACATATACAAGAATATTCATAGCTGCGCTCTTTGTGGTGGCCAAAAATTGGAAAATGAGGGGATGCCCATCAATTGGGGAATGGCTGAACAAATTGTGGTATATGTTGGTGATGGAATACTATTGTGCTGAAAGGAATAATAAAGTGGAAGAATTCCATGGAGACTGGAACAACCTCCAGGAAGTGATGCAGAGCGAAAGGAGCAAAATAAGAACATTGTACACAGAGCCTAATATACTGTGGTCCAACTTAATGTAATAAATGTCTCTAGTAGTAGCAATACAATGATCTAGAACAATTCAGAGGGATTTATGAGAAAGAACACTATCCACATTCAGTGGAAAGACTGTTGGAACTGAAACACAGAAGAAAAACAACTGCTTGATCACATGGGTTAATGGGGTTATGATTGGGGATATAGAGTCTAAATGATTTTCCAAGTGCAAACATAACAATATGGAAATAGGTTTTAATCAAGGACAGATGTAAAACCCAGTGGAATTGTGCATCAGCTATGGGAGACATTGGGTGGAGGGGGAAAGAACATGACTTGTAACCAAGGAAAAATATTCTAAATTGACTAAATAAAATTTAAAAATAAATAGAAATGACTAAATTTTATTCAGAAAATATAATTCTTTCCCATAAATTTCCATGCAAATAAATAATTAAAAACACTTAAGACAAAATACGATACTCTGGGTTTGTATTTTACTGTTCTATTTCCATGATCACTGTTTCCAAATCAATCATAGGGAACTCACAGAATATATGACCTTGAAGAAGCAATAAATCCTACATGGTTTTAGCCATCGTTGGATAGGCTTCACTTGCCCTCAGGGGGCTTATGATTTTAATTTACATTTTACCAAGTAAAACCAACTTAAATAATTAACATACATGCTCAAGTATTCCCACATATACATGTGCACAGGAACTCACACAATTTTCTAATCAATAGGGTAAAATTTGATTTTAAATTCATTAGTTTCTATCAATAAATCAAAACTCCAAGAAGATGGTCCTTTTGGCAGCATCATGGACCATCCAGCCTTCACATTCAATTGATCATATTCGAGGGATTGTTTTGATAGAACAGTAGTGCACTGAACAAAGACTTTTCCACCATCTCCACAAATCATTTGCCCTTGATATTACTGGGAGATCTTTTCAGTTTCAATACAGTGAGATTCGGGGGAAGGTTTAACAAGGCTGTGTCTTGGGATGTACAGTTACCTTTGGACCCCAGGCTATCCAAGAGAGCATTATCCAAGGTTAAAGCCATTGGTTCATACTTGTCCCTTGATCCAGTTGGGAAATTGGATAAAGGTATCCTGAGTCAAGTCAAGAACTCCAGTAGGCATAGAAAACTGACCTGCATAAAAAATGGAGAGAGACAGGTTAGAAGACTTTTTGCTGCCAGTTTCATTTCTTCTCATATCATTGTGCACTTCAGTCTCCATATTCAAGGATAACTGACCCCAGGGTTAACTTGGAAATCAGACCCTTAATATCATTGTTCTCTTTCAAGTTCACTCTCCCCAGGTTTTCTACAAGCAGTGTCAAGAGTATCAATAGCTTTTCCACTTATATAGAACACTTTATCTCTTCAAGAAGTCCATGGAAAAATCCATTTGCAGAAACACAGGCACTAGTATATCTACTTTCCCAAAACCTTTCCAAAATATTATCTTTGGTTTTTTTTTTGTATTTTTAGGATCATCTTTGCCAATTTGATAGGTGTGATATAAACCTCAGAATCTGTATAATTTACAATTTTCTGATCACTAGCATTGGTATGGATTTCTTTCTTTAAAACTACTTCTTCATATCCTTTAACCATTTATTTATGGGGTAATGACTCTTCTTATAAGTTTGAATAATTTAATTAAGTATCTTGGACTTGGTACCTTTCGAAGAGAAATTTGTTGCAAACATTTTCCCCAGTTAATTATTGTAACTTTTAACTTCATTAGCTTTATTTTCAAAGAACCTTTTTTTAAACAATCAAAAGCTAAGCATTTAAATCTATAATGATATGTGTGTATATATATATCTTTAATGATTACCTTTGTCACTATTTATTGATGCAAAAGATATTTTCTTCCTTGCAACTACAGTTGTTTTATGATGTGACCTTAAAACATTTAAATCATGCACATGAGGAGATCCTCTTGCCATGTGGTATAGGATTTTGGTCCATATCTAATTCATGCCAGACTACTTTCAAGTTTTTTGTAACAGATTTCCCTCCACCACACTTTTCGACAAGTGATTCCTTTAGGTCAGAGTATATGAGTTTATAAAACTTCAAGCTACTTTCTTGGTTATTATCTACATGGTGTGTGCCAAAATTGTTTCTCTAATTGACCTATTTTTAAACAATACCAAGTAGTTTTGATTATAGTTCCACACTATAGTTTGTGGTTTGATACTGCTAGGACCTTTCCCTTCCCACTTTTTTCCTCCTTTATTTCTCCTGAGATTCCTCCCCTCTAGATCAGTTGCCGCATTATTATTTTCTATTTCCGTAAAGTAATCCATTATTTTGGCGCTGCATTGTATAAAATAAACAATTAAGAGGCATCCCCATTTTTATTATATTGGATTAGCACATGCCCAAGTAGTTAAGATGAAATTATTTATAGTTGTCTTTATATTCATAAACTATGTTTTGTGGTTATGTTAATGTACTTCTTATGTATGTATTGGCAGATACATATTTTACTTCTATAGTTATTTTGAATGAAATTTCTCTTTAAGTGTCATATAATTTGGTTTTGTTGGTAACATACATAAATATATAGTAACTTATGTAGGCTTATTTTCCATCAGGTAATTATGCTGTAACTACATTCGTAAGATTTTGGACAGGTTAGATCACTATTTCACCTCAAAAAAGGAATGATCTTGTTTCCTCTTCTTTTTATTTCTTAATTTTTATTTATTTATTTATTTTTAACCCTTACCTTCCGTCTTGGAGTCAATACTGTGTATTGGTTCTAAGGCAGAAGAGTGGTAAAGGCTAGGCAATAGGGGTCAAGTGACTTGCCCAGGGTCACACAGCTAGGAAGTATCTGAAGCCAGATTTGAACCCAGGATATCCTGTCCCTAGGTCTGGCTCTCAATCTACTGAGCCACCCAGCTTCCCCCCATGCAATGCTTTTTATTAGCACTTTAATGGCAGTAATACTTTTGAAATAGAGTCAATCTTCTCAAACCCTGCCTCTGTTTTATCAACTAAATTTATGGACTATTCTTCAATATTATTTTATCTCAGGGTATAGGGAGACCCCAAAGAGATTGAGAGAGATGGGGGAACAACTTCTCAATAGAGTAGTTAGAACACATACATCATTAATTAATTAAGTTCACCTATCTTATATGGGTATGTTTTTGTGCCCCCCCAAACAATCAGAATCATTAAAGATCACAAAACAGATCATCAAAACAAAAATAATATGAATGAAAAAATTGAAGTATTTCAGGAATTCTCAAAATGTGACCCAGACAAAATGTGAGCATGTGTTCTTGGAAAAAGTGGACCTGACAGAATTGCTTGATCCAATATTTCTAGAAACCTTCACTTTATTTGAACACACACACACACACACACACACACACACACACACACACACACACACACACATGCAATATCTACAATGAACAATAAAATTAGGTATGCCTTTAGTTACCATTTGGGGTCTATTTAAAAATAGTAGTGATAATGTACATCTCTATTTCACTCCAATTTTATTTAAAACATCTCTAGTCTTTGTCCATTATATATAATATTTCCTTTGAGTTTTAAATAGGTACCAATGAAAGGTCCATTTATACCTTTGCTTTCTAGTTGTTGTTTTCACTTTAAAAGAAATTATGTTAGATTTTGCTAAAAGCTTTTTCAGCATCTATTGATTTAATCTTGTATTATTATATAATGTTAATGTAGTTTATTGATGTTATAGTTTCCTTAATATTTAATCAGTGTTGCATTCTTGATATGAATATAACTTTGGAATGATGTATAATGTTTTTTAATGCGTTGTTATAACCTCGTTCCTAATAGTTGATTTAATATTTTTATCTATGTTTATTAGGAATATTGAATTATAATTTTCTTTATTTCCTTTATCACACCATCATTTAGGCACCAAAATCATATTTATAGCAGAGAAAGAATTTAGAAGAATTTCTACTATTTCCATTTTTGTGGAGAGTTCATATAATACTGATATTATTTATTTCTTTGAATGTTTGAAAAAATTCACTTGTAAATCCATTTGGTCCTATTTTTTCCTTTTTAGATTTCATTTATGGCCTTATTCAATCAGTTTTGATGATGTGGGACTATTTAAATAAATAATTACTTGTTTTGTCAATCAGAATGGTTTATACCATATTTTGGTATATCTTTCTGATTTTTACAACCATTTTTGAATGTTTTTATAATTTTCGTTAATCATAAACTGTGAATTTTTCATTTTCACTACAAATGATTTGATTTTGCTCTTTTTAAAAAAAATGAGAATAATTGTTTATTTACTATACTAATTTACTCTGTCCAGCTGAGAAAGATTTGAACTACTTTCTGTTCCATTTATTAAGTTCCAGTAGTATATCATATCTAACTTTTCTAAAGTTTTATTCAAGTTCTTAACTAATTGATTATCTTTTTTCTTAGATTTCTCTAAGCTCTTGTTTAAACTATTTTTAGGCTCAAAGATTCTTTGATGTTTGCCAACTGTTGTAGTTTTATTGTCTATTTCTCTCTGAATTTTGATATTTTTTCCTTTAAGTATTTAGATGCTATGTCCTTTGGAGAATATACATGAAACTGAGATATTGGTTCTCTCTGTATGGTAAATTTAAGCAAGTCATAGGGAGCCTAGTCTGAGATCTTGATGGCTGCCCCTGCTTTTGTTTTCACCTGACACAGTTTTAGCCGAACCTATTTGATTTCATGTGATCTACTTGATAGGAAAATTTTCTTTCTAGCTTCAGGCTGAGATCTCAGTCTCTGGCCAATTGTTTCAGAGAATCTCTAACCTTGAAAAGTTCTTGTTTAATTTTATCAATAATGCAGATATTTGAATAGACCTTGCTCAGGCAGAATTTTAAAATGTGTTCAGGGTTATCCTTCAATTCCCTCCATTTAAAAAAGAGGGGAATCTATTGTACTAGCCAGTGTATGCCTGCAGGTTAAGTTCTAATGAGAAGAAAGAGAAGTCAAATGAGGGAAGTTTTACCCAAAGCAAGACCCAACATGGTGGAGATAGGTCTGATATATGAGGATTTCATTCCAATTTGTTCTGCTCCCTGGACAGATTGAGAAAATGTTCTCTAACTTTGCTCCTCAATGAAATATAATTTCATCAATAACAAGGCTGTAGATATCTCCTATTCCAAAATTGATTTAGGAATGTTGGGAATTAAACTTGGAATTTGGAATTTGAAGGTTGAAAGCCTGGCCTGAGAGTAGTCATCAAAGCATGGAGGAAAGAGGACTAGAGGTCATTGTGAGAGCCATTATGGTTGTATGTTATACACTGTGATTAGAGTTAGTGGCATCTGTGAAATCAGTTCCATATAAAAGTGATGGCAGTTTTTGAACATAGTGAATTGCCAGTCAGGGAGGTAGCACATGATAAAAGAGAGAGAGAACTTGAGGGATTCTCTGTGTAAGACTGCATATGGGGATTCAAGCTCTGATATGATTCTTTGGGCTTTCTCTACCCTAACTTACTACCCACACAAATATATTCCCCCAGCTTGTCGGTGCCAGTGAAATGAACGATGATTAAAACCATTGAAAAGGTTCTAAGATCATATTCTCTTATACTCTGCATTTAAATGGAAGTTTCTGCCATTCTTCCTATTTCTATTTTTGTCAAATTTTGTTTTCAGAAAGATGGTAACTACAAGGTGACCTAACACAGTGTGCCATGATAGTAGGGCTACTAGACCAGAATTACCAGCCTCCATACTTAGGATGATTCTCCATAAAACCTCATACAGCATAATCAGTCATTCCTACACAAAGCCACCCGGTGTCAACTGTAAGTAGAGACAGATGACCAACTACTTCAATGATTTCTTCAATGAAGCAATATTGATTTTCTTTCCCTCCCACTTGCACTACCTCCCACCACCTCTTTCATATCCCAACAAGTACATAGAGATAACAGAGAGAGCACAGTTGCAATTAGGATGTCAACTTTTGAAGGGAAGCTGGAGAGGTCACACTGTATCCTAGTTCAAAACCAAAGCTCTTCCCAGTCCCTGATCTCCTCCCTTTCTCATGCTCCTTCTCTTAACCTGCCTACACCCCCCACATCTAGCCACCCAGCTGTCGAGAGTACCTGAAGCTGAGTCCAAGGGAAGAGAAGATGAAAGCAGTTATGCTCCATGCGGTTTCAAGGGTGAGTGATTACTGCCAAGTTCTGAAGCAAGGGAGGAAGGCCAAGAAATGCTACTGTATTCTGATAGATAAACCTGGAGAAGGCTTAGAAAGTCAGAGAAGAGTGATGTGGCTAACCACAGAGTGATGTCAACAGAGCTAACAGCTACTATGTGCCAAGCACCACGATACATGCTTTCCCATTATTATCCCTGCTAAGTAAGTGCTGTTGTTGTCAGCATTTTGCAGATGAGGAACCTGACTCAGAGAGCAGTTAAATCATTTGCTCACGGTCACACAGCTAGGAGGTGATTGAGGCTCGATTTGAACTCAGGTCTTCCTGACTCCAGACCCAGAAATCTGTTAGTGAGTCCACAGTGTTGAACATGTTTAAGTGTTGTCTGTGACGAAACTGAGTAAGAGGGAGAGTGAAGTGAGGTAAACTGAGTCACTGGCCAGAAAAATCTGGTTTTTTTCTGGGAAAGCAGAACTCAGAACTGAGCTTTCCTGGGAAGGTCAGCCAGCTCAGAATAGGTAGAATCCAGGAGTAAAGAACTCCCTTCGTGCCAGCAGCTGGGATAAGTTACAAGGGATGCCCTGTGCCCCAGCCACTGACTCCTAGACACCAAGGCTGCTCCCTCGCTCCATCAGGTTCTGTCTCATGACCATTGTTTGCTTTGTGTCTTGCACCCTGTAAACGCTGCTTTGTAACTTCAGTCTGCTGCTGTGGCCAGTGAGGGGTTCCTTTAATTGAACCAGACTCCCTTTGTGAAGTGCCCCACTGCCAGAGGAGAGTGATGAATAGGAATGTAAGTGCAGAGGTGGGGAAGGCGGTAAGGGCATGGGCCTTGGAGACCCTGTGTACACAATGGTGCCCAGCTCCCCCATCACCTCTTACTGTGCTGCCGCACTTGGGAAGACTTTGCCCAAAAGCTAAATCCACTGTAGAGAAGGATTAGCTGCTTCCTGGTGCCTGGGCTGCATGTTTGACAGGAACATGGCCAAAGCACCATTTCCACCGCTTTCTTACACAAAGTCCAGCATTCAGCTTGGTCCCATTCTTGCTTGCCATCTTGAAACCCTCTTTTTTCTTTTACTTGTTTTAAAAACGCTCGCCTTCTGTCTTAGAATCAGGTGTGTGTATCTGTTCCAAATTACAAGAGCAGTAAAGGCTAGTCAATTGGAGTTGTGACTCACCCAAAGTCCTACAGCTAGGAAATGTCTGAGGCAAGAGTTGAACCCTGCTCCCCTCCAACCTTGACACTTAGTTCTTTATCCACTGAGTCCCCTAGCTACCACACTCAATCTTCTTTCCTCAATCTGCAAAGGCAAAAGGCAGTCTAAAAACAAAACAAAACAGAAAGGAACTTAATGCAGAAGAATGAAGACTAAAATTGTAGTCAGATGACCTGGATTCAAATCCTTTCATTTAACTTATAAATTATGTGATCTTGGATAAATTATTTAATTTCTCTTGGTCTAAATTTCCTCATTTGTAAAATGCAAATAATACTTGATCTCCCTACCTCATGGAATAATTGTGAGGAAAATGCATTATAAGTTCTAAAGGACTTTATACATTGATATTATAATTATATCATGGAAATCCCTGTTCCCAGAATACACTTTAAGTAGTATCTATTCTAAGACAGAAGGGCAAGGACTTGCCCAGGGACACTTTACTAGGAAGTGTCCTGTTCCTTTCAACTCCAGGTTTGGTGCTCTATCCACTATACACCCTAAATACCTGGATACTGCCTTTTTAACTGGTCAGAACGGAAACCTGGAATTCTGCTTTAAAGGACACTTGCTCCAACATCTTACTGACAATTTCCTATCAATGTTTCAGGAACAGAATAGAGAAGAATCATGAAAATATTATTCAAAATTTTGTTCAACATTTATTAGTCATTTAGTAGGAACAAGTTAGAAAGGCATTGGGCAAAAATAGAGTTCAGGATTTTGAGTAAGAAAGGCATGTTTAAATCTTACCTCTGATACTTATGGTGTGACCTTGGGTAAGTACTTACCACTTCCTAGTTTCAGGAAGCTTATCTATTAAGTTACAGATCATCGGCAAACTGTAGATGGAAAAAAAATTTCCATGCTAATAAAATCAAAATAGTAAAGTACGTGCAAAGTAGGCACCTTAAGGCCCCCAAAGATAAATTATGGTGTACACAGTAGTCGCTTAATGTTTGTTGATTAAAATATTAAATAAGTTAGGCCCTTTTGCACCCTCCAAATCTCCCATTCTCCATCAGTCCATCATTGTTGTCCAAGTTCATCCCTGTTTAGATTTTAAAATATAGAAAAACCTAAATAAAATATTTCATACAGTTAGCAAAATTTTCTCATTGGCCCCATATCTTAAAAAATTCTCATTTCCCAAGTATATTACTTATTTTAGTTATTGGGCAGCAGCTTACATACAAGAAGAGAACTTAAATTAATCAGCCTGACCTGGGTTTCAATGATACCTCAGACACTTACTAGCTAAATGACACAGAGTAAGTTGCTTTACCTCTGTCTGCCTCAGTTTATTCATTTCTAAAATGGGGGAAATAATAACACCTTTCTCATAAGGTTGTGGTGAAAATATGATATTGTATGTGAAAGTTTTACAAACCTTAAATCTATATCAATTTTATATTTTATTCTTTCAGATATTCTATATAATGTTCAAATGTTTCTCAAGCTTATTCTTCATTTTATATGGCATTCCCCTAAAATTCTCAACATAGTCTGTGATGCATTTTTGTAAGGAAGCAAAATTAGAAAGACTTCTATCATAATAAAAGTCTAAGCAATGGCCAGCTAATCCGATAAGGGATGAACCATCTCACCATGAGTGTAGAAATTTGAAAATGTGATCTTCTGCATAGAATTGCTGTTGAAATAATTACACTTATTACTGTAACTCTTTGAGGAAACTCTTCCTCATGAATTATTACTGCTAAATTATATGGCTGCTATTGTAATATAGGAAACTTTCATGTGTAGGAAGTGAGCAAAAATAACTAGTGCTATTCTTCTGGGAATTATAGTGATATACAAAGAGATTGGAACGGATGTTTACCTCTAATTATATGTAGCATTATAGCATCATTTTTAATGCTTACCTACTTTAGCTATATTGGGAGCATAATAATCTAGAAAGCCAGAATCAAATTATAATCAGAATGTATGATGTAAAGAGGTAACTTTGTAGTTAAATTTATTTGAGGATTATATAGTGATCTAACATAATTTAATTTCTGTAATTTTTAGCATGTTCTGCAAGTGAGTTGGCCCAGAACAGAAAAAAGAGTAGGAGAGAGAGCCCTTAAAAACAGCAACACTGAATTACCGACTGAAACGGAGTCTTTAAATGACTCTCAGTATTGGTTCATTCTAGAAAAAGATTGAAATTTTACTTTTACTGATTTTTTAAAAATACTTTGAGTGCTTTTGACTTACAATATTATATTCCAGAGCTTAACTTTTAATGTACATATATATACCCACACACATTTATATGACTGTCTTTTGCCAGTGATTCTTCTATACCTCAACCTTGCCACACATAGAATCCTGTCTTGCAAAATAGAAATGAAACAAAGGTGAAAAAACCACGACATCGATATTTGCAATCTGCCCTATTAAACATGTATGTTCTGCCAAGGAATAGAGATGTATTTCGCTATCAGTACTCAGAAGTTAAAAATGATCTTGGCTTTCTATGTTGTTTACCTTTATATTATTATGACGATTATGTGATTATCTTCTACTTACTTCTTTTGGCATCAATACACACAAGGCTTACCACCTTGTTCTGAATTTTAACATTATTGATTTCTTACATTGCAAAAATATTTCATTTAAGTTTTTTTTAAATAATATTTTATTTGATCATTTCCAAGCATTATTCATTAAAGACAAATCATTTTCTTTTCCTCCACCCCACACTCCCCATAGCTGACGCGTGATTCCACTGGGTATCACATGTGTTCTTGATTCAAACCCATTGTCATGTGGTTAGTATTTGCATTAGAGTGTTCGTTTAGAGTCTCTCCTCTGTCATGTCCCCTCAACCGCTGTAGTCAGGCAGTTGCTTTTCCTCGGTGTTTCTACTCCCACAGTTTATCCTTTGCTTATGAATGGTGTTTTTTTCTCCTGGATCCCTGCAAGTTGTTCAGGGACATTACACCGCCACTAATGGAGAAGTCCATTACGTTCGATTATACCACAGTGTATTAGTCTCTGTGTACAATGTTTTCCTGGTTCTGCTCCTCTCGCTCTGCATCACTTCCTGGAAGTTGTTCCAGTCTCCATGGAATTCCTCCACTTTATTATTCCTTTTTGCACAATAGTATTCCATCACCAACATATAGCACAATTTGTTCAGCCATTCCCCAATCGAAGGGCATCCCCTCATTTTCCAATTTTTGGCCACCACAAAGAGTGCAGCTATGAATATTCTTGTACAAGTCTTTTTCCTTATTATCTCTTTGGGGTACAAGCCCAGCAGTGCTATGGTTGGATCAAAGGGTAGACATTTTGTATATATTCACCCATATCACCTAAATTGGTGTATTTATTGCCATATAATTGGGCAAAGTACTTTTTAATGATTGCCTTAATTTCCTCTTCATTGGAGGTGATGTGCCCCTTTTCGTCTTTGATGCTGCTAATTTGCTTTTCTTCTCTCCTTTTTTTAATTAGATTGACCAGTACTTTGTCTATTTTGTTTGTTTTTTCAAAGTACCAGCTTCTTGTCTTATTTATTAAATTGATAGTTCTATCACTTTCAATTTTATTAATTTCTCCCTTAATTTTTAGAATTTCTAGTTTGGTTTTCTGCTGGGGGGTTTTAATTTGATCACTTTTGAGTTTTTTTATTTGCATTTCCAATTGATTGATTTCTGCTCTCCATAGTTTGTTAATATATGCACTCAGGGATATGAATTTACCTCTGATTACCATTTTGGCTGCATCCCAAAAGGTTTGAAAGGTTGTCTCACCATTGTCATTTTCCTCAGTGAAATTGTTAATTGCTTCTATGATTTCTTCTCTAACTAAAAGATTTTGGAGAATCATATTGTTCAATTTTCAATTAGTTTTTGATTTGGTTTTCCATGTACCATTACTGTTCATTATTTTTATTGCCTTGTGATCTGAAAAGGATGCATTTATTATTTCTGCTTTTCTGCATTTCTATGCCATGTTTCTGTGACCTAATGTATGGTCAATCTTTGTGAATGTGCCATGTGGTACTGAGAAGAAGGTGTATTCCTTTTTATCCCTATTTATTTTTCTCCATATGTCTATTAATTCTAATTTTTCTAAGATTTCATTCACTTCTTTTACCTCTTTCTTGTTCATTTTCTGATTTGATTTATCTAAATTTGATAATGGTTGGTTTAAGTCTCCCACTAATATGGTTTTACTGTCTATTTCTTCCTTCAATTCTCCTAGTTTCTCCATTAGAAATTTGGGTGCTATATTATTTGGTGCATGCATGTTGATTAGTGATATTTCCTCATTATCTAAAGTCCCTTTTAACAAAATAGAATTACCTTCCCTGTCCCTTTTGATCAGGTCTATTTTTGCTTTGGCTTTATCAGATATCATGATTGCCACTCCTGCCTTCTTTCTATCAGTTGAGGCCCAGAAGGTCTTACTCCATCCTTTAATTCTGACCTTGTGGGTGTCTACCTGCCTCATGTGTGTTTCTTGAAGACAACATATGGTAGGGTTTTGGATTCTAATCCATTCTGCTATTCCTCTACATTTTATGGGTGAGTTCATCCCATTCACATTCAAAGTTATGACGGTCACTGGTGGACTCCCTGGCATTTTTATATCCTTCACTAATTCTAACCTTTCTTCTTCAGCTCTACCTTTTAGTCCAGTGATTTAATTTAAATCAGTCCCCCCTTGTCCCCTCCCTTGATATGTTTCCCTTTCTAGTCCCTCCCTTTTTGTTCCCTCCCCCTCCTCCCTCTTCTTCCCTCCCTTTTTTTTGTTGCCTCCCTCCTCCCCCCTTGGTTTTCCCTTCTCCCTACCCTTGTTGGGTAAGATAGAATTCACGATCCCAATGGATCTGGATGTTCTTACCTCTCAGAGTTGATTTCCCTGAGATTAAGGTTTAAGTAAAAACTCTCTTCCTCTCCTTCTTATAGGAGTTTTCTTTCCCTCCCCTTCCCGTGTGAATCTTTGTGTGAGAAAGATTATTCTATTTGGTCTTTCTTTTCCCCCTGTTTACACATTATATTCCCCCCCCCCATGTTAGTATACATAGATTGATATAAATGTAGTCCTTATAGAAGAGAGTTTGGGTAAAAGAAGAAGATAACATTTTTCTCCTTTTCCCTTTCCTTCATATTTACCTTTTCAGGTATTCCATGCTCTTTGATTTTCGATATCAAACTTTCCATAGAGCTCTGGTCTTTTCATTGCAAAAAGTTGGAAGTCTTCTATTTTGTTGAACGCCCATAATTTCCCTTGGAAGTATATAGTCAGTTTTGCTGGATAGCTGATTCTTGGTTGAAGGCCCAGCTCTCTTGCCTTTCTGAAAATCATGTTCCATGCCTTATGATCATTCAGAATGGAACTTGCAAGGTCTTGTATGACCCTGATTGGCATTCCTTTATATCTAAATTGTCTTTTTCTGGCTTCTTGCAGGATTTTTTCTTTTGCTTGAAAGCTTTGGAATTTGGCAATTACATTCCTGGGAGTTGTCTTTTGGGGATTTATTGTAGAGGGTGTTCTGTGAGCTCTGTCAGTGGCTATATTGCCCCCTTGTTCTAGAATCTCTGGGCAATTTTCTTTGATTATATTTTGTATTATGATGTCGAGTTTGCTGTTTATTTCTGGCTTTTCTGGAAGTCCAATTATTCTTAAATTATCTCTTCTTCCTCAATTTTCCAAGTCTGTCACCTTGTCAGTGAGATATTTTATGTTCTCTTCTAATTTCTTGATTTTTTTGGCTTTGCTTTATTGATTCTTGCTCTTTTACCTGCTCATTGTCTTCAACTTGCCTAATTCTGACCTTTAAAGCCTGGTTTTCCTTTTCAGTTTGGTCAAACTGGTTTTGTAGATGTGTGAATTTCTTTTGCATTATTTCCCACTTTTCCTCCCAGAGGGCTTCCATCTTTTTGATCCTTTCTGATTCAAATTATTCATGGGTTTGTGGAGAGTTTCCATTTCCTATGGAAGGTTTCAGAGCATTTGCGTGTGTTTCCTCTTCTATCTCCTCTGTATTTTGTATTTTTGCTCCATAAAATTTGTCCAAAGTTGCCCCCTTCTTCTTGTTTTTCTTGGAATTTTGGGGCTTTTGTGCTTCTGTGGAGTTTGCCATCTCTATCTGAGTGGGGAGGACTAGATTTTCTTATCTCTGTCTGGTATTCAGAGGTTTTAGCCCTAGGCAGATTGTCTGTTCTATGCAGTTGTTCTTCTGTCTTCCCGGGGAAGCCAGGAATTGTTGGTGTTTCCCTGTTACTGCCCTCCTCAGTTCCCTCCCGATGCTTCTCTGTTGCCTTACTTCCATGCTCTGAGCCTGGCTCGGCCCTTTCCTCAGGGTGTTTGTTTCTGTGCCTTAGCCGGCCAGGAGAGCCAGCACTCTGAGGGGTTATGGGCCACAGCTTCCCAGAGCTCTGAGGACTGGTGATAGGATTAACCTCAGACTGAGTATACCCTGAGGCAGGGACCTTCGGTGAGATTCAGATGGAAGGATCTGGTCAGGGGGCTACAGGCTCCTCCTGTCTCTCTCTGTTTCCCTGCTATCTGGGTGCCCCCGCGACTGGGTCTGGTTGTTTTCAGGAAGTGGCCTTCAGAATAGCTGGCCCTGAGGCTCTGAGGTTCCCTCTGATGCCTTGGACTCAGCACTCTGGGTTGGGGGGGATGGGTCCTGGGACCTTCCTTCTGCCTACCCCTTAGGTCCGAGTGATCTCGGCTTCTGGCTTTTGGGGGGCTGTACCTTTTGATCCAGGTCCAGGTCCAGGAGGATTCCCGGGGTCTATGCTGTTATTTGTTTTGAATTTCGGTGCCTTAGGAGCATTTAGTTTGAGTTTGGTAGAGAAGAGTTTCCGGAGATCTGAACTTTAGCTTTCTCTAAGCTGCCATCTTGACCAGAAGTCTCTTGTTTAAGTTTTAAGATACTAAAAATTTTCATTCATCTCTCCAATTACATGTAAAAAGTTTCTAACATATATAAAAAATACTGGATCTTAAATTCTTTTCCTCCTTCCCTTCATCCTAACCTCCCACCCCCTTTAAGATGGTGAACAATCTCTTATAGATTTTACATGTATGATCATGTAAAACATTTTTCCATATTTATCCTTTTGGGGATAGAAATTGAAAATTGAACAAAAGTAAGAAAATGTAAAAAGTTTGTTTTGGTCTCAATTGAGACTCAGTTCTTTTCTTTGGAAGTAAATGTTATCTTTTATCATGAGTCCTTTTCAGTAGTTTTGGAGCATCATATTGCTGAGAAGAGCTGTTATTCACAGTTGTTCATAGCAAAATAGTCTTGTCACTTGGCATGATGTTCTCCTGGTTCTGCTTATTTTCTTCTGCTTCAGTTTAGCTAAGTCTTTGCAGGTCTTTCTGAGTTCCTCCTGCTGCTCATTTCTTACAGCCTAATAGTATTCCATCACAAGCATATTCTATAATTTGCTCAGGGAAGGTGGAGCCAAGATGGCAGCAGGAAAGTCTTGAGCTGCTCTGAATTCCTTCCAAACTGGTCATTACAAAGCATCTCACAGAGTGAAAAATAGGCAGTGAGAGGAGATTCCCATGCTATATAGGGGCAAAACTGCACAAGAAAAAATACCCCTCCCTTCCCCTCTACCTACCAGAGTCAGAGCCAGGGCCAGGGAAATCTGAATATTGGAGGGGTGGCTTGGGGACTGGCTCAGGGGCTGGTACTGAACCCACCCCTGAGGGCTGTCCCAGGCCTTGGCAGTGAGACTTGAGGCTGGGGGCAGGAGTACAGCCACACAAGCAGCAGCAAGGGCTGGGAAGATACCCTCCGGGCAATACATGGTGCAATAAACTATGCCACCAACCCAGCCTGGAAAAACCCAGCCACTGGAGGTGGCACTCAGAGCTCCAGCAACAACAACAGGCAGCAGCAGCAGCAGCTCTTACTCCATCAGCAGTATTCACTTGGTTATCTTCTTCTGAGTTCGAGTCTACCCTCTCACCGAAACTACTTCTATGTTGGGTTACTTATTTTTGTTGTTTGTTCATTTTCCTGCCTTTTTCTTTTCTTTTAGTTTAAAAAAAATTGTTAATGTTGTTTTCTATAACTTGAGTGAAGGGAACACTGTTCCAATGGCTAGGTTCTTTGTGAAGCTCTCTTCAGAGCTGGCACTGAGGATCTATCTGCTTTCTGTTCCTCCAGGGTGGTTTGATGTATGAAGTGTATTTCATACTCTCCTGGACTGTGCTCTGGTCTGTGAGTAACCCTAAGCACCCTTTTCTGCCTTGGAACTGTGACCAGGATTCCCTGTTCCCCTGTGCCTTCAGTGTGGGTGTATGGCAGTGATCCTCTTCACCCTGCCACTCTGCCCCCAAACTCTGCCATAGCTCTGTGTATGGGCAATGAAACCAGCAAAAAGACCCCGTAATCTCTTTATGAACAGTGGCCCAATCCCTCTTACCATCTGTTGCCAGGAATTCTGGAAACCTTTGCTGTTTTGACAAATAATGCTACTATTAATGTTTGGCATATAAGGGAGGTTTCCTTTTGGTTTTGACCTTTTGGGGAACAAATTCCCTGAGAATGTATAGCTTTAGCGACTGTTCTAGAGTGGTTACGAGGAACTATTGCACCAAATCATGTTACCAGAAGTGAACCTGTCTTGTCATAAATCTTGCCAAACATATTTTCTGTGATTTTCATCAAACTTAGATATAGGGTAGAACTTGAAAATGACTTTAATTTTTTATGTTAGTAATTGTTTCTCATGAATAATAATTATTTCCATTCTATATTTTTAAGTTCTTTGTTCATAACTTTTGACAACTTATCAATTGGGAAATAGCACATATATTATATATTGTATCAATTCATTAAATGTGTTACATGTCAAACTTTTACCTATGATATTTGATTCACTTATTTCTCCCAATAAGCAGCAGGAGTCTTCTTAAATTTTCAATCAATTCATTTTCTTTGTGCAAAATCTTTTCACATTATGCAATCAAATTTAACATTTCTATTTTTAAAATTCTGCCATCAAAAAATAGGAAAGGACCTGACTGTACAAAAATATTGATAGCTGCTCTTTTGGTGGTGGTAAAGAATTGGAAACTAAGGGGATGTCCCTCATCTGGGCAATGCAGGACAAATTGTAGTATATGATGGTGATGGAATACTGTTGTGCTGCAAGGAAGGATGAACAGGATCATTTCAGAAAGAGCTGGAAAGATGTTCGTGAGCTTAAAAATGAAATAAGCCGATACACAGTAACATCAATGTTGTGGAATGATCAACTGTGAAAGACTTGACTACAGTCAGCAAAACAATGATCCAGGACAATTCTGTAGGACTTCTGACAAAATGCTGTCCATGTCCAGAGGAAGAACTGTTGGAATAAGAATGAGGATGAAAGCAGATGATTTCTCATTTCTTTATTTTGGTAGATGTTTTGGTTTTATGAAATTATTCACATATGAAAACAAACACTATGGAAATATATTTTGCATGAAAATACATGGATACCCAAGGTTGAATTGCTTGCCAGCTCTGGGAGGGGGGAAGAAGCAAGGAGGAAACAATTTGAATCATATAACCTCGGTAAACGTATGTTGAAATTTGCTATTACATGTAATTAGTAAAAAAAAAAAGTTAAAAAATCTACAAAATAGCTTTCCTAATGGGATATTATTGACCTTTAAGAATCAATTAATAAGATAAATTTAGATTAGTAGAGAAAAGCAAATTAATCCAATCATTGTGACAGAAGCAAAGGTAAGAAAAATTATGTACGAAGACTAAGGTGATATAAATGCAAACAACAACAATAAAATAACATAATGAACCTGAATGCTTTAAAATTAGTACCAAGCTTAGCTACAAAGAAGAGAGATGAGAAGACATGAATCCTTCCTTTGTAGAGGAAAAATGGTGTATAATACTTAATATGAAGTTTGACTTTTAAAATAAGTTGATATGTTTTCCTAACTTTTTTATACTTTCTTTTAAATTTTTTTAATTACAAATCAAGATAAGTTTAAGGCAGAGCACTGAGACACTCGTATACAAGAGAATGGATTTAAACCACTTTAATTAGAATAAGGTGTAAGAGAGAAAAATCAGATCCAGCATGCAAAAGACTAACCCAAGCAGGGGAAGAGCAAGGAAGACCCGAGATTCCAAAAAAGGAACAGAAGAGCTGAGAGGATTCAAAGCAGTTACTTCACTTCTCCTTGAGAGCCCTTCTGGAGTGGATGGTCTAAGAGGAAGTCTCTGAGACAGAGAGTATCTCTGGACATTGATCATCTTCCAGTGAACCCCAAATTCCTCTGGTTCCAGCTGAAGATGATAAAAGTAGATTTGGACTTTGTGGAAAGCCATCTGCTCAAGAAGATTCTCTCTATCCCCAAAATTGTCCTTGAAATTCATTTTATTATTATATTTTATTTGATCATTTCCAAACATTATTCATTAGAGAAATAGATCATTTTCTTTTCCTCCCCCCACCCCCCATAGCCGACGCGTAAATCCACTGGGCATTACATTGAACTTCATTTTAAAACTAGATTAGATTAGGAGGAAGGACAACCTCAACAACTGACCAAAAGAGGGTCAGGCAGACAGTCTGAACTCTCAAGATTTGGGGGGTGGTCAGTTGTTAGTTTATAGGGATTCTTAATTCCCACTTTCCTCATTCAAACATCCATTCTTCCTGCTTTGTGTGTCACCTAGAATAAAGAGTGATCTTTATATCAGGTTTGCTTTCTAACATCACTGAAGGGACTGAAACTTTGGGAGGAATCTTACCCTTTCTCCTTAAGGAGGATAATTAGCTCCAAACCAGATGGTAGAGTGACTCAGGTCTAAAAGGGAGAAAGGTGACAGTTGGGAGATTGGGAAATCCAGGGGCAGGACAATTACTCTGCCCTTCAACAACAGTCAGGATTAAGCCAGGAGACAGTGGGTTAATTCTCTAGGACCTTCTCCTTCAGTCCTTTACCTCCACATTCAACCTAATCTCTGAAGAGACATATTCTGTCCCTGTAGAAGACAGTTTGTGCTAACTTCCCCAAGGGGAGGAGAGGGGGAGGATTGATCTCTTCCCTCTCTCCATTTCTTTAGCTCCTTCACACCTCTCTCTCTCTACTTCCCCACTGCAAGTGTAGGTGATCTCATTCTGGTCCTGTATTACAAAGACTAAAAGGTTACAATTCATATAAAAATGATACACTCTTCCATCTTATACTCAATGGAAACACCCATGTTAGATCAGGGAGGTCTTCAAGGGGGTGGGAATTCTACTAACAGGCCAGCATGAACTTCCCATTGGCTAATGGAAAAGAAACAAATCCAATGATTTCAAGGGTGGTCATCCCACCCCACTTAACGAGAAACCAGCTCAGTTTATATAAAACTGATCTTTCTCCTAGCAAAAAGTAGAGAAGCAGTTAGATCTCCTTTCCAATCCAAACTCAGAAGTTAGACTACTCATATGTCCATAAAATTCCACAATCCTATCACAGCCCTCTTCATCAAAATAATAATAAGTAAATAAAAGTAATTATGAAAGAAAAGAACATTGATGAAGTATTTTTGAAATGTGTGAGGAGAGTTTCAGTAGGGAACATATGAAATAAGGAAGTGTAGATCCTGCTGTGTTAAATTTAACAAACATTATTATCATTATTATTATTATTATTATAAATAATGTGTGTATAATAGACATCTTATGTTTCTATTGTTTGCATATAAAAATGTTCCTGCCTACTAATGTGCAAGTTTAAAATAAAATAAAATAAATAGTGCATGATTTTTTCCTACAGTCTTTCTACCATTATGTTTCCTTTTTTGTTACAAAATTTTAATATTTCTTTAAATTGTATTTTTCTTTTCATTAGTGATTTGGAACATGTATATTCATGTGGTCATTTGCAGTTCATAATTGTTTTAAAAATCATTAGTTTCCATTGTCTGTCTATTGGGAATCACTTTCGAGGGTTATAAGTGTGTACAAGATCTTCACAGACTATATAGATAGTGAATTTTTATTGGTGATGTTCCATGTAAATATTTTTCAACTCTTCTAATTCTGTCTTGATTGATTTCCTCCACGCAGAAGTTTTTAAAAATATTTAGTTAAAATAGATTGTTGTTTCCCTTAAACTCATGCATGTTCCTTGCTTAATTAAAACTCTTCCTCTAGCCATTATTGTCAAAAGTGTTTTATGTTATTTCCCCATTTTATACTATAACTTTTAAAAATGAAGATGCATACACCTCATGCACTTATAAAACTTACTGTGGTATATACTACAGATTGCCAAATCCTTAAATTACAAGTATCCCTTCTACATCATGAAGGGTTTCAATAATTCCTCAGATGGCACAAGAAATTATATAAGAATTTTTGGAGAGTCTTGCAGGAGCTACAGACAACATGCAAAGGCCAGCAAATGACAGAGGAATATTAGGAACTCATTTTTGCTTAACATTGACCTACAATGTAGGTACAATTAGGTACTGTATACTCCTTATAAAGGAAAAAGGGGCGGGGGGGGGGATTCAGACTTCTTTTGTTCAAAGGGAAGACCAAAAATTACAAGGATTTTCTAGATTGCAGGACACCAAGCTCCTTCCTCCCATGTTATATATACAAGGGGAAATCTGTATTTTAGATCATGAGATTATAGATTTAGAGGTAGAAGAGGTCTTAAAGGATATCAAATCCATTTTAAGGGAAAAGATCTGAAAACCACAGAAATGACTTGATTTGCCTCAAATCATAAAAGAGAAGCATTAGAGATGTTACAGGATTATCATTTTATCATATTAGCATGGCACAACCATAAGTATTATATATCTAAATATTCCATTTTTGTGGAGTGCTTTCTTGATTGTATTTATTTAGCCTCATTTGTGTCTTTGTAATCTGACTCCAAGATGTTTTATAAATTTTAAAATATCTCTTACTATGATTTCTTCCTAAGTTTGGATTGTAATATGTAGATATGTTGATGATATTATAGAGTTCAACCCAGATACTCTGAGTTCAGAAGCAGGACTCTTTATACTGTACCAACTGCTCCTATAATGATGAGGTGCTGTCCAGGTCCCCCAAGATACTACTAAGTAAAGGTAGAGTTGGGGGGCATCCCCAGGACATTTCTGACAGGGGTTATCTAAAGTCTTTGCAGAGATTGCAGCTTTTCTACTGTGGGATTCCACTGTCCTTCCTCTTCTTGTGTCCTAATCATGTCACTGCCCTGCTGGCACATGTTTGCAGAGGAGGTCCCTAAGCTCTTGCTCTTGACTCAACTCAACTCTAAATTGAGAGGGGAAATGATACCTGGACTCATGGAATGCTCCTGATCCACCATTTGTAGCGTCAAATAGCTTCTTTTTTAAAGGTTATCAAAGCTGGGATGATCATTCGGCCAGTCAATGGGTAGCCACCGTCTGATTTTATCAGTTTAAATGAAGAACTTCTTACTGTCAGAAAGAGCAAAGAAGACAACACACACTCCTTTACCTCTCCTTTACAATACATGGAAGGGTGAGCAGGTCTTTGCAATAACTTTTTGGATAGAGCCCTGAATGACAAATGAACACAATCTCAAATGGGCTTCTGATCCACATATAATATGAGGATTTTAGTGAACTGGCAGCTTATTATTTTGGGGCATAATAAGGCTACTGAAAAATAAAATGGGATCTAAGGCTGCCATCATAGAAACAGGAAAAAGAAGTGACAATCAAAGATGACGGAAGCAATTAAAGACTGGAAAATCAATGAAAAAGTGACCAAATGAACCTCTGTGAGAGAAATAGATTGAGGATCAACAATAAAGACAGTACCAGGGCATGACTTAAGTGTCAGAGGCTATTCAGAGCCTCAAGGAAGGGGCTTATGAGTGGGAATCATTATTTCCTTTGGATTTTATAGGAACCCTCAGAAACAACAAAGGAAAGAACTCTGAACAGTACCTGAATTCAGATCTTGACTCTGCCACTGACTTCAGGTGTGAGTTTGGAAATTACTTACTCTCCGTGTCTGGGAAATGAGCAGTTGAGACTAAATGGCATCAAGGGTTTTTTCTGACTAAAGTCATATATATCTGTTTCCTTCAACCTGTACAAAATAAGAAAAGCAATTCATTTTGCAAATATGCTGATGAAATAGATGGAGATAACAAGTCAGAGAGTCAAGAAGGCACTCAAAGTTTAACCAGGCCAGCTGTGCCTTGTGAGAGCCTCTGTGACCTTTAGAATATCATTTCCCCTTGCTTTGCCAGGTGGGGATTTATGTTCAGCCAAGGATAGGGGAAATTATTTTTATTGAGCAGAGAAGACAAGGATTTTATTTTTTAGGAAATAGATTGAAATAATTTTAATTGATTGTGAGAAATGCAATGAAATAGGTAGTAAATTCTCCAGTTGGCTTTAGTTTTTGAAAATTGAAATAGTATTTATTACACAATGGAGGAAAATTATTTGAGTTTTGTTTTCCTCAGTTAATACATTGTCTTCAAAAAGAAATAAACTGTTATTCTCTGTTTATTGGAAAGTAATATGATTTTAAAATTGATATATAGGCAGATATTTCTATTAAATGTATAAGATTTATTATTAAAAGGTCAATATCTTGCTCACTAAAAAGCCTGGAAGATAAAAATATCAAGAATTTAAAAATATGCACATGGGCAGTATACTTTATAAAACTGCAAAACACATTTGAATAGTAAGTATCTTAAAGGCCTCTTGGGTGAACATTCACAAATTATTTAGAACTATGTGGAAAGTTTTTCATTTTGATTATGTTTTGGAATCACTAAAATAACAAGCAGAATGTCACTTATGTAAATCTAGCTGATAGCTAAAAGAGCTATAGGCATTTCTTTTGGATTATTGCCCCATGAGAAATAGATCTGCAAAGAGAAAAATTTTTCCCCGTGACATGTAACAGCAGAGAAAAGTATATAATTGTTTTCCTTTTGTACTTTTGTCTACTTTACCTTTTGTTGGAATTTTTTTTTTCTCTACCAAGAATTCAGGAAGAAAAAGTAATAAATTGCAAATGGTTTTCTCAACCACAACAAGGAAAGGGAGAAGAAAGAATCAATATATAGTCCTACCATATGTCAGTCACTAATGTTAAGCTCATTTTATAAATATTATCTCTTTTTTTCCCCTCATAACAACCCTGGGAAGTGACATTATTATTATCTCCATTTTAGAGTTCAGGGAAGTGAGGAAAAAAGAGGTTAAATGACCTGTCCAAAGTCACACAGCCAGTAAATACCCGAGTCAGATTTCAACTCAGGTATTCTTGACTCTTGATACAGCACTCTGTCCACTGAACCACGTGGCTGATTCTAGAAACCTACCATGGTAGACAGTGGAAGTGGCTAGATCAAAGGAGGGTTCCTGAAGGTTGGGCAAAGATAGCAACAGGCGTCAAGTAGGTAGGAAGGGAGAGACAGAAAATTACTAGCAGAGTTTAGAGGATAGAGAGGAAGTCCTCTGCAGGTGTGATGGACTGGGAGAAGGGCCAAGTTAAATGAAAAGAAGGTAAAACCAGAAATAATGAGAGACAACATTTGATGTTTGAGATGAAGAGGGAAGAAGAGGGATCTCTTAGCAAATAATCTCCCGTTTTGGTGAGGGTGGGGAGAGGGTGCCTTTGAGTGTTGGAGGAGGGTATCAAGACCGTGAATCAAGTACTGAACTCTTAGAAAGGTTAGAGTTGGGTAGATGATAGTTACAAGAATCTTGACTGATTCTTGATTAAGGGATATTTAAATTGAATGAAACTCTAAGGAGAAGAGATTATTGAGTGATAGTACTATCAGGAGAACCTGGACATGGCAATGGAGAGCAAGATATATTCTGATTCCCATTGCAATGCCATCAGTATTGGCAAGAATGAGCAGAGAAATCCTGTCATCAGAAAGGAGTCAGGTTTCAGTGGCATATATGGGAAAGAAGAATGTTTCAAATGAAAGTGAGGTGAAGCAGGCATTCCAGGTAAGTGGAAGAACTCAATAGATTTGGAATGAGACATGGAGGAGTTAGACTGAAGGCAAAATGAAAGAAAAACTGGGCAAAATCAGATCTCATTTTAAAGAATAAACAGGTAATGTGGTGTGATAGAAATAGTATTTTATAGGAATGCGTTTTTTATAAAATAATTTTATACCAAAGGGGACTCAGAGTAATTTAAGACTACTTAATCTAATTAAAAGAGAACTTAGTTTGGGATTTGGGTTTAGTGCCTCACTCTGCTATTTATTTCCTTATAGCATTATAGTAAAAACCCTAATATGATAGAAATCTCTTCTACAATATATCTAATAAGTAGTTATTTAGCTTCCATTGAAAAATTTCTAGCAATTAGAATTCATCACGGCTATCTTTTCTACTTTTAGACAATTTTTTTCCTTAGGGATTATATAGAGACAAAATCTGTCTTAAAAACAAATCTTACCTTCTGTCTTAGAATCAAAACCATTTTGTTTCCAAGGCAGAAGAATAGCAAGGAGGTAAGCCACTTGACCAGGATCCCATAGCTGGGAAGCGTGTGAGACCAGATTTGAAGTGAGGGTCTTCCATTTTCAGTCCTGGCTCCCTCATGGTTCCAAAATCTGTCTTCTTTTTTTAGTCTCAACTCATTTCCACATGATAATCGCCTTGAAAAACTTGAACGTCACTATCATATGCCCCCTAAATCGTCCAGTTCCCAGCTTATATAGTGCCAGTTTCTTCTACAAATCTGCTGGAGAATTTTGACATGGTCTTTAATTCCCTCCCCATGCAGGGGACTAGATTATAGGTTGTTGATCCTCTATCTATGAAGCCTCAGAGTCTGCATGTCTCCAATTTCTGGACTAAGAGAAGAATCTGCCCGCATGGATCATTATCATAACAGACTGATTTTTTTCCTGCATGGATGAAGGGATCATCTATCTTTTTTGGCCAAACGTATATTCAGGAGAAAAGTTTCCCTTCAAGATGAATGGAATTTACCATTGAATGAAAGTCTGAGTCTAGTTATTCAAGTAAATCCCAAAGCTTTGGACTCTCTTGTTCATATTCTAGCCTTGCATCCCCTTCTTCTTCCCTCTCCTTCCCAGTACCATATCCATCATATCCAGACTGATCTTGAATTTGCTTTTCTAGCCTAACCTTACACAAGGTTCCTACTTTCAACCACTTGAGTTTGACGAGAATATTCTGCCCCCCAGAGTCCTCGCTTCTCTGACTTGATTCTAAAATGAGGCCATCATACTCAAACTGGGACATCCAGACAATTTCCATAGCAACCGACGGAGGCCACATCCATAATATTATGACTTCACCACAGGATCAAGCCTGAAAAGAAAATGCAGCACAGTTAAGAATACACATATTGACGAGAGCGGCATTCAACAATAACGTCAACAACAATAAAGGGAAAAGGAAAACAATTGACCAAATGTGTTTTATGGCTATTATTTTGAAGTTTTTATTGATTGTTTCATTATGAAAAATTTTTTTAAGGCATGTAACTTTCAACTCATCCTACTCAAACAATATGTTATTGTACATTTTCATGTAGAATTTAGATTTTTCCAGAGAATGTAGGAAAATGGGTCTATGACTTAGTTTTTCATTTATACATTTTTATATTATGGTATTCTGGGGGGTGATTTGGGATAAGGCTCAGAATTCACCAAATAATGTTAACCATCTGGCCAACTGTTGTTTGACTCAGGAAAATTAGTTGGTCACCTTCTAACACTTCCATGGCATGTTTTCTACATTAAATATTAATATGCAAGTTAGAGATGCAGGGAAACTTTCAGAAAAGGAACGGAAAGATCAGTGTACAGTATTCTGATCCCCACCATCACTGGCTAGACATGGAGAAGACAGTCATGATTTCATTCATGTCATGAGCTCTCCCTAATGAATTTCCTTCTATCACTGAGATCAGAATCTTGTCCTTCATCTATTCTTAAAGAATCATGCAGAGCACTTCGAATTCAGTGACTTGTCTAGGTTCATATGGTCAGTATGTAGCAGAAGCAGGATTTGAAATGAGACCTTCCTGACTTCAAAGCCAACTTCAAGTCAGCTTTTATATAGAACATTAAGACTTTCAAAATGGTTTACGTATATTTATTGTTTCATTTAATCCATAAAGCAAGCCTTTGGGATAGACACTAATTCTGTCAATTCTATTATAATTCTAATTATAAATATATACATAATTCTAATTAATTAATACAATTTAGTTGACTAAATATCACAAGAAAAAGGAAGTCCTATTTTTATCTTCATTTCAAATAGAGTGGACATAGTTGTCAGAAACTCCAGTAATGTGTTGCAAGCCAAGTCTTATGGGTAGGAAGGGGAGTAGAAAGGCAAACAGATTCATTGAGCTTACGAGGACTTGAGAAGTATGGTATATATTAATGCTTGGAGGCAGGAAAGTGTATAAACCATCTCAGATAAATAATCTTAGATTGTAAACTATTTGGGGGAAAGAACTGTGATTTGTTTATTTTTGCATCCCCTAAAATACCTATTTGTCTTGCACATTGTTGTATCTTAGTACATTTTGTTGGAATGAATCTACTAATATGATTTCTTTATAAGGTATCCAGTGAGTAAAAACTAGCTGGTAATAATTTTTAATTAACGGTTCTATGACTTTATTGGTAACTATTTTGTTATGAGTCATTTGAGCTTTTTCCAAAATCTTCTGGCAGAAGAAGTTTACCAGAATGACTAAGACTTCCAATACATACTTCTGATTTTAAGTCTCCATTACTACAGCAGCATAAAACGGGAAGTTAATCATCTTAGAATACCCGCTAACCTTCAGATGTGTTATTTGAGATTCGTTTCCGAGGATGCTGTCAAATACACAGTCATCGTGAATTTAATGGGTTTGACTTATTAGAAGATACACAATGAAAATATACAGTCAGCATCTTAACAATATTTTTTAAAGAAGCTTCTTGAAAATGCATACCAACTTCCTGACTAGACCTTAATTCGAACCCCAATCACATTAAGGAAATTAATATTTTTAATGTTACTGTTATAAAAATGAGAATAGAAGGTAACAATATTCATGGAGCTGCTTCCCAAAGGCAGAATTACATTTAAAAAACAGACCAATGAAGTATCAATATCTCTCCCATCTTAGAGATATTTAAATACTAAGCTAAGATGATATGCACAGGAACACACACACACAGTCAATACTGTGTACATAATGCAAAGTAAAGTGGGGAATGGAAGTGATAGCTAGAGGACTTAAGGAAAGCAATCGATAATTCATGATAAAATATGTGAAAGGAAAAGGAAGACGGCAAATGGAAGTGGTGTGGCGGGTAGGTCTAGAAAAAGCATCATTGCAGGTGGGAGGCAAAGGTCCCCCTTGCCCCTGATGTGCTCTGCAAACTGAGCGCGTATGTCCTATGACTTCTACAAGTCTCAGTTTTCTCTTTTGAAACATGAACTCTATGAATCATGAAGTATGATTTCCATTAAGGAAAACAACACAGAATTATGTGATGGGGAAAAAACCAACTGAAAACCCGCTAGTACATCGGGGTCTTTTGTCTGTATCAGATACTCTGGGATATAGACGTCTGCTCCAAGGATGCCTGCTGTAGACTTGATTCAGGCAGGTTCGGTAGTTCAGATTTTGGATTAAAACCATTCCGTCATAGATGAACTAATATCCAGCCAAAAAAGAGGGCACTTTCCAGGCTTTCTGGTAGTCGTAGACACTGCTGTTCTCAAGAGTTCAAAGACAAAAAGATTCTATAAACATCGGCATTTTTACGTTGGCATTTTTTGTGATAGAAAAGAATTGGCTTATTTATGAGTCGAGCAATGGCTTAAAATATCATCTATGAAGGTCTTCCTTTTCTGAGTGGAACAGAATGTTCCATATCGTGAATACTCAGAAACCTGCGAAGCGACTGATTCAGAGTGAAATACGTAGAATTGGCAAAACAACATGGACAGAACTCCAAAATCAAGGTAAATGAAGTCTATGCAGTTACAGTGGCTACATTGCCTAGAAGAAGCGGTAAGAAAACGTACCTCAGTCTTTTTTTGGCAGAGGAGGGCACTTTGGGTAACAAACTAGATAGTGTTGTTTAGTCTTTTCAATTGAGAACAAGACTTTGTACTCTGCACAACTGCATTTGGGGTTTTCTTGGCAAAGGGACCAGGAGGATTTGCCATTTCCTTCTCCAGCTTGTTTTATAGACCAAGAAATTGAGGCAACCAGGATTAAATGACTTGTGCAGGGTCACAAAGCTAGTGTCTCAGACCAGACTTAAACTTGGGAAGCAGAGTCTTCCTGACTCTAGGCCTGGTGCTCTAGCCACTGCACCAAATAGCTACATAGAAACAGATTAAATAGGTATGTTGTATAGTTTTAGTGAATTATTTTTTTCTTTTTCATTTTTATTTTGTCATATAAAGATTGGATGGTTCAGTGAGAGGAGGAAAAGTTGAAGAGGGAGGGATATATATGAAAATAAAGATGATGTAGAACAAATGTATTAACAGAAAATTTTAAAAGAATTACCAAAGAAATTCCATCGGGGGAGGGGGGGTTGGAAGGAGTGAGTGAGGGATATTTTAAAGGAGAAAAATAATTTAAAAGTAAAATATTTTTTTAAAATGTTTAAAATATTGTTTGCATATAATTAAGGAAACATAAAATATTATTTTAAAAAATAATCATAAGGGAAATAAATTTCACAAAATAATGGAGAAATTGCACTAAATGACCTTTATTAGACCACTCCCAGGTATAACATTTTTATTTCCTGAAGTTTTATATATTCTTTGTGTAAAAAGGAATTCTTTAATTTCTTTAATTTAACAGGGGACCCAGAGGTCCTCTTACCATAGAGGTGTGTAGGGATTAACCAGCCCACAGTGACAGGAAGTAGGAACCGGGGAGTCCCCTGCTGAGTCAGTTGCAGGCTGTCAGTTGCTGACAGTTGGTCAGGGAGTTACCGACATTTAGGGCTGACAGTTGTGGGGAAGTTGGCTTCTAGGTGAGAGTTGGTCCTTGGGGGTTGGTTGCTGGTAGTGTGGGTTGGTGTTTGGTTGCTGTAATATAAAGGCAGGCCTGAGCTTACTGATAGGGATTTTGGTTTTAACCTTTAAAGGTTTAGGGATTTTTTGCTTCTGGGATCTCTAGAAAGCAGGTCTGTCTCACAGACAAGGATCTGCTGTCAGTTGGCTACTGACTGTTAGGCTACTTTAGAAAACTAATTGAAGGAGTGAGTGAGTTGTGATTATCCATTATTTTAGGGAGTTAGGGAGTTAGTGAATAATTTATAGAGTAGGTTGGATTAGTCCTGGGTTGTGCCAGGGAGAAGAAACTGTTCTCAGAAAACAGTTAAAGGTAGGATTATGACTTTTAGGTATATTTACAGAGTATAAGATTAGTAATCTCTCTTTCCTCTTTTGTATCTTTGCTTCTTTCTTAAATTAAACAAAGGGTTTTTTTTATTAAACTGCTCTCCTCACTTTGTCAAAACCCCTATTTTAACCCTTACATTTAAAAAAATATATAGTCAGGTATTTAACCTTCTACTTATAAAAATTCTTCAGATTAAGTATGAGCAATTAACCTTCTGGTTTGAATTTTTTTAATTGCAATAGTGTGGTCTGGGGCAACCTTGATTTTTATATACCAACTTTTTTATTACTTGAAACAGCAATTCTCATAATCCTGGCATTTCACATAAAACATTTTTTTTTAATTTTTATTTGGTCATTTCCAAACATTATTTATTGGAAACAAAGATCATTTTCCTTTCTTCCCTCCTCTCCCTCCCAACACCTCTCCCATAGCCCACGCACAATTCCACTGGCTATCACATGTGTTCTTGATTCAAACCCATTTCCATGTTGTTGGTATTTACATTAGAGTGTTCATTTAGAGTCTCTCCTCAGTCATATCCCTTCAACCCCTGTAGTCAAGCAGTTGCTTTTCATCGGTGTTTTTACTCCCACACTTTATCTTCTGCTTGTGGATAGTGTTTTTTAGATCGCTGCAGATTGTTCAGGGACACTGCATTGCCACTAATGGAGGAGTCCATTACCTTCAATTGTACCACAGTGTATTAGTCTCTGTGTACAATGTTTTCCTGGTTCTGCTCCTTTCGCTCTGCATCACTTCCTGGAGGTTGTTCCAGTCTCCATGGAATTCCTCCACTTTATTATTCCTTTTTGCACAATAGTATTCCATCACCAACAGATACCACAATTTGTTCAGCCATTCCCCAATTGAAGGGCATCCCTTCATTTTCCAATTTTGGCCACCACAAAGAGCGCAGCTATGAATATTCTTGTATGAGTTTTTTTCCTTATTTTCTCTTTGGGGAAAAACCCATCAGTGCTTTGGCTGGATCAAAGGGCAGGCAGTCTTTTATCATCCTTTGGGCATAGTTCCAAATTGCCCTCCAGAATGGTTGGATCAATTCACAACTCCACCAGCAATGAATTAGTGTCCCCACTTTGCTACATCCCCTCCAGCATTCATTACTTTCCATTGCTGTTATGTTAGCCAATCTGCTAGGTGTGAGGTGATATCTCAGAGTTATTTTGATTTGCATCTCTCTGATTATAAGAGATTTAGAACACTTCTTCATGTGCTTGTTAATAGTTTTGATTTCTTTGGCTGAGAACTGCCTGTTCATGTACCTTGCCCATTTATCAATTGGAGAATGGCTTGATTTTTTGTACAATTGATTTAGTTCTTTGTAAATTTGAGTAATTAAACCTTTGTCAGATGTAGTCAAAATTAATGATTTTACATTTTGTGACTCTAAGTCTTGCTTGGTTTTGAAGTCTTTCCCTTCCCAAAGGTCTGACATGTATACTATTCTGTGTTTGTCTAATTTACTTATAGTTTCCTTCTTTATGTTCAAGTCATTCACCCATTCTGAATTTATCTTGGTGTAGTGTGTGAGGTGTTGATCGAAACCTAATCTCTCCCACACTGTCTTCCAATTTTCCCAGCAGTTTTTACCAAATAATGGATTTTTGTCCCAAAAGCTGGGGTCTTTGGATTTGTCATAAACTGTCTTGCTGAGATCATTTACCCCAAGTCTATTCCACTGATCCTCCTTTCTGTCTCTTAGCCAGTACCAAACTGTTTTGATAACCACTGCTTTATAGTATAGTTTGAGATTTGGGACTGCAAGTCCTCCTTCCTTTGCATTTTTTTTCATGATTTCCTTGGATATCCTTGATCTTTTGTTCTTCCAAATTAACTTAGTTATGTTTTTTTCTAATTCAGTAAAGAAGTTTTTTGGTAGTTCAATGGGTATGGCACTAAATAAGTAAATTAATTTGGGTAGGAGGGTCATTTTTATTATGTTAGCTCATCCCACCCATGAGCAATCAATGTTTTTCCAATTGTTTAGGTCTAGTTTTAGCTGTGTGGAAAGTGTTTTGTAGTTGTGTTCATATAGTTCCTGTGTTTGTCTCAGCAGATAGATTCCTAAGTATTTTATATTGTCTAGGGTGATTTTGAATGGTATTTCACTCTCTAATTATTGCTGCTGAAAACTTTTTAAAAAATAGTTAGTTACTTGTAGACAAATCCTTATTTCCTTGGGTCCTAATAATCATGAGTCCCACAAATATTTGTTGCAGATGATGAGACCCAAATATGAAAGCTGTAAAAGTCTTTTGACTGAGCCATTTGAATGTTCCTTTCCTTAATGATACAGAAAGATGTTTGAAAAAGAGTCATTACAGAAAAGTATATTTTCTCTGTTTCTGTTTTGAAAGTGAATGGCAGCCGCTATTATACTTTACATCTCTACAGATGTGACCAGCACAAAGAAGTGGCCAACATTTTGAGAGATAATTGCTCTTTGCTCATTATCAGATTATCAGCCGTATGCTGTCATTAATACATAATCATCATAATGGTGTTTACCTTCCTTTTTTCAATAATGAGCTACTCATGACCTCAGCTAACTCAAAAGAATATCCAATAAAAGGCTTTGAAAAATATTTTTCCTCATAGTAAGAGTTGATTATTCTTTTTGCAGCTGTTCATGTTATAGTCTTTTAACAAATTAAGCTAAAGGAAATTTGCATTGGAAATTAAAGGTGTAGGTTCTAATATTTATTGAATTCTTCTTTTTAAGTTAAGTACAATGTTCATTAGTAAAGAATAGATGGGTTGTGGTACAAGGTTCCTGGATGTAAACTTGATTACAGGCTGTTTAGAAGCCCTTGCTCTATTCCTGTCTTATCTGTGTCAAGAAAAACAGGAATTCGGCTGAGAAAGCATAATAATTACTCAATACACAGTATGTGGGATACGGTTGTTTGCCCAGATGCCAATTCAAGATGCCTTGCCATTCTGCTGGGTGGGCTTCTCACATGCCAACCTAATTATGGCACTGGGAAGGTCTTGAAACAATGCAAGAGTTTACTTTTTCTTGATTTTTATTGATCAAAATATGTCTGACCTTTGACATCTGTGATGGGAATTCTTGAATTCCAGGCATCCCTGATCTCAGATTTCAGTCAGATTCTTAAAAATGGAAACATCACATTGTTGTATAAATAGTTGTTTCTCGATGTTTTCACGGTCGCGAATATGCTTATAAATGGAGCAGACCATTCGATTGGCAGGGGACAGAACCAGAAGCATGGTGGGGGGAGGTTGGAGTGAAGCAGACTTAAGCTTGAGATGAAGAAAAGCTTTCCCCACAATGAGAGAATCTGCGAAGTGAAATGGGTCGCCATGAGAGGTCATGGTGTTCCTGTTCCTGGAGTTTGGAAGTCCAGGCTGGCATTTCCTTCCCAGGTATGTGGCAGAGATTCCTCCATCCACTGGGCTTGACCCATGAAGTTTCTTCCAACTTTAACATTTGATAATTGCCTGCCTCGCCCCCAAGTCTTACAACAACAAGAAGCAGCAAATACGTCAGTGGATCCCTCTGCTCATCCAGGTGGGTCTTCCCTCATCCTAAAGTACCGATAAAGGCTTAAACACTGTCTTCATTCTGTCATGAGTCATCCAGGCCAGCCCATCCTGTAACATCACTGTCCATGCCCACTTTCCCTTTGAGCGTCCACTCGGTGAGCCAGGGAGTTTCCTTTCTGCCTCTTGGCATTATGGAAATCCGAGGAGAACACACGATCCCGTAGTCTGAGTCTGCATTCAGCTTACCTTCATTTTAGCTTATATATTTAAGAGCTTTTCTGTGTAATCCTGTGTTGGCAGTTTTGGGAAGTTTTCTCACATCTTTTGTGAATCTTCTTTCCAATTCTAAGTAAATTGTAGTCCATTGTAGCAAGCAGCCCTAGAGCTCTAGAATAATACTGCTGTTCCAATTCGGATATCTGTTTATTATGGTCATTAGAAGAACTCTGGACTTTAAAAAAAAAACAATTTTACTTTTCTTTCCTTATTCTTTTCATTTCCTCTTCAGGGCAGCTGGTGATGCAATGGACAAGAAGGCTAAGCCTGGTGTCAGGAAGATTTAAGTTCAAATATAGCTTCGGACACCTAATGGCTTTATGTGGGCAAGCCACCTCTAAAAAAATGGTTTCTGGGGGCAGCTAGAAGACACAGTCGATAAAAAGCCAGGCATGGAGATGAGAGGTCCTGTGTTCAAATCTGACCTGTGCAAGTCATTTAACCCCAATTGGCTAGCCCTTTCTGCTCTTTCTGCCTTGGAATCAGTACTTAGTATTGAGTCTAAGAAAGAAGATAACTATTTTTTTGAATCACCCTTCCTGTTCTGCTTAAGGAAATTTGTTAAAAATTCTCATCTTAGAAAAGAATAATATTAAAAAAATTCTCTCATAGGTATACATCCACCCATTTATAAACTCACAAATGCATACATACATATATGTATATATGTTTTCCTGAATAAAAATGTCTACTGATCTAATGGTATGAGTTCAAATTGTAAGGTTTATAAAAAAAAGTTCTAATCAAAATTATTCAATTTTTAAAAGCAGTTAACATGTCCCTTTCCCCATACTTTCCCCTATTTTGCCTGTATTTATGCACTACAGGATAAATGAACTAATGAGATTATGCCTGGATGGGGAGACAACTTTGGGAGTTCTCAATGGCACTTCTTTGATGATGGGATAGTCACTTAACATTTTTACCTTTCTTTGAGCAGTGCGGTAGCATCCTCATCTTAGGGACTTAACATAGGAGTGCCAAAGGTACTGCAGATAATCTCTTGGCATTGCCCACTGAAACCAGAACTCCCAAGCCTGAGACCTCCGACTAGTTCAGTCTACCCTAGTAGTTGGCATTAATTGGCATGGACTGTGCCTGCTTAAGCATAATTCCTGAGATGAATTTTATTCATCCATTTTCAAGCAGCTCTGTTGTGGAAGAAAGAAAAAGAGTTCTTGCCCACATATACTTTATAGCATTATAGGAAAACAGGCTATTACTGAGAAGTTTTTGAATGACATACTTGCTGGTCACCTGCCAAAATACTTTGAAAACTATATTTGCTTGAGAAAATCATCTAAACTATATGACCTTTTCAGGATGTTGAATGCTAAAATAGGGGGGAATTATTGATGAGAAAAAGAAGGATAAAATATGATTGCACCCTGCACTCTTTTAAGCTGTTATCATTTTTGAGTATCAGTTCAACTAAAAGGATAAATTTAATTATTTCTCCAGGATGAAATTTCATTTAAAAAGGTCACCAGATCTGATACACTTGCCCAGACTAATATCAAGTGAAATATCTTCTGAGTCTCAAAATTCATTAATCCATTAATGAGAGTGTAAATATAGACACAGAAAGCAGAGAGCTGCCCTTTGCTGATTCCTACTCTTTGCCTAAAGCGTCCAGTCTGGTAAAAGTGCTGTCAAAGTGGCTTGTGAAATTTTGAGAATTACTGTGCTAGCTATAAAAATGCTAAAAATGATCAAATCTGTCTCTTAGGTCTCTTATTTTCAGGCTTTCCCAAACCAATATCTTACATTTAAACATAATTGGCTTTAGGGATTTCTGTAGTTTTTTGTTCCTACCACATATATAGGCTATTGCTAAATTCAGCTACTTATTTCCAGAGAAGGCAAGAGATGAATAGAGACTGTAGCATCCCAAGCATATTCACATCTATGAAATATAGATGACTGTATTACTACTGTTGTCTCCAAGCATGAGGCTTTACCGATAAGCTTTGTGAAGGTAACCTTGACCTGATCACGAGACCTATTGCCCAACACAAGTCCATTAACATGTTCGGAGACTTGCCCGGGAAAGTGCGGTTGCGTCCTACACGCCCAAAGGTGTTCCCTCTACCTTGCCACCCAATCTTAATTGTCTATACTTTGTGATGTGGTTACTACGTCCTTGGGAGTACCGCCCAAGCAGGACAGGATTAAATTCAGAGGCAATCCCATGAACCTCCTCTTGGCCTTTCTCCCTTCCATGGAGCTCCACTGGGCTCCTCAATGACTATGTCTCTCTCTTCTTGACCTTCTCCTTCCCCGAGGCTGGAACCATCTCGGCCTGCATTCTCTATCTTAATCTCCTCAACCACCTTGTATTCCATTATCCTCATTTTCCGCCTTAAGGAAAATCATAGGGGTTGCCTGCCCTATCCAACCACTGACTTGTCCTAGTCTTTCATTCTCCACCCTGGTTCTCGGTTCCTACCTCTCCTCGGGTCCCATCACAAAGGTGAGCCCCTTCCCTTGTGGGACCCTGCTGGTCAGGGAAGTCCATTAAGGAGAACCCCACACTCGGCACCCCGGATTTGGGAGCGAAATTCCTTTGTCACAGGCATTCGAGCACGTGCAACCTGAGGAGCGATCACTGAGGTACGGAATCACAAAGGCGTGACCTTGCAGGTGGCCTCTGAAGGTGAGAAACGTCTTTTATTTCAATTTCTTATTTAAGAAATTATTCAGAACCGGGTCCATAAGCCTCATCATATACTCGTCACCTTAGACAGTTAATGTCTCTAATTGAACAGAAAGGTATTGAGATCTCTGAAGCATTGCTTAAGTGGGCACTGAAGCAAAATCTGAATTCCCAGCAAGGGGAGTTCCCAAAGTGCAGCTATGAGATCTGATTGGTAAAAGAAAAAACGAGGCAGTATCAGAAAGAAAGACAAAATATCACAAGTCAGTTGGAATACTTGGGACACTACAAGGATGGCCTTGACGGCACAACCTGTGCAGACTTCAGGCATCACAGGTGCTGGAAAGCCAAGCCTCAGCCTAACCCTAATTCTCAAAATGAGGAAGGTCCCTCCACCTGTGGAGGAAGAAGCCTCTGCTCAAACCTATCTCTTAGGGCAGATGGCCGAGAGAGCGCCATGGGCAAGTCTAACACTTTCTCCTAATCTTTTCACTATGGAGGATTCCATTCCAAAAAGCGCAGAAGCCATGATGTTCAATGCGTTTGGCTCGTGGCTCCCTCCTCTACCTTTTAAAACGTGGGAAATGAGGCAAAGGGCGTTCAACGCAAAGCCATTTCAACATCCCGATCATAAGGTAGAAGAATCTTTCCAAATGCAAGAGGACGTCCCTTCCTCGGAAGCTTTCAGTCTTCTCCAGCCACCTTCATCCTTTAAGGCTTCTTGTCTTGTGCCGCCCGCCCCCTCCCCCGCAGAACTCTGCAAGCCAAAAGGGCAATAAGGAGGCTACAGAGAGCCCCCTGCAAAGGAGAAGCAGGATTTCTAGATTGTGCCATAGCATGCAAAAACATGGGAAGCTCGAAGCATTGCAGAGCTGATCAAAACTCTTTAGCAACAAATTTTACACCAGATGATTGGACATTAAGAAAAGTATTACCTGCTGTTAAGAGCAAATGGGTTCTTATTAAAATGCTACATTAAACAAGGAGGATTGACTTATCTCTCAGTCTTTTGCCCTTCCCTTCACTTATGATACTAACAATATACTTAACTCACTTTCTTCAAATGACTGATCTATCCTTGCTATCTCTCCCCTGTCTGTTGCTGCAGAAACAGACAGAAATATTCTATGTCAACCTCTGCCTCCACCCATGCTTAATGTAGTATTATGACCATTTAATATTTACAGAAATAAGCAGGTAGAAATGTTTCTTCTACAAAACTTAGAAATGATTCCAATAGTACAGACGGAAGTTTAATTCAGCCTCTGGCCATTGAAATCCTGACTCCTATAGAAATTCCAAGCAGAGTATCAAGCTTCTGGCTAAAGCATACGGGGCTAGATAAGACCAAAACAGACAAGTCCTAGAACCAAACCATTCTTATCAATTGAATACAAGTTCAGGGCAAGAAATTTCTTTACTTAAACATTGCTTATTGCAAAAGTGAGGCAAGAAAAAAGCCAAAAATCGTAACTCTGTGCCATAACACTTCTCTACCAGAAGTTACCTGGCACAGGTGAATGGTGAAAGCTTAATGAGCAACGCTTAAACTTAGAGCAAACCTTTCATCACTTTGGGCTACTAGCGTAAGGTTAAAGTGCTGTGAGGAGACGATCCCTCACATAAGGACCGTAAGATCATATCAAAGCATGAAAACTATTCCTTAAGAACCAAAAGGAAGACCAGCTTTAAAAAAGGCAGAGCACGTGTTTGTCCTAACTAGGAAGCAAACAGACATTTTGCTCTCAAGAGGACAAAGGAGAAAAAAGACTTTCTTATCAGCAAACCTCTCCACCAGTTTAGCATTTCTAAAAGGAACAGGCCTTTTGAAGCAGCACCAGAGAATACAGGAGGAATATTATTTAAATGTAAAGGTATAAACCTGTTATGCAGATCTTTGCTAAAAGATGGTATTATTATGAAGCAAAATTTAAAAATTAAATTGTCTTAATTTGGATTGGACATGGCAAAATTACATAAGAAGGTCCAATTGTATTTCTTATAAGGCAAAGTTTTAAAGTTAAAAAGTCAGAGAAAGACTTTTGTCATATGCTACAGGAGATATTTTATCTGTAATAATATTTTTAAAAGAATTATTGTATAACTGTAGGCCAAAAACCAAGGTATAAACACAAATTTATCAAGGTTTTCAGAGGTAAAATCCTCATGGACTCTTGCAACCATGTGACTCACTACCAAAACTATTTGGATCTGGAACGAAAACTTAATTCAGCAGTTTCATAAATTGATCCTGCCATATAGAAGGCAATGCATCTACACCTCAGGTTATAAGTTTTTATGGCAAGTATTGAATATTATCAAAAGCAAAATTAATAATTAGTGCAATTTTTAATTGACCAACATCAATTGGCATATGCTTTAGAAAACTTTCAAATATATTCCAATTTTAAATATGTAGAAATCATTAAAAATTTTTAAACAGGACATAAGGTCAACAAGGATAAAAATTAGCAGCCATTATTTAAAAACCTGTATAAAGTTAAAAAATTGTATGTAAAGCACATTACTGCCACTTTATCCAAAAAGCAAATTAATAAGAATTACTCAATATCAAAATAATATAGCATCAATTCTAAATATGAAACACATTCTCAGCATTGCAAAGCCAAGGTGAAATCATTATCAAAGGCAAATGGCCTTGAGGACACTGCTTTGAGCAGACACAGATCACTTGCACTCTCTGACACATCAGAGTGCCAAGTCCAGTATTCCTCAATAGTTTATGCACACAAGTGAAATTAGCTACCAGTGCAAAATCCTGTGAATGTTATCATGTCACTCATGCACTTCAGACAGGTGTCCAAACTAAACATTGTGGACTAAGGGAGGCATTACAACATGCCCCTGTGGTATAAAAATCTAAAAGCTAATGTGATGGGAGATAATCACTCTCCTGATGTATAGGATCAAGCTCAAAATGATAAAGTATGCAAAGTTTTTACAGATCTTTTAAATAATTGGGCATATCCAACTATTCCAAAACAATTGTGGAGTAACAGTGCTTGTAACAGCAATACATGGGCTGAATGGGATAATCCATGGCCTAAATGCAAGCAATTTCAAAAGGGCTCAAAGGAATTGATAAGTCCCAAACTCCAAACACAAGGAGATATTTTCAGCCACTTTCTAATTTAACAAGACCCAATAAGGCTTTCTTTTGGGGTCGAGATCTTCTGTTTATTTTCTCAGATACCAGAAGTCCATGGAAGAAAACTGAAATGATCCAGCTGAAAGACAGTCTGCCCAGAAAGTCAATGCAGATGTGCCTGGCACCATCCACAACATGGCACCGATACCAGACAGCAGGAAAAGCAGCCAATGAGCGGGAAAAACCATCACTGCCCTATAGGCAGGTCTAATGCAATATCCACACAAATGTACTTGTATGAAAGACAATACCTAGAGAAAAATATCATTGTTACTCACTAGCATTCTATTATGCCAGTATATGGGTATTTGTTGTAAGATCTAAGTTCATCATGTACCTGAAAACTTACCCTTTGAAGTATTTGTACAATATGTAACCTGCAATTATTTTAGTGGAATTGTTCCATGTTACCCAAATTTGATCAAATGAAAATCATACTATTGAAATATTGAAACAGTACAGTGAATACTGTCCAATTGTAACACAAATTGTTGCTATCATCCAAAATGTATGTATAATATTTATCTTATAGGGTTCATTTTAAATTTGTAAGAACGAATTAGGTCTCCATTAGAATCAATCTTATTCAATAAGTTTTTGGAAAAGCATTGAAGCTTTTAAAAAGAAAAATGGGGTGGAAATGGTATTACTAACCATCTATCTCTCCTACACCCCAGAAGGAATATAAGCTAATATTATTAAATCACAATTCTCATGTAATGACAAACGTTGCATTGTGTGTTGTACATGGATTGGGCTGAATATTGCCAGGAGATTAAGACTGTCAGGGACCCAACAGAATGATAATTTTGGGTCGAGGTTTTGTTTGTATGTTTACAGAGAATGAAAACACCTGGTCACCCACCAAGCACGTCATGCCATGTGGCACAGGACCAGGAAGAGAAGCAGACGAGTACCATCTACGATGCCAGCTGCTTGCATACCAAGCAAGCGGCAAGAAACCATTATTGGTGACTATAAAAACCAAACACTGACATTACACTACTTTTAATGACATTTACTATTCCACTGAAGAACAATTATGCTGACATCCATTGGTCTTTTATAACTAAACCAATATCAAGCATGTCAACTTGTATGGACTAAACCCCACTCGTATATATTTATGACATCAGATGGATCCCACACTCCAAAGACTTTATCATGGGATCAACATCGAAACAGCTATAATTGTTCAAACACTAATGTATATCTTTCATTTCGGATATCCGTTATATATGTCAAAAGGAAATTTATTTTGTATGCATTGTAAAACTCCTTGTATTGTAAAAAATTGGTCTATCAATAAGGGTATAGACATTGGTATGACTCTCCAAAGGACAGGAGATAGACATTTTTCATTCATGAATACAAGAATTATGTTCAATGCAAGAGATGTTGAACAGGAATGTTCAATGGACAGATGGTCCTGATGTCACTTTTAAAAAAAGGGATGAGATATCAGGCAAAATGCACTTTAGAAATTTTTAATTAGGAACCAATGTTATTGAAAATTGATCATCTACATCCATGTGTAGATTATATTACTGACAAAATCTATGTAGACATTATGTGCCAACTGCCATTGCTGTAGTTAAATGATAACATCATTGTTGATCACTACTCCTGAAACCCCATCTTAATGGAAACTCTTTCTTGCTCTCTAACACCAGTCCCAGAATTCAGACGGCCGCTGGATTCGGGTATATTAACTTCCACTTCAGGTACTGGAAGACTTTCTGGTACATGAAAGTAAAGACTAGGTTGGACAATCTCTGTGGACGCGCAGTTTTGATGGAATAGGTTATTACATACATACATGGAGCAAAGGCAAAGTATACACTAAGTTTCTCTTTTTTGGAGTATGTATTGAAAATAGGAAAAATTTTGGCACTAATAAGATTGTAGAAAAAGCACATTGAATATTATTCATTTACAACTAGGAAAAGTAAGTTACATCAAACTCTGTATGATCAAGTAACTGTAGAAATTGCTTCTACATAGAAAGCAACTCAAGCTTCTATCACTCGAAACATTGGTTTGGTGGAATGAATTTTGCAAACATTGGTTATGTTATATTCTTGGTTATTATATTGATTAATTCATTTATAGCAGAGATATAAATAAGGCTCATATAAGAAATATGCAGCCAGAATGTACAAAGTCATTTCATTAGCTTCATTTTTGTTATGTCTTCAACAAATCAAAATGTTATATTTATGGCAAAATTGATATTTGTATTGTTTGTACTACTGTTTGAAAAATGTAAAAGATGCTAATATCTTTGGTATGCTATTCAAAAAAAAAAGGGGGATAAGTCAGAAAGTATTTTTAAGAACATTTTTATACCATTTTTATATCATTTTAATCCTTTTGAGCAATTTTGATTTGATGCTCTCACTTTATTTTCTCTGAATATTTTGATTATACTATGTTGTTTTCATTTTTCTCTTATATTTTGAAAAATATTTCAAGTACTTTTAACACTCTAATCCTGAGCAATGAAGGTGCCAATATTTCTCTTGAAATGTACCCAACAGCATCAGATTACAAGAATGTGACAGCAATTGTTAAAGTTGCAGGTGACTATCCTGGGAAACCATCACTGATGCATAAAAAGGGAATGCAGAGGACACCTCAATGGTCCCGACAGACAAAGCCACACACATAGACATATATTCCATAAGAGATGGATATATGTGGGCTGCTGAGGTTGGAGGTCCTGGGACACGGTGCTTGACACCCTCATTCACAGGTGGCTCGGGTATCAAAATCCAACCATATTGCCATGTGGCAGGCATCTAGGCGGGTGTATCCCTAAAATGCATAATCAGTACAAGGGAGAAAAAGGAAATTCCCCTTCATATCCAGATGCAGTCATCTTTCATCTTGCTACAAAAGCTCTGGCAACTTCTTGTAATCCTAACTGTATGTGGGTGATAATCTAATGCACCCGTCCTATGTTCTATGGGACTACTACCTCAATAATTCAGTTTAATCAGAGTGAAAACTTTTTTAATACTTTTGTCATGATTTTCAATCGTTTATGAAAATTTTTATCTTTGATTTTGATTGTTTAGTATTAAGAACACATTTTATCTTTGCAATAATCTTTATGAGCAAAGAGGAAGATTTTATTATTGATAATCACAATTACCTTTTTCAGCCAAAGTTTTGGCAATATTTATTGAATATCTATTTTTAATCACTTGATGCATCAATTGGTGATGCTACATGATTTTTATATTTTTGATTTTGTTCACATTTCTATATCAACCACCTTTCATTTAAAAAAAAAAAGGGGATATGTAGCATCCCAAGCATATTCACATCTATGAAATATAGATGACTGTATTACTACTTTGTCTCCAAGCATGAGGCTTTACCGATAAGCTTTGTGAAGGTAACCTTGACCTGATCACGAGACCTATTGCCCAACACAAGTCCATTAACATGTTCGGAGACTTGCCCGGGAAAGTGCGGTTGCGTCCTACACGCCCAAAGGTGTTCCCTCTACCTTGCCACCCAATCTTAATTGTCTATACTTTGTGATGTGGTTACTACGTCCTTGGGAGTACGGCCCAAGCAGGACAGGAATAAATTCAGAGGCAATCCCATGAACTTCCTCTTGGCCTTTCTCCCTTCCATGGAGCTCCACTGGGCTCCTCTATGACTATGTCTCTCTCTTCTTGACCTTCTCCTTCCCTGAGGCTGTAACCATCTCGGCCTGCATTCTCTATCTTAATCTCCTCAACCACCTTGTATTCCATTATCCTCATTTTCCGCCTTAAGGAAAATCATAGGGATTGCCTGCCCTATCCAATCACTGATTTGTCCGTGTCTTTCATTTCCACCCTGGTTCTCGGTTCCTACCTCTCCTCGGGTCCCATCACAAAGGTGAGCCCCTTCCCTTGTGGGACCCTGCTGGTCAGGGAAGTCCATTAAGGAAAACCCCACAGAGACAAACCTTTACTTTTATTCAGAGATGTAGGAGCAGCAAAAATCCAGCAGCTGCTTATGTCTCTTAGTTTATGAATTTATTAATAATTTGTGTCTTCTCTGAGTTATTTTCTCACCTCCCCACTTCCACTGGCAACTTATGTGTTCAGAAAGCAGATTTTGTTTTTCTCTTTAGAATTCTAGGAATAACCATGAGAAATTGGGAACGGTTTTCTGTTATTATTACCCAAGAGCCCCCAGTGACGTGCTTCTATTATCAATTAACCAGACAGAGATAATCAGCTTTTTACCTGGAAAAGATATTTACTGAAACAATATAATGAGAATAGTTGGCACAAAAATATTCTCTCAAAGGTATTGGAGATTTTTTTTAACAAGTATACTTAGTGACTAGGAAAAAATGACTATGAGATGGGAGAGCATATTGACAATGGAGTAATTCATAGTTAAGGTATGGTTATAACTGCTTTTCTTTCTTCTCAATCTCTTTTCTCTCAATTTCTCAATATCAATTTCCTCTCAAAATCCTCAAGAATGTATCTTATGCAATGTGAAATGATCTCTCTTTGGGTCCCTAAGAGCTGGAGCCCTTGTAAAGTTCTGAAGTTGCTCTTTTTTCTATGCCAATGAGGTCACCGACTTAGAAAGCTATTTTTCCTCATGTCTAGTTTGTCCTCTTTCACCTCCCATTTTGATGCTTTATTTATTAAACTGGCCACGTCTCTCTGAGGACATGGTTAATGGTGGGTGGTGAGAGGAAATATGGCTCATTTCCTCTGTGCTCATTTCTCACCCCTATTTCTGCCACTAGTATTGAATAAACTCCAATTTATTTATCATTATGTAGGTAGTTCACAGAGATATCATATATATCTTTCTGTGTCTCTTTTGTGCTTTCCAGTCCTGCATCATTACCTATTAAACATTTTTGAACTTATTCCTTTGGCATCTCAAACTCAATATATCTATAATAATTCAATACATTTCCTACATATTTTTAAAATAATTCCCTTCTTTTTCTAGATCTTTTGTCCTTCCAGGTGCATTTCATTATTACTATTTCTAGCTCTATGAGATAATTTGGGGGGATTTGTATGGTACTGAAAAACTAAATTTAGGAAGAGTTGTCATCTTATTATATTGGTTCAGCCTACCCATGAGCAATTTATGTTTTTCCAATTGTTTAGATATGACTAAATTTGAAAAGTTTGAAAAAATGTTTTGTAGTTGTGATCAAATACTTCCTGGGTTCATATTGATCTTCATGTATTTCATATTGTCAATAGTTACTTTAAATTAGATCCTTCTATTTCTTACTATTGGACTTTATTAGTACCATAGAGAAAGGCTGGTAATTTTCTTAGATTGATTTTATATACTACACCTTTGCTAAATTTGTTAATTACTTCACTTAGTATTTGGGTGGATTCACTTGGATTCTCTAAGTATACCATTATATTACCTGCCAAGAGTGATAACTTTATTTTCTCATTGTCTATTAAAATTGATTAGGTTTCTTAACCTCTTATTGCTATCACTAACATTTTTAGAACAATATTGTGAGGAATGTTACATTTATTCCCATGTTCCCTAGTGTGTTTTTTTTTAAATAGGAAAGGATGCTATAGTTTGTCAAAAGATTTTTCTGCTCCTATTGAAATAATTTGGAATTTGGTTATAATAGTCCAGAGATTTTTAAATTTTGGATTTCTTTTGAAAGGCCTCTTAGTGGATTCTATCAATTTCTATCTTTCCTCTTTTGTTCAACAAGATCATAGCAGTTTTACTGGATTTTTTTTTATTTGTGTTTCTGTTCTTTTATTTTTATCATGGCTTTCAAGTAATCCAATGAGTCTTAAGTTATCTTTCCTAGATCTATTTTCTAGGTCATTTGCTTTCAAATTTTCTCCACTATATCATCTTGAATTTATTTGATTTTTTCTGCTGTCTCATGAAGTTGTAAGCTTCCATTTCTCAAATTCCAAATTTAAGAAGCTATTTTCTTCTTTGAAATTCTGCACTTCCTTTCTTAGGTAGTTATCTGCTTGAACTATTGTATTTCCTTTTCTGGGGTACAATTTCCTTCCGTAAAGTTTTGTTCTAATCTGTTGATTTTTTTCTGATCATTTTCTTTTCTAATTTTTTCTAAGATTCTTATTATTTGTTTTTCTATCCTTTTTTGGAGCTCTTCTAGAATTTCATTTGGGGTTTGACTTCTTCCATATTTTCCTTTGAGGTTTCACCCAATTTCATTTTTGTATTACTGTCCTCTTCTGAGCCTGTATTTTGGTCATCTCTCTTGTTTACATACTTTTAGGCTTCAGGCTTTTTCTGTCTTTTTATGATCTGGGTTATTTTTCCCCTTAATTTTGTCTGTATGCTTGGAAATGATCAAATAAAATATATTTTAAAAAATTTGTCTGTATGCTAAAGCTTTTTAGCTTCATTTCTGGTATCTAGGGAGTCCTGTGCCACACTTACACTATATCTACCATTGATTCAACTGTCTTAGTCTCAGATTGAACACTCCCTCTGCAGCGGTGGCCTGATTGGCCTCCTGTGTGGACGTTTGCAACTGTTTAATTTAGCTGGTTTGATTTGGGTTTTGTCCAATTTCACCAAGGCTTAACCTTGTTGAGTTGAATTCCTTCTACCTCTTCTAGGTCACAGCCAGCCTGTGTTCTGGCAGTGCTCTCCAAGGCCACTTTCCTCCCACTGCAGCTTATTCTGTATGGCACTGGTTTCCAATCTTACCCTGCTGAGACTGCATGAAGCAAGCTGTTCTTTCCCTTGGTGTTAATTCTGTATTGCATCCAAGTCCTGCTGACACTTGCTCTCTCCTGTTACCCAGGCTAGATGAACCCCCCTTACTGTCTCTCCACACTGTTCTGAGCTGGAGCACTGCTTCACCTCTTCTTCTCTTGGTTCTGCTGCTCCAGTATTCAATTTTGAGGCATTTTTATTCTATGGCCATTGGAGGAGTGTTGGCAGGCATCAGATGCTTTTCTTTGCCATTTTGATCTGATACGAACTACCACTTTTATTGCTGCTGTTGCTGTTGTACAATATATTTTCCTAAACTAATTTCAGTTCCCTTTAAGAATGTTCAGCCCTCTTATGATTACTATTGAGAGTACACATATTAGAATTATCTGAATTACCAGCTTCAGATTTATCCTTAGCTCTTCACTCTCCCTCATTCCATGTATTAATTACTTGACAACTTTTTGTTAATTTACTGCCATAAAATATAGAGAGAAGTAAGTAAAATTTTTAAGAATATAAACATTTCCCAATAACAAGCAGACAAATAATATGAACAAGCCATTCTCAGGTGAAGAAATTATATTAAATTCATATATTTAAGTTATATTAAAATGCTCCAAATCACTATAAATTAGAGAAATCTATGAATATTAAAACAACTCAGAGGTACCACCTCACACGTATAAGACTGGCTAACATAAAACAAAAGGAAAATGAAAAATGTTCTAGGTCATGAAAAAAATGGAACATTTCGGAGAGCAATTTATAATTGCCCAAAGAGCCATAAAACTGTACCTAACCTTTGATCCAGTAAAACCACAACTAGGGCTATATCCCAAAGAAATCAGAGAATGGGAAAAAGACTTGTGGAAAAATTTTTAAAGCTGCTCTTTTTGTGGTGGCAAAGAACTGTAAACTGAAGGGATGTTCATCCATTGAGGAGTGGCTGAACAAATAGTGGCATATGATTGTAATGAAATATTATTGTGCCCTAACAATGGCAAAAACGATGATCACACAAAACCTGGAAAGACTCAAATGAAGTGATGCAAAGTGAAGTGAGCAGAACCAGGAGAACACTGTATACAGCAGCAGCAATAACGTATGACAGCTCCAATGCACTCAAGATGAAAAAGACTATGTACTGCTACAGGAGACACTGACAATGTTTGGATGCAATTTGAAGCATGTAATTTTTCATTTTATTTCTTCTATGAATTTTTCTCTAAAATAAGTGATAGCTGTCTTTTTTCACATTATGAATATGCAACCATATTGCATGATAACACATTTACAACTTTATCATATTACCTGCTATCTTGGGGAAGCAGAACGAGTAGAAATCAGGGACAGAAAATGGATCTCAATATGTCAGAAAATAATTATTTAAAAATTGTATCTTGAGGATGATAGAGTAGAAGGAGAGATAGCTCGAACTACTATGAGAATCGTCTCCAACCAACCTTATAATAATGCCTCAAAATGAGTCCTGGAATGAAAGAATCAACAAAGAGAGAGATTGAAACAGTTATGCAGAGAACAACTTGAAAGTCTGGCAGAGGGGGACTAGTTTACTGGACTGAGAGGGGAGCACAACCCAGAGGAGGCTATATCAAGGAGTAAAGGAAGGAGCCAACAGCAATCCTCCCTGCCCTACATTTACTGTTCCAGGTTTTGAACCAGAGCCCAAACCAATGTCTAGACACTGGGACCCTACCTAAGCCAACTGTAGTACAACCCCCAACCCCCAGCTATTAATGTTCCAAGCTTCAGACCAAACTTTCAGTAAGATCCAGAATCCCAGCTCTACGCAGTCTTTGTGGCATGCCTGGTTTGTGTAAGGTGAGGGTGAGGACTGGAGCCCCAGAACAAGACAGTCCACAGTGCTCTGACCAGTGAAAGCCCCAACTGATGGCCCAGAGTTAGTCCCTTCCAAAATTCAAGGTGAACTTACAAGCCCCAGGACAAGGGAGTCCACAATGTGCCTAACTTGATAAATCCCAGAGTAAGTAAGCCTGAGATCAGACTTTAAGCCTCAGCAGAAGGTAGCTCAGAGAGCTCTAAGCTCTGCAAGTCATTAAAAGTCTCAGGGAATGATTTGGTGAGACTTGGATATTAGAGCTCCAAGCCCACAGGCTATCCTGCAACCTTAGAAGAAATGAAATTTTCAGAAATAGAGAAAAGGGTAGCATCAAGGAAAAATGGAAGTTTAAGAGATTGCCCTCTCTACCTTAAAAATAGAGCCCACCTTTAAGATAAAAGTGAAAGTCAAGAAAAAGACTGAATTAAAAACATCTAACCATAGAAAATATTTATAGAAACAAAGAATAAGGCACAGACACAGGACACAGAGAAAGCAAAACACAAACATGCAAAGTTTCAAAGAAAAATATGAATTTATGTCAGGATCTGGAAGAGCTCAAAAAGTATTTCAAAAATCAATTGAGAGGCAGAGGAAAAATGAGGAATAGAAATGAATATAAAAAGAAATTAATAGCAGAATTGGCCAAATGAAAAAGGAGGTTCAACTTATGGAAGAAATTCATGTCTTAAAAATTAGAATTGAACAACCAAAGGCTAATAACTTCATGAGACAACAAGAAACAATAAAATGAAATCAAAGGAATAAAAAAAGAAGAAAACATGAAAAATTTAGTTGAAAAGACAACTAATTTGGAAAATAGATGCAGGAGACAATTTAAGAATAATTGGACTACCTGAAAGCCATAATAAAAATAAAAGCCTGGACATCATAATATAAGAAATTATCAAAGAAAACTGCCCCCATATTATTGAATGATATGGTAAAATAGAAATGGAAAGAATTCCTAGATCATTTCTAGAACAAATTCCCCAATGACAACTCCCAGGAATATTATAGTTAAATTCAAGAGCCCCTGTGCCAAGGAGAAAATATAGCAGGTGACCAGAAAGAAACAATTCAAATACCATAGAGGTACAGCACATATACAGGACTTAGTAGCCTCCACATTAAAGGAATGGAAGTCTTGGAATATTATATTCCAAAAGGCAAAAGGTCTAAATTTACAACACAGAATCACTTATCCAGCAAAACTGAGTATATTCTTTCAAAGTGAAATGGTTATTTAATAAAATAGAAGATTTGCAAGCATTCCTGATGAAAAATCTAGACCTGACGAGAAAATTTGATGTCCAAACCCAAGAGAAAAGAGAATCATAAAAAGGTAAATAAGAAAGAGGAAATTTAGGGGGTTATATGAGGCCAAACAGAATTTACTCAAAGGTGGAAAGATGATGTTTGTAATTCTTTAAAAAATGTATCAGTATTAGACAAGTTAAAAGGAGTATATATAGAAAGACAAAGTGGGAGTAATCTGTATAATATGATATGCAAAAAAATCTAGGGATGAAAAAAGAATTATATCAAGAGAAAGGGGAAGAGAGAAATAGAATGGTATAAATTATCTAACCTAAAAAATGTGAAAAACTATTACAGTGGAGGAGAAGAAGAGAGTGGTGAAAGGCAATGCTTAAACCTTGCATTCATTAAAATTGGCTCAGAGAGGGAATAATAATCATATTCAATCTGGCATTGAATCCTATCTTACCCTATAGAGAAATAGGAAGGGAATAAGACAAGAGGGATGAGGTAATAGAAAGGAGGGTTAAGTAGGGGGTAATGATTAAAAGCAAAATACTTGTGAAGAGGGACAGAGTGAAAGGAGAAACAGCATAATAAAGGGGGAAAATAAAATTGAAGGGAATACACAGTTGGCAATCATAAGAATTAATGTGAATGTGATTAACTCATCCATAAAACAGAATGGTATAGCAGAGTAAATTAAAACCCAGAATCCCAAGACATATTGTTTACAAGGAACATGTCTGAGGCAATGGGGACTTACACAGAGTTAAGGTAAAGGACTGGAGCAGAATTTACTGGGCATCAAAGTAAAAAAAGCAGAATATCAGATAAGCTAAAGCAAAAATAGATCTACTTAAAATAGATAAGAAAGGAAATCACATCTGGCTAAAAGGTACTATAAACAATGAAGTAATATTGATATTAAACATATATGCACTAAACATATATGCCCCCCAAATACTTGAAAGACAAATTAAATGACCTTCAGGAAAAAATAGAAAAACTATATTAGAGGGCTACCTCAACACCCCACTTTAGAACTATATGAATCTAATTTTAAAAAGTATAAAAAAGGAGTAAAGTTAATAAATTAAAAGTTAGAAAAATTAGAACTAATAGATCTCTGGAGAAAATTGAATGGAAATAGAAAGGAATATACCTTCTTTTCAGCAGTATCTTGCTCCTACAGAAAAATTGACCATGTATGAAGGCATAAAAACTCCCTAACCAAATGCAGAAAAGCAGAAATAATATATGCATCCATTTAAGATAGTAGAGCAATAAGGACCTATGGAAAGACATATTAATAAAACAAAGTAATCTAATGCTAAAAATGGTGAGCCAAAGAACAAATTATAAAAAAAAAAATTAATTCTTTCACTAAGGAGAATTACAATGAGGAGATAACATGTCAAATTTTATGGGATAGAGCCAAAGCAGGGGTTAGAAGAAAATTTATATCTCTAAACACAACAACAAAATAGAGATTAGGCATGCAACTAAAAAATCTAGGAAAAGAATAAATTAAAAATCCCAATTAAAGATTAAATGGGAAATCCTAAAAAACAAAGGAGAAATTAATAAAACTGAAATCACAAGAACTATTCAGCTAATCAATAAGACTAAGAGTTGGATTTATTAAAAAAAAAAGAATGACTTAATTTGCTTATTTATTGCCATACTAATCAAATAATTATTTTATAGAACTAGAAAAAATAACAAAATTCATTTCTAAGAGCAAAAAAGTCAAGAGTATTACAAGAATTAGTGAAAAAAATGTGAGGGAAGAAGGTCTTACAATTCCAGACCTCAAACTGTACTCTATAGAAGCATTCATCAGAACTGGCTAAGAAATAGAATGGTAGATCAATGGAGTACATTATATAAGGAATATGCAGGGATAAATGACCTAAGTAATCAAGTATTTCACAAACATAAAGATCCTAGCTTTAGGGAATAAGTACTCATTATTTAACAAAAACTGCTTGGAAAACTGGAAAACAATATGGCAGAAAGTAGATATAGATCAATATCTCACACACTGAAGTGAAAGAAAAGGGGTACTTCCTAGTCATGAAAGGCAAATTGTTCAAAATCATGGAGATTGGAGATAGAATGTGATGTTTGTCAAAATAGAAATATCCAGTTTTGTTTGAATGTAGAAATTTTTTTGGAAAAAAAGTGAATGAAATTCTGCTAAGTATTTTGGAGATCTTGAGGCAAAATTTTAAAGTAACATACAGAGGAAATTGCATTTACCATGGAAGCTAGACGCAATAAAGAATGATAAGAAAGAATGTATCAATTTCTAATAAAAAGAGAAAAGCAAATTGAAACATGCCTTAGGTTTTGGCAAATTGGCAAAGATAATAAATGATGTAAATAATGATTACTGAGAAGTTGTGGAAAGAAAGGAAGTACTGTGTTATTTGTGGACCTGTGAATTACTATAGCCATTTTGGACAGCAAGATAAATGCAAGTGGCTAAAATATTCTTGATCTAACTCAGGTATTTAATTACCATCCACATGAATCAATTATCTTTTGGGGGTAAAAACAAATGAGGTTGTATATATGCCAAAAAATATAGAGGCAGATATTGTGGCAGAAAAGACTTGGAAATAAACAAGTTATCTATAAGTAGAGGAACTATGGTAAATGAATATGAATGGATTATTCCCATACTGTAAGAAATTTTTAAAAAACCTAATGAAAAGTGAGTATTATGAAAAGACTTAAATAAATTGATGCAAAGTCAAGTAAGCAGAATCAGGAAGAAAATATGTACAATGACTATTGACTATCATTACATATTTGGAAAGAATAACTTCAAAATAATAACAAATGAATGTCTCAAAATTCTAACAAGAAGTCTAACCACAAACAAGAAATATTGAAAGGTGCATCACTTTACAGAGGTGAGAGGACTGAGAGATTTCATGGATATGGAAGGAATCCATACCAGATGAAATTTTGCTGATTATTTCTCTTATATCCTTCCTTTTTTTCTCCCCCAAAGAATTTATTATAAGGAAACAGGAGAAAATGGAGGGAGAATGAGAAAATCTAAATGATATAAAATTAAAAATATATTTCAAAAAATTATTTGCTGAATTTAAAGTAGAAAAAATTCAATTTTATGACTTTTTTAAAATTATAAATTATTACCAAAGATACACAGAGAAACATGTATTATGATACAAATCTATCATACTTACTGTTCGGTAGTACCATGGACAGAGTCCTTTACCTGGAGTCAGGAAAATCTCAGTTTGAATCCTACCTTAGACAAACTATCTTAATGAATCTATGCAAATTATGTTATTTCCTTCACTTTCTTCATCTGTAAACTCAGATATCAACACACTACCTCCCAAGGTTGTTATGAGGATCAAAGGAGATAATATTTGTAAAGTATTATTGTATTATTATTGCTACTATATGTCTTACTTTTATAGTTCTTTTTATGTTATCACACCAATTAGAAAATAAGATCTTGGAAGACAACATTTTTTTTCTTTTCGTTATATGTTTAGCAGTTAGGACTTTCCTAACAGAAGACATTTAATAAATGCTTGTTGGCTTGACTTGAGGATTCTAGCATACCTTGAGGGCAGATGTGGGTTGTGAGAAAAGATAAATCATGAACTTAAACATTTCAAGGTTAAAACATCTGTGTGTGCTTAGAAGGTCATGAATGCATATATTACATATGAACATATATATTATAGTATAGTGAGTTAAGAACTTATGGAATGGTCAGATTCATTGACTCATTTTGTTAGTGGTTTGATGACACTGTGGAGGGAGAGCTCTAGTGGCTCTAGAGCCTCAGGAATCTGCTTGCCATTTTTGTCAGTGACTTGGAGCAGATGGAATGTTCACCAGTTTCACATATGACCAGAGCTGAAAGGATTACCTAACACAACTGAATTATACATTTATTTATTTGTTTGTTTATTTTTTGTTTGTTTATTAACTTATTTATTTAGTTATTAAACCCTTACCTTCCATCTTGAAGTCAATACTGTGTATTGGCTCCAAGGCAGAAGAGTGGTGAGGGCTAGGCAATGGGGGTCAAGTGACTTGCCCAGGGTCACACAGCTGGGAAGTGTCTGAGGCCAGATTTGAACCTAGCATCTCCCATCTCCAGGCCTGGCTCTCAATCCACTGAGCTACCCAGGTGCCCCCTGAATTATACATTTAAGATTCAAAAAGCTACTGACAAGTTAGAATATCGTGTTGAATCAAATTAAATGAAATTCAATAGGGATAAATGTAAAATCTGGTACTTGAAATGGACTGCAATATAGGGTAAACATGGTCATCCATTTTTTCTGAAAAAGAAATGAACATTTTGTGGTCTCAAAACTCAGTAAACATGTGTCATGTTATGTGGTAGACACAAAAACTGAGGGAACCTGGTATTCTATTAAGGAAAGGTTCTAGGATTAAATTATCCAGGGATTATATTCTGCCTTCATCAGAATTCACCTAGGGTCCTCTGTTCTGCTCTGAAAACCACTGATTAAGGAGCAGGATAAATTAGAGAACATAGAGAGGAGAGCATCCAGTCTGGAGTGATGATCCCATGTTACATGAGCATTTCTTAAAGAACTGGAGATGTTTAGCTTGGAGGAGAGGAAATCTAGGGAGAACACAATTTCCATCTCTATGTATTTGAAAGGCTGCCATGTAAAAAAAATGGTTTTTCTCTTGGTAAGAGGTAAATTTAGGCTTGATAAGATAAAAATACATCATGACTATTAATGTTATAGAAAAGAGGAATACCTCCAAGGAGTAGGGAGTCCCCCCTTCCTTAGAGTTTTTTAGAGAGAGCCTAGATAACCAAATAGCAAGAATACTGTTAATAATTCCTTTAATGTATAGTTTGGACTAAATGATTGCTAAGGTTCCTGCCAATTCTTAAAAAATTCCAAAATAACTTTAATTCTCTGAGATGAAAGATAGACATCTAAAAGACAGAGTATATGGAATGGGAATTGGATTCATCAGGTGAGGAGAGTAACAAGAGGTAAAAATTACTAAGAGGATATTTGGGCTTCATGTAAGAAGAAATATCCTCAATAATTAGAGATAATTCAAAAGAGGGATTAAGCTACTTCAGGAAAAAGCTGGCTCTTCTCCTCTTCATTGAAGATTTCTACATAAATGTAGGATAATCTCCTGTCATGTATGCTATAAAATATTGGTATCATATTAAAAAAGGGGACCTATTAGCTGCATATTGACTCAGAAAAAAAAGAAATTAATGTCTATGTTGTGTTATAATTTTATTTGTTTTGTTAATCTTTTCAGGCAACACTCAAGAGATTCCCCAGCTGTATTACCTGAAAGTTTGCCAACTCTTTTGTAAAATGTTTAACACTCATTCTTTTTCAGATTGACTTAGATATAACATGTGATAACTTAGAAGTCAGAAGTTTGTGATTCTGTAAATGGCCAAAAAATACAAGCAATTATTTTTAGCTTATCCAATGAAAAGGTTGGTAAATTTGTAAATACGTTAACAAAGAACCTGAGGGTCAGATTAAGCTATGTGTATATTTCTCCATCTGTCTGGAAAACTGTTTATAAAATATATTGTTTAAGTGACCTAATGTAATATAATTATGTGATTGGATTATATTAAAGTTTTATTTATTATCTATCTATGTACATATATTGATAAGCAGAACTTTTAAAGTCACAACCAACTAAATTGGTGCAATTGTCAAAGGAACATCTAAGAAATGATCTTCTAAAAACATCTGACCATATGGCAAACTCAGATATTGAGGAAAATCATCCTTCAATAAAACCATGAAGGTCCAAATCTTAAATTTTGAATATTCTGTACTAAGAAACCAAAAGCTACATAGACAGAGCCAAGATTGTAGATTAGAGGCAGTAACCCAGCTGAACTCTCACAAAATTCCCCTCCAAACAACAGTGTGTAGGTGGTACTTATTGGCAATTTGATTCCAATATGCAGTTCCCTTTTACAGTTCTAGGGTGGAGATAAGTGCTGGTGGTCACTCACAAGGAATCAGGGGTCCTGGTCTCAAAGGCAGAGAAGAACACTAGTATTTGTAATTCCAGGGGAACTGAGGAATTAGTTACCATTAAAAGGATTAAAAGGAGTGCTGTTGCTTTTGCAGGGAAATAGGAGACTTTCTAGGTAAAAACTAAAACACAAACCAGGAGTATATTGGCCACCTTTCCCTGGATCACACCACCTTAATGCACTGAAAGCTTGTAGACTTCTAGAATTCATTGTGAAAATAGCAGCATGAAAAAATAGGATGAATTCTCCCTAATCCTAGGTGAACAGAGCCTAACTTGAAGATAAAGTTCAAAGACAAGAACTACTCTAGCAAAATCAGCAAACAACAATAACAAAATAATTTGATCATAATGTAATAGTTAAAATGGGTAGAGGCCAAAAAATTGTAATTAACCCTTAAGTCACAAGACTGTTAATAGCTAGATTTATTAATAAGAAATAGAAAATAAGAGAAATATAGAAAGGAGGTGAAGAATTTCCTAGTCTAATAATCCAGAGCCTTAACAACTCAGTGCCTGTCTCCAAATCTCACCCTCAGAAAATAACCCCTCCAGCTTCCTGCTGGGTCTCATCTTATAAACCCTTACTACACTCAGTAGCTCTCTTACATCACTCCCCAGGAACCAATCACAATTTCTCAATTAGCCTGGGGGGGGGGGCAGTGACTGTGGGATAATTTCCCAGGTTGCTGATTGACCCAAATTCAAAACAAATGGAAGGGAAGTCTAAATCTCCAATTGATCAAATACAAATTCCCTTTTCCCAATCCCCCCTGTGATTCTAGTGGAAGATGAGCATGCTGTAATCTCCTCAACTGAGGGTCTTGGTAGATTAGCATGCCTAGTCTCCACAATGAATGATTTCAAATAACCATTGTATATCTCTAATTATTCTCCCATTAAAGGTGTATAAAATATTGCTTTTTCTAAGGGGACATCACAGCAACCTGGGAATAAGCGGGAAAGAAAAAAGAAAGAAAACAAAAACCATAATTGGTAGGAATATTGACAAAAAAGTCAATTGGGGGCAGTCTCTTTTGGCATAAAAGTTTATATTCAGAATAAATGTGTTCAACCCCCTTCAGTTCAATTCATTCTGGATCTTTTGATGCAGTGTGTGGTTTCCACAGGCATCTCCATGGCACCCTCTTCAAAAAAATTTCACCAGGGTTTGAAAATATTTTGGAGAAATTTTAGAAGAGATTCACCAATGCCTCAAATTTGGAAGGTAAAATTTAAGTATGTTTTTTCAAGAAAAATGATATTTAATAAAATAGAGAACTTCTAAGCATTCCTGTTGAAAAGATATGAACAGAATAGGAAATTTGGCATTCAAATAGAAGTCTCAAGAAAGCATAAAAAATAATATGTAAGATTGATCATAAAGGGCTAGAAGTTGAAATATTTACATTCATACATGAGAAAAATATGCATAAATGGTCATTTAATAAAATAGAAGATCTATAAGCATTCCTGATGGAAAGATCAGATCCAAACAGAAAATATGATGTTCAAATATAATGCTCAAAAGAAACCTGAAAAGGTAAATTAGAAAGAGAAAATATAAGGGATTCAATAAGTTCAAACTGTTTATATTCCTAGATGACAAATGATATTTTGCAAATTTTAAATCAGATATGCATGAAATGGTTTAGCCTCCAAATTTTTTAAGGAGAAATTAAATGAGCTTCAGGAAGAAATAAACAGTAAAATTATACTAGTGGGTGACCTCAAACTTCCCCTCTCAGAACAAGATAAATCTAACTAAAAAATAAACAAGAAAGAAACAAAGGAAGTGAATGAAATTTTAGTAAAGTTAGATTTAATAGATTTCTGGAGAAAATTGAAAGGGAATAAAAAGAAAAATACATTTTTTCAGTAGAATATGATAAATACCCCAAAATTAACCATGGCCTATGGCATAAAAACTTCACATACAAAAACAGAAAAGCAGAAATAATAATTGTATTGTTTTCATTTGATAATTCAGTAAAATATAATAAATAAGGATCCATGAAAAGTTAATATAAAATGTAATTGGAAAGTAAGTAATCTAGTTCTTAAAAGGGGGTGGTCAAAGAACAAATTATAGAAACAATCAATGATTTCATTAAAGAGATTAATAAATTTATTAAATGACAATGAGGAGAAAACATCAAAATTCATGGGACACAACCAAAGTAGTACTTAGGAATATTTATATAGCTGAATGCTTACATCAATAAAATAGAGATAAAGTAGATCAATGAATTGGACATGTAAACACCTAGAATAAAAAGAACAAATTAAAAATTCCCATTTGGAGACTAAATTGGAAATCCTAAATATCAAAGGCCAAATCAATAAAATTGAAAGTAAGAGAAATATTGAATTAATAAATAAAACTAGAAGTTGGTTTATAAAAAATTTACATAGAGCACTAGTTAATTTGATTTAAAAATGTAAACAAGAAAATCAAATTATCAGTGTCACCACCACTGAAGATAAAATTAAAGTAATCATTAGGCACTATTTTACCCAATCATATGCAAACAAATCTGGCAATCTAAGTGAGATGGATGAATATTTTCAAAAATATAAATTGCATAGATTAAGAAAAGAGGAAATAGGATACTTAAGTAATTATATTTCAGAAAAAGAAATTAAACAAACCGTAAAAGTACCTCCTAAGAAAATATTCACAGTGCCAGATGGATTCACAAGTGAATTTTGTCAAACATTTAAAGAACAATTTTATATAAACTATTTGGCAATATGGACAAAAAAAGGAGTTCTGCCAAATTCTTTTCATGACACAAATACAATGCTGATATCTAAGCCAGGAAGACAAATAAGAGAGAAAGAAAACTATAGACCAATTTCCTCAATGAATATTGATGCAAAAAATCTTAAACAAAATACTAGTAAAGCGACTTCAGCAATATATCAAGAGTATCATCCATTATGACTAGGTGAGACTTAGAGCAGGAATTCAAAGCTGGTTTAATAATAGGAAAACTATTAGTATAATTAACCATATCAATAACAAATATCAATATCAATATCAAAATTACCAGAAATCACATGATCATTCCAATAGATTCTGGAAAAGCTTTCAACAAAATACAATACTCATTCCTATTAAAATACTAGAAAACATACTGGCCATACCTGAAAATTGTAAGAAATATCTATCTAAAACCATCAGCAAGTATTGTCTGCAATGGGGTTGTTAGAAACCTTCCCAATAAGATCAGAGTTGAAGTAGGATGCCCATTATCACCATTATTATTTAACATTGTACTAGAAATGTTAGCTTTAGCACTAAGAGAATAAGAAATTAGAGAAGTTAAAGTAGTAAATGAGGAAACTAAATTATCCCTCTTTTCAGATATGATGGTATATTTAAGAATCCTATAGAATCAGCTAAAAGCCTAGTTGAAATAATTCATAACATTAGTAGATTTGCAAGATACAAAAAACTATATGTAAATCACCAGCATTTCTGTATATTACCTACAAAGTCCAGCAACAAGAGATAGAAAGAGAAATTCCATTTAAAATCACTCTAGACAATTTAAAATACTTGGGAATCTACTTGCCAAGACAAACACAAATTATATCAACACAATTACAGAACACTTTTCACACAAATATGGTCTGATCTAAGTAACATATAATAATTACTCATGGGTAGACTGAGCTAATATTATCAAAATGAAAATTTAACTTAAATTAATTTGCTTATTCAATGCCATATCAATGAGAGCACTGTATTGGTGGGGGACTTGAAGGAGGAACCAAAGTTCAGTTACTCAGGGATTGAATACAATGTGACACTTCCTTCTTCCTCCTTCTTCAAGTTGAGCTGTTGATCAATGGAGTCAGTCTGACTAGACTAAAAGGGAAGGTGAAATGTTCCCTTCAGCATCCTTCTTGAAGTGATGTTTTTAAGTTCCCCTCCTAATACATTTGACTCTGATTCAAGTTTCTATTAAAACCAGGATGTCTATTTTATTTAGATATAAAGGATTGAAAGGTAAATAGGAGAAGGGGAAAAGGAAATCCCTAGGTATTTTACCTATACAGATCTTGAGGGTTTGAACCAGGGAGTCTTCTTTAGAAATAAACTCTGGGCTCCCCTAAGGGAAAAAAGGAGTCTTTATCTTAAAGATTTGCCACCAGTTGAGAGGTAAGATCTTCTGCTGCTCAGGTAAAAGGATTGAGAGATTTGTATTTTTAGAGTCAAAGGTAGTCTCCCTCCCAGCTCCAAGGAGCCCAAGACCAAGAAGAATTCTTGGTTTTTCTCCCAACTGCCTATTGAGCCTGGCTGGAAATTCCATACCATCCCCTGCTGTCATCTAGGATTCCATCTGCTCTTTTTCTGAGACATTTCTTCAAAATTCAATTTTTCCATTGCTTTTGGTCATTCCCTTATACACAGCACCAAACAAGTGTTTTAAAGAACTAGAAAAAATAATAACAAAATTTATCTGGAAGAGCAAAAGATCAAAAATATCAAGGGAATAAGAGGGAAAAGGTGAAGGAAGGTGACCTAGAAGTACTAGATCTCAAACTGGAGTATAAAGCAATGATCATCAAAACAATCTTATACCAGCATGAATTGAACTGACCTTAGCAATGTACACTTAAAGATTCTAGCTTTTGATAAAGAACTTACTATTTGACAAGAACTTCTGGGTAAACTGGAAAACAGTACGGCAAAAGTAAATATAAACCAATACCTCACACCCCATTCCAAGATAAAGTCAAAATGGGTATGTGATTAAGACATAAAGGGCTGACAACATGAGTAAATTAGGGATTATATAGAATAGTTTACCTGTCAGATCTGTGGAGAAGGGAAGACTTTTGACTAAACAAAATATGGAGAACATTATAAAATATAAAATGAATAATTTTTAAAATATTAAATTAAAAAAGTTTTTGTACAAATAAAACCAATGTAACCAAGATTTGAAGGGAAACAACAAATGCAGAAAACAATTCATTATAAATTTCTCTGATAAAGATCTAATTTCTCAAATTTCTAGAAAACTATGTCAAATTTCTGAGAATACAAGCCATTTCCCAATTGACAAATGATGAAATCATATGAACAAGCAATTTTCAGATGAAGAAATTGTCTAATATGACAGAATAGGAAAATAAAAATGCTGGGGGTGTTGCAACAAAGTTTGGACCCTAATGAACTGCAGATGGAGTTGTGAACTGCTCCAATCTTTCTGCAGAGCAACTTGAAATTTTGCCCAAAAGGCTTTAAAATTATGTATATGCTTTCACTCAGAAATATCATTATGAGACTTTTTATCCCAAAGAGATTTTTTAAAAACAGGGAAAGAACTATTGTATAAAAATGTTTATAGCACCCTTTTTGTAGTGTCAAAGAATTAAGCTGAGAGGATGTCCATCAATTTGGGAATGGCCAAATAAGTTGTGGTATATGATGGTAGTGGAATACTACTGTGCTTTAAGAAACAATGTGAAGAATGACCCAAGAAAAATCTGGAAAACCTACCTGAACTGATGCAAAGTGAAGCGAGAAGAACCAGGAGAGCATCACACATAGTTACAGCAGTGTAATGTGATGAACATTTATGAACAACTTAGCCATTTATTCCTAGCAACAGTGATTCAAGAAAATCCTCAAGGACTCATGATTAAAAATGTGATTCCATCTGCATAGAAAGAACTGATAGAGACTGAATGCAGACCAAGGTATACTATATGCCATTTTATTTCTTCATATTTGTTTGTTCAAATTCTTTTTCACAAAATGTCTAATTTGGAAAGATGTGATACATTATTATACATTATACAACCATAGTAGAATGCTTACTCTACTGGGGAGGGGAAAATGGAAGGGAGGAAAAAGGGTGAGAATTTGGCTCAACCTTAAACAACTTAAGGCTACAATATTTTTTGTGTAATTGAATTACAAATAAAATATAAATAAATAAAAAATCAAATTGCATGAGTTAGCATCAAGAGATCAGATTTTCCCAAAAGATTATTTAAATAGAACACATTTGACTCACTTTGAAATTGTTGGTATAATAATGAAGTTTATCTTCTGCAATATCTACTGAAACAGATCCAGGGAATTACATGGTTTTTTGGTTTGTAATTTGAGGGTATTGTTATGTGGGCTTTTATCTCATTTTAAAATATAGTTTGTCTCAACACATCACACAAACACCCAGCTGATCCCAATAGAATTTGCTAAAATGGACGCAAGAAGAAGCAATCTTTTTCGATTATCTTGTATTTCAGAGACCCTGAGAATGAATGTTCACAAAAACTAGGAACATAATTGTGATTTATGCACCGCCATCTGCTTCAGAGGATGAAGTGAGAGAGAAAATTACATGAAGAACTCGATATGACCTTCCCCAAATCAGAATGCATGCTTGTATTTAATTACACTAATGTAAAGATGGGAAGGGAAGAGGTCAGTAAGCAATATACAAAAGTATGTAGTAACACTAGGCTGCTAGAGATGAAACGTTGGATACTCCGTAGAGCTCTGATTTCTCTGGAGCAAATGTCCTGGGGTTGCTATCCCAGACAGTTCTTGGCAGTGGCAGGTTTCGCATCCAGAGGAATACTTCTCCTTGCAGTGTCCTCTGGAAGGCCAGGAGTAGTTATTTCTCTAGTACTATATCAGCTTGTGTCTATTATCTAGCATGAGATAATTTGGAACTTTTGGTTCAACACTTTCCTATAATTATGCCTCAAAAGTTGCTACCCCACAAAAAAATAAAATCTGGGACGCACTCTACTATAAGTAGACACAGAGTGCAGGGGAACGTGGCCTGGAGTTTAGAGCAGTTTCCATTTTGGGTCTCATCTTCTCCTTTTGTGTTGCACCTTAACATTTCCTCTTCGCATCATGTCACTTTTGGCTGGCTATTTGCGGAATCCTGAAGCTTCTTCCTCTCCTTGGGTTGAGCTTGTCCTTGGCTCCTAACAGGCACTTATGTCAGCTGTTGCTGTTCTCAGGGGCATTTCTAGGGTGCTGGAGAGAAGCACAAAGCTTATGGCTTAAAGAAGTGAGCAAGATCATTTTCTACTAAACTGGAGAGGGCAGAGGAGAGAAAAGGGAGACGGGAACAGAAGGGGAATCCGAAGCCTTCCTTTGCCTCCAGACCATGGTTCTTCTCTTTGGGTCTTCACACTCCTCTACCCTGATGTTCCATTATATTACTCACTTCTGAACTGGACATGACTCTCTTCAGTCGATGATGTCCAGTTCCAATGGCGCAGCTACAGCACTTTTTATCCCGTGGCTTCTATTCCTTCCAAAACAATCACACTTCTGTCACTTCCTCTAATGCCCTGGGCTGAAGGGTTGATTCAATCCGTAGAGCTAAGCTTGATTCACAGCTAGGCATTGCAATAAGGAGTCTAGACCTTTGATGATGGATGAAGTAACCATGCTTACAGCTAAGCGTGAAAGAATGTTTTCTTAGAGAAAAGAATTGGAAGCTACTGGAAATGGAAATAAGTTGATATAAATAAGTCATTTTTATTTGATGGAAAAGAAATAACTGATCACTGACGTTTTCATTATTTCTGAACAAGCTGCCTAAGTAGAGTTAGAGCAAGTATTTGTTTAGAACAAAGAGCAAAATCAGTGCAAAGCTAGGGAATAAAAATGAGTCAAATATGGCATGGCAAATACAATGAAATAACTTTAAGAAACCTGCCCTTTCATGGAGGTGGTAGGTCCAGAGGTCCATATATTGCATATATTTTTGGAATTTCTCAATGGATTGATCAATTGTGCTGCCTCTCTAGAGAGGGACTTCAAAATTAATACTATTCCCAACAAATAGAAGAAAAGGTTAGCTTAAAAATCAGTTTATTCAAATACAAACAAGTTAAGTAGATTCCATTAAAGAAAAGCTCTATACATTACAAAGAGAGATATGTAAAAAGGCTTAGGAATACAAATTCCATAAGGATTATTATAAATTTGTTATGTTAAGAGCCATATTTTGAAAAGCAAATATGTTGGAATGACATTCTATGAGCACATCATCCACAACAACCACATATGGGAATGGCATTTTTTTCTAATAGTTTTCTAATTTGAGTTTTTTACTTTTAGGAAATAAATGAAGACATTAGAACACCCTAAGAAGAAAAATATTATTAAAGATTTGAAAAACATAAGTTATATACAGCAAAGTAAAAGAGCTAATAAATGTGTACTGAAAACAATAAACCTGAATCTTCAAAATATGACCTCAAGATATGATGTGAGATAAAGAGTCATTTGTTTAAGCCACATTAACAATCATTTGGAAAAGTTATGAGAAATAATTACCTAATCATGCAAGATAATGGGACTAAATACTGTTGCTATACTAACAAGAAAACTAGAGTTAGTTATTTCCTTTTTGTCTAGTTCTTTTTTACCTAACTTATTTGGAATTCTATAATTCGATGATCTACTTATTTGGGGGGGACTCTTATCTCTAAAAGGACTGTATAGTATTTTTAACTAAACTGTATTAAATTATTTATTTTATGAATTTTTTTTTTGAGAATTTGGTTCCATACTCTAAGGAGAAATGGAATTAGAAACACTTCAGGATGCCTGGCTTTAGAAAACCAGACTTTGGTCCTTTCCAGAGCTATGATTCTATGACCTTACTTCATTACACAAATAGATGCTCTAGTTATTTTAGGAGGCGTTAAAGAATTACAGTGTTTATAAAGACATTTGGTTAATGTGCTGATACCTTTTTCAAGTAGTTCACTATATAGAACTTTACTCTTAGTCTATATTTCTTGTTTCTTCTACTTATTTCCCATCTGAATTCAGCATTAGTCAACAATAGGATTCTTTCTCTGTGAAATGGGACAGTTTACTTGATCTTCTTTTACTTTATCATCTTTTACCTTAATTCCTTGAAGACCTCAAAGCACAATCCTAATTGTTTTTCTATTTCCTCCCTTCCAAATTAGAGTGTTTAAGGGGGAAAAGTGAAACTGAATGTGGTGCTAATGACTTTCCTGTCAGAGCAATTTACAAAAACTATCTACTAGGCAGGCATATAAATATATACACAGCATATGTATATATTTATATGAAGTAAATAAACTAAGCAATTATACATACTTCCCTTTCATTTTAGGTAGGAAAGCTAGGTAACTGAGGGAAAAGTATGTAAAAAACCTGTAAGATAAGATGCCAAATTCTAGTACTCAATTCCATACATCAAGCATTTCTGATTTCAACTCATTCTACCAATGCAGCTCATATACCTTCAAAGGTTAGTAGATAGTTGATAGTCATAACTGTGAATGCGAATGAAACAAACTCACTCATAAAACATAAGCAAATAGGAGAGTGGATTAAAAACAGAATCCTACAATATTCTATTTACAAGAAATATATCTGAGGCAAGGAGACATAAGTAAAAGTAAGGGGTTTCAGGATAATTGACTATGCATCATCTGAAGTGAAAAAAGAAAGAGTAATCATCAGGATCTCAGATAAAGCTAAAGCAAAAAAAAAAGATGTAATTAAAAAAGAAAAGGAAGGAAATTACATCTTCCTAAATGGTAATATAGAAAATGAAGTAATATCAATATTAACAAAAATATACCAAAGATTTTGTTGTCAAATATTTAAAGGAAAAATTAAATGAGCTTCAGGAGGAAATAATAAAACTATATTAGTGGATGACCTCAACTTACCCCTTTCAGATCTAGATAAATCTAATAAAATTGTTTTAAAAAGTAAAGGAAATGAATACAATTTTTAAAAATTAAAACTAATAGATCTCTGCAGAAAACTTATTCTTCTTTTCAGCAGTACAAGATGCCTACACAAAACTGACCATGTATTACAACTGAAGATGGATGTAAACCAGAGCAGCTCCTTGTCATCATGAGAATCCTCTCTGACAAAGATTAAAATTTCACTACAAAAGGAGTGAAAGAAGGAGAAAGTGAAACAACTATCAAGAAAAGAAAAACCAAAAGGCAGACAGAGGACACTAGGGTGAAAGGAGAGCAGAGCCAGCAAGAGGCTGTAGCAATAGGGAAGAGCAAGCCAATAGCAAGCCACACATCCCTACCCCCACCCCACATCTGCTGGCCCAGGTTTAGAATCTAATATCAAGCCAACATTCAGACCCTGAGATGCTGCTTGGGTAAATAATGGCCCAAGCCAACTTATACCCCTTGAAATTTAAAACCTGTGGAGAAGTCTGGAGTCCCAGTCCAGAATAGTCTGGGCTGAAGTGGGCTGATACTTGTGGACCAAGAGACAAACACAGTATTTTGAACCTATCATTATATTAATCATACAAAAATAAAATTTTGACTTTTCCAAATATTCTATTTCATATATCTATTTACATTTAAGGTATTTTCCTTTTATGCCACTAATTCTTGTCAAAGCTAATATTACATCTAAAACGGAATTTGGCATGTGAAAAAAGGTTTGACACCATGAAGAGAAATGAAAAAGGAGAGCTACAAAATTCCCATAGCAGAGGGGGATGGGCAAGAACAGGAATTCAGAACTTTGAAAGAGAATTAAGCTGATCTCAAAGACTGTTGGGGTGAACTTCTGCCTGGCATCAGACCAGACAGGTAGCTCCAACTGGGTTTCTTGATCTGGTGACCTTTTCTTTGGGAATTTCCTGACCCAGATCCCATCAGAAGATAAACATATTGGACAAAGACTTTGGGGAAATCTGAGCTTGAGGACAATTGTAGTGCAAACAAGAATCAACTTCCTCATCATCCTGACCCTAGCTGGGTCAGGTGAACCAACTTGATCTATTTGACTTTTAGGGGAAGGATATGGGGATAGGGGAAGAAAGCTTGACCTTTCTGGGGAATTTCAATGACCTCATCTGTAAAATGAAGACATTTAAAAGCTATTTATCTCTAAATATGTGATCCTATGATCCCCTTCCCCTTTTTAGTCATGCCAATACTCATGAATTTAGATCTCTATCATCTCATATCTATATTGTTTGTCTTCTAATCAATCTTCCTGTTTATAGTCTCTATCCTCACAAATCCATAGATTTTATCTTTTCTCATATCTCTCACTTACTCAGGACATTTAATGTCTTTTTATTATAAGTGAAGTCTACACTGTAAGCAAAGCTGTCCACAACCTGTCCCCAGTATATATTTCTAACAGTGCTTCCCTAATGGAAGCACTTCCCTAACTCACCAAAATGGAACTTCTTTGCAGAGACATATAATCACTGTTCTCTTAAAAAGAAACACAGAAAAGACTATCTACCTTACTTCCTCTATCCTTTTGTATATTGAGTCACACTTAAAATTGCCCTAACTTGTCATCTCTGAGTACACAAGTTCTTTGATTATTAATGTGTTATTCACTGGAAGTTGCTAAAAAAATAAGTGATTTTTTATTTAAGTTGCATGATGGCTCAGATAATGTAACAATTGGAGGGGAAAACAGAGTATTCAGAATCTAAACTAAACTTTCTAATGACATTTTGTCACTTTATTATTATTATTATTAAATGTCAAGATCTTGCCCACATTCTTAGGTCAAGTGATCTGGACAAATCAGAATCTAAATCTCATGATTAGCTTTTTATTAGCTTATTATTATTTATTACCTAAGTATTTTATTTTATAATATTTTATTAGCTTTTTAAAAATGGGTTTGCAAATTCTCTTTTTAGCTATAATTTCTATTGAGTAAAAATATGTCATACATACTTCATTAACAAAAATCCTTTTTTCTCCAGATGTTAATGGAATCATTGTTGATAACAAAACATAAAACTCGTCTCTTGCTAGTGAGATGCTTTCTTTGGAGTTATCTCAATAGAGAATGTAAGTAAAAACTTGGGTGCTTTCTGCTGGCATATATTCTCCTGAGGACGTTGCTGGGTTTACAATTCCCTCTACCTTTATTTTATTTCTCTCACCACAAAAATTGTGCTGCTCACTTCTCATTTTATCTAGTATATCCCAATTTTTCCATCCATTCTTTCTTCCTTCCTCCATTACATAAGTGATTTTCTTTCAGAGCTTCTTCTGTGACCTGTTTCTAAATAAAAGGCTACATACTGATTCAATCATATAAAGATATATAAAATTGCTGTATGTACCAGAAAGTATTGAGCCAATATGGGGAAAGAATCAGAGTCATCAGGATCTTATTCTAAAAGACAGCTAGGTGGTATAGTAGATAGAACACTGGACCAAGAGTTGGGAAAATCTGAGTTTGAAATCAGCCTTAGATGCCTACTATGTGACCTCAGGCAGAACTTCTAGTTCAGTTTTCTCAATTTTAAAATAAGGATAATAATGGTACCTACTTTCCAGGGCATGAGTATCAAATGAGAAAATATTTATAAAGTATTTAGTCTGGTTCCCCGCATATAAGTGGATCCTATGTAAATGGTGGTTATTATTTTTTATCTTATGTTTAAAGATTTTTCTTTGTGTTAATTATAAAGACTTTTTCTTGAACTCCTGGATTTAACTTTGCTATTTAACTCTTATATGACCTTAGGAATGCCATTTCCTTTCTATGCACTCTAGTTTCCTCATCTGGAATTTGAATGGATTACGACAAATTGCTTTTCTGTTCACAATTCCAGTTCTAAATCTATGAATTTATGACCCAACAACTGCAGCAGCTTTATTTGTTGCCATAGAGGAAACTCGTCTTCCCAGTGCCTTTAAAGTCCCATTCATGATGACTTCTTCTGGTACTTGATCTTCCTTCTTTAAAGACTATTTTCTTCCCACCATCACTATTCTCTTGCCTCTCCTCCTTCCTCCATATTAAAACAAGGGGAATATACTGACCTTTGTAAAAAAAACACTGATGCAAAATTATTTTCACATCAAAGAAACAACTTTTTCTATCTCAAAAACTACACACAAAAAAGCTCTTCTTAGCCAAATCATCTTAGGGGGAGATAAAACTAAAGAGATTTAGCTTTGAGAAGTGGACTTGGGATGAGATATGCTATACAAATATTTGAAATGATGATGAATGCAATAGAGATCAGACTGGTTAGGCTCAGTCTGAGAGCAGAACTACTCCCAAGATGCAGAGCAAGAATATGAACGCATCCGAGATTTTCCTAGAAACAAGAGCTGTTCAAAAGTGGCATTTATCATACACACTTCTTTATGACTGAGGCACTGGTTTAGACCATGGAGATATGAGGACAGAAGTGAGATGAAACATCATGAACAGATAGATAGAAGCAAGTACAAAAAATAAATAGGGCGAAAGACTGACATCTGGTGCATCCTCAGAATAGACAAGCCTGTGGGAGACGACACTGGAAGTGAACCTTTTGATAACAAAGGCACAAAGAACATGAGAGATAGTCTGTGCAAAAGCAGAGATGGAATATGACCTAAGAGGAAGTATAGGAAAGCTCATTGATCTAAAGCAGAGAGTGCACCAAGAGGAGAAATATCCAGGAAGTCTGGAAAAGTCATCTGGAACAAGATTGTGATGGACATGAAATGCCAAAGTGGTTTGTATTTGATCTTGGCTGTAAGAAGGAACTACAGAAGTTTGATGACCAGGAGAGGGAATAATTAGACTTATTCAAGTATATTAAACAAGAGGAAATAAGGGTCTAAATCAGAGTGGTCATTATGTGAATAGAAAGAAGCAGAAATATATGATGTGATGAATAAGACAATCGTTTTTTCCACTCTTCACTCTCAAAAACTGACTCCTGAAAATAAAATGAATTATCAACAAAACAATCTTATAGCATTTGCTTTGCAAATACAAAAAAGAAACAAATATAGGTAAATAAATAAACTACTAAGGAAAATACCAATAATGAAATGATTTAAATCAGCTCTAGATACAATTAAATTTTAAAAACTATAAGGTTAAAGAAAAAGAAATAACAGTGGAGTGATCATTAAGTTAATTTCTCTCAAAGTACACAAGGAAATAAATATGAAAGCACAATGCTGAAATATAAAAATAATGATGGAGGAGCACAATATTTGAACTAAATTTTATAATCACTTGTCCCTAGATGAATCAATGGATTTAATGGGACTGAACAATAGAAATGGAGGAGTATACAATTAGAGGGAAGGTAAATAAATGAAGTGCATAAAGAACCCTAATTATGTAATATTAAATAATAATAATAAATGAGGGAAAGTTACTCCTGTAGCATCAGGAAGAACATCAATAGGAGAATTAATGAGGTGATAAAGGAAGGGATGGGAAAAGAAGGAATCAAAAGGAGAAATATTGACTTAGTTGTAGGAAGGTCTGAATTCTCATGAGATAAGAGGTAATGCAATAAGAGATGAAGATTTTATGATTGACATAATCTGTAAAAGTTTGGTACTCGGAGAGACCACCACCTCTGAAGCAAGATAGTGCATCTATAGACAATATTCTAAGAAGAAAAATCAGAACTTCTTTGGGAAATTCACTTTCAGGAAACGATCACATGATATGGATACATATTCCACAATACATGGAAAAGAGACATATCATGAAGAAACCTACTATACTAGAAGGGACATAGGGAAAATTTTGTATCATAGGACAATTTTTCAGTTCCTTTGCTTTCAAGAGTGAAGGAGAGTAAAAGATCTACAAAGAAATATAAACATTGGTTAGAAGAAGGGACTCAACATGGCAACTTTAGAAGCTGGGAAAAAGAATAAATAAAAGTGTAAAGAACATGGATAAAATATAAAAAGTTTAGATAGACCAAAATTTAAGAGAAAAAAGTAGCCTTTTAGACCATGAAAGTGAAAAAAGTTAACAAAATAGGTGAAAGGAATAGGAGGAATGAATTTACATAACTAACAGCAAAAAACCATGAGATTAACAAGAATACAGGGAGGTAAAATATATGTTCCTTCAGAACTTACATCATCTAGGAATTTAAGGGCCTGGGGGGAATCTGATTGCATTGGAAGGGTTTTTTTATGTCTTGATATTAAAAGAAGAGTGGAAGGAGAAGAGGGAAGAAACACAATAGAATAGGAAAATGGTAAGGATGGTAAAAGAAAATTGTCTCATTTAACCAGGATGTAAAAATACAGGTCTATATAAATAAGGAGGAAAGGTGGAGGAGAGTGGGTGACACTTGAATCACATTCTCATGTGAATTGGTCAAAGGAGAAAATTGTAGATCCATACAAACACATATAACTGCACACAACTGAGAATAGGAATCCATTTTAATCAATAAGGAAATAAGAAGGGGAGAAGAGAGAGAGGAAGGTATTAGGAACAGTAGATTAAGGGAGGAATTGGTATATATATATATATATATATATATATATATAAATGTTACATATTATATATACATATATAAATGGGCATATATATGTATATGTGTGTAGACATTTTGGTTAAGTAATACGACTTATAAACCTATTCCTATAAGATAAAAAATAATGAGGAAAATGACTCATATATACCAAAAATAATAAAAACAGTTTTGGGGGGGGGTAATAGTAGTAAAAACCTAGAAAAGAAGAGCATCTATCATTTGGGGAATTTTTGAACAATATGAGGCATGGGTATGTAATAGAATACTATTCTGCCACAAAAAGTGATGAAAAGGATCATTTTAGAGAAATCTAGGAAAGTTCGTATGAATTGATGTATAGTAAGAAGCAGCAAGCTGGTTCAATGGATAGAAAGTTGGACCTAAAGGCAAGATAACCTGAATTAAAATCCAGTTTCAGACACTTAATAGTTGTGTGACTCTAGATAGATCAATTAACCCTATTTGCCTCAGTTTCCTCAACTCTAGATAAGTCAATAACCTTATTTGCCTCAGTTTCCTCAACTGTAAATTGAGCTGGATAAGGAAATTGCAAACTATTCCAGTATCATTGCTAAGCAAACACCAAGTGAGGTCACAGAGTCTGAAAGGATTGAACAGCAAAAGCAGAAGAAAGTGAACAGAACCTAAAGAACAAGGTATGAATGAATAAGACCACCAGTAAAACAAGAAAATGTGAAAGTCTCAAGAATTTTGATGAACACAATGTCCTACAAGGTAACAGAAAAAAAGAGAAGGAAGAGTTCTGTCCATACCCTAAAGAGGGCAAAATGAGGCGCAATTTTGGGAAAAAGAGAATGAAGGAATTCATTTTTCTTACCTATGCATCCCAGTTATTATTTTATAAATGGTTCCCTATTACCTATCATTATCTTAGAGTCAATACTGTGTGCTGGTTCTTAGGTCAAAAGCTATAGAGTCTCTAAGGTAAGCTTAATATCCAATGAAATTTGTGGTTTCGTCATAAAAAAAACAAATATTAAGTGTCAGAAGCCTTTGAACTCAATGAGAAATCATGTAAAATCAGTGTTTGAAAGTAAAAGGAGGACATATTACATATTAGGCATGTTTAAGATGGAAAAAATTTGTAATACATTATATCAATCCATAAATGTAATAGTTATTACAATTAATTAATATATGGTATAGGATTCAGATATTTGTTGGTTGGCTGGTTAACTTAAAAATATAATTAATATGTTATTGGATGTTGTTGTAAAAAATTTATATGAACTGATGCAAAATAAAGGGAACAGAACCAGGAAAACAATTTACAAAATAACAATGCTTTTAGGACAAATGACTTTGAAAGACTTAGGAACTGATTAACAAAACAAAACCAGGGGTAGTTCTAGAGGACTCAGGATTTTGTAACAGAATTTTTTTTCTCACGTTCTCAATAGATGGAGAAAAGAGGAAAATCAGAAACTAAAAAACAAATAAAAGTGAAATTGTAAAATAAAGATACTGTCCATCCAACCTTACTGGGTGATTTAGGGCTACCAAATGAATATTCACTCTGCTCATCTATACTTCATTCAGGACAATCTTTGGTTAAGAAAATTCTATAGACAGTCACACATTTTTGTTTCTAGAATTCTAATATACACTAAAATAATTTAAATCATGAAATGCTAAAGCAAACGCAATCTCTTACATCAGCTTCAAAGATTCTTTTATATCTGTATCTCTCCTTTCATGTTGTTTTTTCCCTTGAAAATTGAAATTCATGATATATACCCTGTATCTCTGAAAGAAAATAGACTGTGATAAGAGAAAAGATTGCTTTAAAAAAGTCGACTACCTTCCTCTTTTTCCTAGAAAAGTAAAAGCCTTCACTTAAGTAGTATGGAGTATATGGTCAATTCACAAACTTCATAATAAGTCATTAAATCAACAGGGAAAATTATAAAGCTCTTCAACTTTAAGATGTGAACATAATGGATTTAAGAACCAAATTCAAAAAAAAGAGAAAATGGACCATTTTTAGCCTCCAAGCTTGACTGCCAACATTTCATCAGCCTATTCTTGGATTAAAAACCCAGTTCTGTGTCTGTCACCCCAATTTTGTTACAATGGAAGACAGATTTTCAAAGCTTTTTACCTTGCATACCTCCTAGGAAAATAATCTATCTGAACTTCTATAAAATACCTTCAGGTTAAAACCTTTCTTGACTTTACTTCAAACTACCAGAGCTAGCTGACATTTTCTCCCAGAAAATTCTGAAACTTACTGAGGGGTGCAGTTCAATCTATTACATCAGTGCATTTAAGTACAAAATTTCTCAGTCACCCAGTCAAAGTTCTATCCAAAAAGGGTAATTGTGGATGTAAATAGCTGTGAAAGATCTGTGTAGCTCTTGAAAAGAATTTTATAATATAAAAAAGGGTTTGTATTGTGCAAGTCCAAAAATATGCTTGAGAAACCTTCTGTAAAATATTTTTTTGCATACCTATCGCATGGCCTGCTAAATGTTCATATATGTAGATCTTGGATTATTTAAATTTCTCCATTTTGATTTCCATCTCCACATTCCTATTTCAAAGTACTTCACTATGTGCTAAATCCTGTCAAATTGTGAGCAGAATTCCAGCTGATTTTCTCCTGTAGTAAATATAGTAAACTGGCCCAAATGAGGAAAATGACTTTTATTTTACATTCTTCACAACAAATGGATGTTTTTGATTAATAGATTTGTTTTTTCTAGGTAGTATTTACAGGAGGATAAAGAGACCAAGACAAGAGAATGTTGGAAAAGTAATTACAATTCTTCATTATCATGCACTACTTATACTTTATTGAAATAGAAAGAAATTATTCTTCATATTTTGAGCTCTCTTTATTGAAATAATGACTTCTAGGGGGAAAGTAATTCATTCAGTGGATCTTTATCCAAAGAATTCTCCCCCCTCCCTCCATGACATAGGGAAGGTTGTCTGCCCTATCTGAGGTATGTCTTAATATTTGAAATGTAAGTAAAATTGAATAATTGGTTGAAAATTAATAATTGAAAATTAATAATGAGTTATGGTAACATTTTTATTCAAAACCGAGTCTCTTCCAGTTTATCTTGAATTCAGAGGGGAATATGAACTGCTGTAGGCCAAATATTGAAGGCTGAATATGGAAATGTAAAATGGTCTTTATTGAATATGAAGGAAATTTAATTTACATTTTTAGAGTGTCATCTAAAAAGAGATTCTGGGGGCAGAGTCAAGATGGCAGCCTAGAAGGAGCAAAAGTTCAGACCTCTGAATACCCTTCCTTACCGATCACAAATTGAATGCTCCTAGGGGAATGAAAATCAAACTTAACAACAAGACAGAGCTAAGGAACCCTCCTGTTGGACTCAATTCAAAAGGTACGGCCCCCCAAAAGCTGGAATCTGAGAAGATTCAGGTTTAAGGGGAAAATAGAAGGAAGGTCCAAGGACCCCCTTCCCCCACCCACCTAGAACACTGAGACTCCAGCAGTAGCGGGAACTTCTGAGTGGGCAAAGGTGCTAGTCTGAAGGGTGTACTTTGTAGGCAGGGTTGTGCCAAGCTCAGAGCATTGAACAGAGATGGGAGGGAAGGAGCTAGAGAGGGAACATAGAGCTGGCAGCCTGGCCAAGCTGTGGAGATCCTCCATATTTATTCCAGCCTTACAGGAGGTCTTGGCCTCAGAGCACACCCAACCCAACCAAGATGAACTTAATCCCATCAAAAGTATTCTGAATTCAGGGAAGTCCAGGCTCCACACTGCTCCCTCATTGCCAGCTGGACTTTAATCCAATGAAAATTCTCCAGAGCACAGGGAAGCTCTAACCCCCAACAACCCTCCCCCAGAGACTATACTGAGAGATCTTCTGCCAAAGCCCCAAGAGGGGAGACTGACAGAAGCCCCCAAAACCAAAAAAAAATGAGAGGGACAAGAGCACAGACAAATATGGGGAGCAAAGAAGGGGTGGATAGGAGCAAACAACAGAAAAAGAAGAAAGAAATCTCAATAGGTACCTTCTATACAGTGAACAGAAAAGAGAGGGAGGGATCATCAAAGGATAAATCAGAAATCCCAGCGAATTGGATACAGGCTTTGGAAGAACTCAAAATGCAATTCAAAACACAATTAAGAGAGGCTGAAGACAACTTTAACAGCAAGATAAGTCACCTGGAAACAGAAAATGGTGTCTTGAAAGCCAAAATTAATCAGTTGGAGAATGAGGCAAAAGAGATGAAAGATGAGGCAAAGAAGACGAAAGATGAGGCAAAGAAGATGAAAAATGAGGTAAAGGAGATGAAAGATGAGGTAAAGAGGATGAAAGATGACCTCCATAGAAAATCAGACCAGAAAGAGAAGGATGACCAAAAAGCCAGGGATGAAATCCAGTTTTTAAGAACCAGAATACAAAAACTAGAATTAAGTGACCTCACAAGACAGCAGGACATTATAAAACAAAACCAAAAGAATGAAAAAAATGAGGAAAATATGAAGCATCTCATTCACAAAACAGAGGATTTAGAAAATCATTCAAGAAGAGACAATTTAAGAATCATTGGTCTACCAGAAGACCATGACAAAAGAAAAGGCCTGGACATAATACTACAGGAAATTTTTCAAGAAAACTGCCCCGATATTCTAGAACAAGAGGGAAAAGAGGAGATTGAAAGAATCCACAGATCACTTCCTGTACTTAATCCCCAACTGACCACACTCAGGAATGTTAGCCAAATTCAAGAACTATCAGATCAAAGAAAAGATATTACAAGCTGCAAAGAAGAAGTCATTCAGAAACCATGGAACCACAGTGAGGATAACGCAGGATCTGGCTGCATCCACATTGAAGGGCCAAAAGGCATGGAATATGATATTCCAGAAATCAAGGGAACTAGGTCTACAACCAAGAATCAACTACCCAGCAAAAATGACTGTATTCTTACAGGGGAAAGTGTGGTCATTCAATAACATAGACGAATTCCAAGAATTTGTAAAGAAAAGACAAGACCTGAACAGAAAATTTGACGTCCAAGCACAGAATTCAAGAGAATCATCAAAAGGTAATTTAAAAAAAGAGGGGAAAAAAAGAAAAATAAAACAAAACAAAATTTTAAGAGACTCAATAAGTTAAAATGTTATGTATCCCTATAAGAAAAGAGGTCATTTGTAACTCTTAAAAACGGTTGTTATCACCTGAGCAGCTAGAAGAATTACACTTACAGGGAACAGTAACAAACTGTATAGGATGAAAGGACAAGACATCATAAATAGGTATATAGATATATGCATGCATAAATACATATACATATGTGTATATGTTTCCCAGAGGAAACACTGTTGGAGTAAAAACACCAAAGAAAAACAACTGCTTGAATACATGGGTTGAAGGCATATTGGTGGGTAAGTAGACTCTAGAGGAGCATCCTAGTGTAAACAACAACATGGAAATGGGTTCTGATCAGGGGCACAAGTAATACCCAATGAAATTGCGCATTGGCTGTGGGAAGAGTGGGTGGAGGAAAGGGAGGGAAATAAAGTGATTATTGTAACCAAGGAATAATGTTCTAAATTGACTAAATGAACTTATTCAAATGGGAAAAAAATAAAAAAAATAAAATAAAGAGATTCTGTCATTTTAAAACACTTAGCAATGTTGGTATATAAGTTTAACTTTGGCCTGGGTAATGAAATGTACAGCTTTCAGGATGAGTCCTGTAGCTTGTCTCATTCATTGTGCAGGACATGGAAAGATTCATTCTGAACAACAGCATCTTGTTAACCAGAAATGTGAATGTACACATCAGCGATTTAAATCCAAATTGTGCTGGAATATAGAAAAGTTGCAATTTAGCCAGGAAAGTTTAATTGCATGGTTTTATCCTCTGAGCAAAAATAATACAATTGGATTAATTCAAGCATTCCAATAGTTTCTATAATTTGAGCAAATATACATCTAATGAAAATGCTTTTAAATATAGAGTTTAATTTTAAATTTCATTGCTTGATTGACTTTGAGCTGTTCATATGATCATACAAAAAGAAATTTTCTCTTGAAAATTTGGAACCTTTGAAACTTTTTTTGAAAGTTACATGTAGAATTTATTATATATTTTAAAAGAAAATCAAACTATATAATAGATTCAGTTTCATGTACAAGCTTCTTTTAAAATTCTCTTATGCATATGAAAATACATATTTTACTTGGTATTTTGTTAAATCTGGGAAAATATGGATATGTGAATAAATAGTTAAGGCCACCTATCATCCCTTGATTAATTAATCAGGTCATTCAGATGAACTCATCCTTAGGTATTAAAACAAAAGGGAATTCTCTAATCAATAGAAAGTCAAATATAAATAATCAATTTTCAAAGGAAGAAATCCCAGATATAAAATATAAAATGCTCCAAATAACTAATAATTAAAGAAATAAAAAATTAAAGTTATGAAGCTCCATCTCATAGGTATCAAATTGACAAGAAGAACAAAAGGAGAAAATATGACTTGTTAGAGGGGATTGGGAAAAACATGTACAATAATTCTGGACAATAGCTTGGAACTACCTGTCAAAATTCACTAAATTGTATATACTTTCTGATTCAGAAATATTCCACAACTAAAGCAACATCTTCAAAGAAATAAAAGTGGAAAAGGACCTATATGTACAAAAATATTTATAGTAGCTTAAAAACTGGAAACTAAGGAGGCATCCAGCCTACTGAGGAATGGCTAAGCAAATTATGGTCTAGTCATTAAATGTATATTGTTGGCTGTAGATAGAGTTTTACACTTGGAGTTGGTTAGAAATGGACCTTGCACCAGAGACCTTCAGAAGTTTGGCAAGACATTCTCTCAATACTTCATTTTCTTTATCTGTAAAATGAGAATAACAGTAGCATTTAGCCCACAGGGTTGTTGTGAAGACTAAAGGAAAAATACATATAAAGCCATTATCATTGCTGTTTTAATTGTGCTGTAAAAATATAACAAAATGGGAAATTTCAGAGGAAACTGGGATGACCTCTATAAACAGATGTAAAGTGAAACTTTTTAAAGGAAAAATTATTACATTACCAAAAAATAAAGTGCTAATTAATGTCTTTGAAATTATCATTGACCCAATCACATTTGTAATATAATTTTGAAAGGTATTTCTATCAAGGTACATACAACTTTGGCACAGAAGCAGTATTGTAAGGTTTGATTAACAATACTTAAAAATCAGTTGTCGTGGTTTTTTTTCTTCAGTTTTCAGATTTATACCCCTGAGATTCCTTTCAGATTACAAAGTACAAATAGATCATATTCCAAAATAATAGGAATCAGAACTGTGATACATATAATTTTTGATTGGGACAATTAACCTTTCATAAATGAGTTCATCCAATGCGGAGTGCCAAATTCCTTGTTTCATTTTTTCATTGAAAACATTACTGGTTAAAACTCACCTACAATTTTGTGTCACAAAGAAGCTGGAATTACCAAGCTTTTACCTGATTATAGAAGTGAGGTTATCCTCTGAAACCAAGAGCAATAAAGTCCATAGAACCTGGATGAAGTTTTAGCATCTCTAGACAGTTGCAGTGCAAAGAAATCTGTATTGAAAAACTATTAGATTACCCTCATAAGGTGATTAGATGAGACCTTTTGGTTAAAGACTTTATTTAACACCAATCTACAAAGATGCAGAAAGAAGGAAGGAAGGAAGGAAGGAAGGAAGGAAGGAAGGAAGGAAGGAAGGAAGGAAGGAAGGAAGGAAGGGAGGGAGGGAGGGAGGGAGGGAGGGAGGGAGGGAGGGAGGGAGGGAGGGAGGAAGGAAGGAAGGAAGGAAGGAAGGAAGGAAGGAAGGAAGGAAGGAAGGAAGGAAGGAAGGAAGGAAGGAAGGAAGGGAGGGAGGGAGGGAGGGAGGGAGGGAGGAAGGGAGGGAGGGAGGGAGGGAGGGAGGGAGGGAGGGAGGGAGGGAGAGAGGGAGGGAGGGAGGGAGGGAGGGAGGGAGGAAGGAAGGAAGGAAGGAAGGAAGGAAGGAAGGAAGGAAGGAAGGAAGGAAGGAAGGAAGGAAGGAAGGAAGGAAGGAAGGAAGGAAGGAAGGAAGGAAGGAAGGAAGGAAGGGAGGGAGGGAGGGAGGGAGGGAGGGAGGGAGGGAGGGAGGGAGGAAGGAAGGAAGGAAGGAAGGAAGGAAGGAAGGGAGGGAGGGAGGGAGGGAGGGAGGGAGGGAGGGAGGGAGGGAGGGAGGGAGGGAGGGAGGAAGGAAGGAAGGAAGGAAGGAAGGAAGGAAGGAAGGAAGGAAGGAAGGAAGGAAGGAAGGAAGGAAGGAAGGAAGGAAGGAAGGAAGGGAGGGAGGGAGGGAGGGAGGGAGGGAGGGAGGGAGGGAGGGAGGGAGGGAGGGAGGAAGGAAGGAAGGAAGGAAGGAAGGAAGGAAGGAAGGAAGGAAGGAAGGAAGGAAGGAAGGAAGGAAGGAAGGAAGGGAGGGAGGGAGGGAGGGAGGGAGGGAGGGAGGGAGGGAGGGAGGGAGGGAGGGAGGGAGGGAGGAAGGAAGGAAGGAAGGAAGGAAGGAAGGAAGGAAGGAAGGAAGGAAGGAAGGAAGGAAGGAAGGAAGGAAGGAAGGAAGGAAGGAAGGAAGGAAGGAAGGAAGGGAGGGAGGGAGGGAGGGAGGGAGGGAGGGAGGGAGGGAGGGAGGGAGGAAGGAAGGAAGGAAGGAAGGAAGGAAGGAAGGAAGGAAGGAAGGAAGGAAGGAAGGAAGGAAGGAAGGAGGAAGGAAGGAAGGAAGGAAGGAAGGAAGGAAGGAAGGAAGGAAGGAAGGAAGGAAGGGAGGGAGGGAGGGAGGGAGGGAGGGAGGGAGGGAGGGAGGAAGGAAGGGAGGAAGGGAGGGAGGAGGAGGGAGGGAGGGAGGGAGGAAGGGAGGGAGGGAGGGAGGGAGGAAGGGAGGGAGGGAGGGAGAGAGGGAGGGAGAGAGGGAGGGAGGGAGGAAGGGAGGGAGGGAGGAAGGAAGGAAGGAAGGAAGGAAGGAAGGAAGGAAGGAAGGAAGGAAGGAAGGAAGGAAGAAGGAAGGAAGGAAGGAAGGAAGGAAGGAAGGAAGGAAGGAAGGAAGGAAGGAAGGAAGGAAGGAAGGAAGGAAGGAAGGAAGGGAGGGAGGGAGGGAGGGAGGGAGGGAGGGAGGAAGGGAGGGAGGGAGGGAGGGAGGGAGGGAGGGAGGGAGAGATGAAAGGGGAGTGAAAAAGAGAAAAAATGGAAAATATTTTATAAAAAGGGAAGGAAAAGAAATGTATTGAAGCTAGAGATTGAAGAGATGATTAATACATATATCAAAAGTCACACTATGGGAAAAGAACATGGTATAAAAGAGAGCCCTAGGACAATCAAATGCATCCCTTCATTAGTTCTCTTGCCTCTTTCTTACAGTGATATGGAGAGAAGAAACTCTCAGGCAATTTTACCTAGCCCCGATAAAAATGAAGTCTTTAGTTTTGGGGGTCTCAATTCATAGCTATAACCCTGTTCTGTTACATTGCTCATTGTATAATGGGTGTTATCAAATAACACTGATATATTGATCGCTCAACCAATCAACTATGTAAATAGGACTCCCTATGCCACATATGATTTGCTCCAACCAATCTACACATTTGCTATTATATAAAGAAAATAAAAAAAATGTAATGTTTTATGCCTTCAGTGGTCATGTGTGGCCCATGAATTGCTTTGTAGTATTCAGAATTATTACACCAATTCAATTCACAAGAAAATTACCATGTGAAAAATACCTTAGAATAATTGGCATATAAAATACACAGGGAATATGAAGTATTATGCAAATTAAATCTTAAAAGGCAATAGTTCTTTTTTTTAATCTCCCCCCAAAAAAGTCCATCAAAAAGTACCATGCTTCTAGTGCATTAAAATAACATGAACACTATTTGGTCCATTGAATATTCTATATCCAGTAAGTTCAGTGGGAGAAATTGCTTCAGAAAAATTATAGTAAACTAAAAAAATATTCATTTCCTTTTAGTTCTGCTTTGCAGACACACATAAAAACAAAAACAACAAAATGCTGTTCCAAAAACAAGGTGGTTAATTGCTGTAGTTCTGCTCTGAGGTTACATTGAAATCACATTTTTCTAAATGCAAGATGGATTCTAATTTTAGTTGCCCAATTTTGAAACTACATCAAAATGGCAAGTTTTATAAGTACTAAATGGGTTGTAACTTCAATCTTTTCTCTAATCATTGTGTGCATTTAGGGGAAGGTAGTGCTTATGAAAGCAAATGACTAATAACACTAGGCAGAAGTTCAAATGAATGCTGCTAGACCTTTCTTTCTCCTCTCCTCTCCTCTCCTCTCTTCTCCTCTCCTCTCCTCTCCTTTTCCTTCCTTTCCTTTCCTTTCTTCTTTTCTCCTTTTCTTCATCTTTTCCCTATTTCTTTCTTTCTCTTTCTTCCTTCCTTCCTTCCTTCCTTCCTTCCTTCCTTCCTTCCTTCCTTCCTTCCTTCCTTCCTTCCTTCCTTCCTTCCTTCCTTCCTTCCTTCCTTCCTTCCTTCCTTCCTTTCTTTCTTTCTTTCTTTCTTTCTTTCTTTTTCTTTCTTCCTTTCTTTCTTCCCTTCTTCCTTTTTTCTTTTCCTTCATTTCATTCTCTTTCTTTTTTTAGGATCAGAAACGTCTTTGAAAATATTCCCGTAACTTAACAATGCCTTTGTTGTGTTTTTGAATTTTACGTGTCAATCTAAGACATTATCTTAGAATAATAATTCCACAGATACTTATTTGGGTAGCTAAGTGGTACAGTGGATAAAGTGCTGGACTTGGAGTCAGAAGACTTGAGTACAAATTCATTCTCAGACTCTACCTAGTTCTGTGATCTTAGACAAGTTGCAACCTGTATTTGCCTAGGTATCTTCAACTGTTAAGTGAGAATAATAATATCACTTCCCTCCTAAGGTTGCTGTAGGGATCAAATAAAATAATATTTGTATTGCACTTAGAAGAGTGACTGTAACATAGCAAACACTATACTAACACTAGTAACAACAACCATAATAACAAAATAATTACTATAAGGGCTGGTTTCTATTAAAATCATTGCTAATCTATATGTCTGGTAGAATACAAAGTTCTAATTACATCACAGAGTTGCAGTAGCAGACTTCTCATCTATTTCCTAATATGGGATCACTTTCTCTAAGGAGTTTGGGATAATTTCATATCCTGAGCTATACACACTGTAGGAGAAAATTTCTGAAACTGAGGCACTAATGTCGAAAAGGAGTAATATTTAAAATTGGCAATCAGCATTTAATATTACTTGTCATTAATAAAATATAAAGTACTTATATATGACAGATAGTCGATTTCTGTTAAATATTAATTGAAATGATGTTTTCTTTTAATGTTAAAACAAAAATTTCTAATTGAAATAAAATTTATATATGTGAATATATGTATATAGTCATTTTTAGAGTAATACATATTTTTTTAAAACCCTTACCTTCTGTCTAGAATCAACACTGTGTTTTGGTTCCAAAGCAGAAGAAAGGTAAGGGATAGGGAAGGGTTAAGTAGCTTTCCCAATGTCACACAGCTAGGACATGTCTGAGGTTAGATTTGAACCCAGGATCTCCCATTTCTAGACATGGTTCTCCATCCACTGAGCAACCCAGCTGCCTTATAGATACACTTTTAATAATTTTTTCTGACATTTTGTAATCTATGTTCTCTCCCTCCCTCCCACTCCACTCAGTTGTCTTGGACCTGGGCATGGTTGACAATAGTTAAGTCATTCACATCTGATCATCTTACTGTCTGTCCGTGTTTTCCTGGTTCTACTCACTTCACGTTGCATCACTTCATATAAATCTTTCCAGGTTTTTTGTGATAATTTTGTTTGTCATTGCTTATGGCAGAATAGTATTCTCTTAAAAGCATGTACCATAACTTGTTCAGCCATTTCCTAATTTATGGACATCTCTTCAGCTTCTAATTCCTCCCTACTACAAAAAGAGTTTCCACAAACACTTTTGTACAAGTAGGTCCTTTTCCTCTTTTATCTCTTTAGGATACAGATCCAGTAGTGATACTGCCAGATAAAAGAGGATGCACAGTTTTATCACCCTTTAGGGATGATTCTGAATTGTTCTACAAAATGGTTCTATCAACAGTTAGTTTCCCAATTTTTCCACGTCTTTGCCATCATTTCCCATTTTCCTTTCTTTGTCATATTAGCTAGTCTATTAAGTGAGGTGGTTCCTCAGAGTTTTTTCAATTTGCACTTCTCCAATTAATAGTGGTGTGGAGCATTTTTTCATATAATCAAAGAAAAGTTTTTTTCAGCTGAGAACTATCTGTTTATATCCTTTGGCCATTGGTCTGTTGTGAAATTCTTTGTATTCTTATAAAATTGAGTCAGTTATATATATATATATATATATATATATATATATATATATATATATATATATATATATATATATGTGTGTGTGTGTGTGTGTGTGTATATATATATATATATATATATATATATATATAACCTAACCCTATATATATATATAAGGAATTAAGCATTGTTAGAGGCACTTGCTATTATTTTTTTAAAGTTTTTTTGTTTCCCTTCTAATCTTTGTTGTATTTGTTTTCTTTGTGCAAAACCTTTTTAATTTAATGTGGTCAGAGTTCTGTATTTTGCATTTCATAATGTTCTCTGTATCCTGTATAAATTCTTTCTTTTTCCATAGATCCGACAGGTTCTCCCCTATATATTTATGGTTTTACCATTATTTCTAAATAATGTATCCATTTTGACTTTATCTTGATATATGGCAATGGTCTATGCCTAATTTCTGTAATATTGTTTTCCAGTTTTCCAGAATTTTTTTCAAATACTGAATTCTTTTTCCAAATGCTTAGATTTTCAGATTTGGCAAATAACAGGCTATTATGGCTATTTAAGATGACATACTGACTGCCAAATATTCCATTTATCCACTACTCTGTTTCTTAGTCAGTACCAGATTGTTTTGATAGTTGCCACTTTGAAATACAGTTTGAGAACCAATATAACTAGACCACTTTCCTATATATTCTTACCATTAATTTCCTTTATATTTTGGCCTGTTGCTCTTCCCGATGAGTTTTATTATCATTTTTCCTAGCTCTACGAAAAAAATTTTGTGGTGGTTTGATTGATATGGCAAATGAAGAGTTAAATTAGCTTAAGTAGAATTATCTTTTTAATTATATTGACTCTCCCAGTTATTTACATTTGACTTTATTTGTGTGGAAAGTTTTTTTTTTAAATAGTTGTGTTCATATATAGTTTTTGGGTGTGTCTCAGAAGGTAGACTCCTAGGTATTTTATATTGTCTATATTATTTTAAGATGAATTTCTCTTTCTATATTTCCTGTTGCACTTTATTTTGTTGTTTAAAGAAATGTTGATGTTTTATGTGAGTTTATTTTCCAAATTACTTTGCTAAAGTTGTTGTTAATTTTTTGATTCATTAGGATTTTCTAACTATACCATATCATCTACAAAGGGAGATGCCTTTATTTCCTCATTGCCAATTCTAGTTTTTTCAATTTCTTTTTCTTCTCTTGTTGCTATAGCTAACATTTCTAATACAATATTGAATAGTAATGGCAATAATGGATATCCTTACTTCACTACTTATTGGAAAGGTTTCTAGATTTGTATTATTGCAAATAATTCTTACTGGTGATATTAGATAAGGAATTTATATATTTTAATATTCTTTACTATTTTTAATAGAAATGGCTGTTGTATTTTGTTAAAAGCTTTTTCTGCATACTTTGACATAATCATATCGTTTCTGTCAGGTTTGTTATTGAAATGGTCAATTATACTGATAGTTTTCCTAATATTGAAGCATTGCTAGTATAAAACCACATCATCATAGTGTATTATCCCCATGATATATTGCTGTAATTGCCTTGCTAGTATTTTATTTAAAAGTTTACATCAATATATATCAGTGAAAATGGTTACAGTTGATATTTTAAAAATCAAATGTGGTACTCTTCCCCTTCCCATTTTTTAATGTATTGAGATACTTTGGGTTCCTGATTTTGACATGTAATACACTATCCATTTTCATAATATTTAATATAAATTACACATATTTAAGAGCAAATTGTCTCAACTCTTTTTCTAGAGAAAGCTGTTTTTTTTATTTCCAAATCTCCAATGGTTAGGGCTAGTAAAATTATGAATTGAGGCAGAATTGTTTTGATGACTTCAGCCTCCTTTTTTCCTTCTTTTTCCTTCATTTTTCAGTAACTTTTGCCCTACAAAATACCTAGTACTCGTATTTTCTTTTATGATTTCTTATCTCTTTATTTTATTTTACTTAATTGATTAATTTAGAGTATTTTTCCAGGATTACAAAAATTATGTTCTTTCCCTCTCCTGCCTTCAACCCTCTCCCATAGCCAATGCACAATTCCACTGGGTTTTACATGTGTCATTGGTCAAGTCATTTCTATATTATTGATATTTCTTCTGTTAATCTAGGCAATTTATATTTTTGTAAATATTCATCTATATCATACAGATTGCCATATTTATTGCCTTATAATTGGGCAAAATTGATTTTTTATAATTGCCTTAATTTCCTTCATTAGAGGTGAGGTCTCCATTTTTGTCTTGGATTCTATTAATTTGGTTTTCTTCTTTCCTTTTTTGTATTAAATTGACCAGTATTTAGTCTATTTTATTTGTTTTTTTCAAAATACTAGCTTCACATCTTATTTATTAATTCCATAGTTCTTTCACTTTTGATTTTATTAATTTCTCCTTTAATTTTTAGGATCTCTAATTTAGTTTTCATCTAGGGTTTTTTTATTTGTTCTTTTTCTAGTTTTTTTTTTAATTTTCATGCCCAATTCTTTGACCTCTGCCCTCCATAATTTGTTAATATATAAACTTAAGGGGATAAATTTCCCCCTAAGAATTGCTTTGGCTGCATCCCATAGATTTTGAAAGGATCTCATCATTGTCATTTTCTTCGATGAAATTATTGTTTCTATGATTTGTTCTTTAAACAATTTTGTAGAATCATATTATTTAATTTCCAATTAATTTTTAATTCGGCTCTCTATGTACCCTTACTAATGATTATTTTTACTGCATTATGATCTAAAATGTTGCATTTATTATTTCTACTTTTTTGCACTTGTTTGCCATGTTTTTATACCCTAGTACATGGTCAATCTTTTGTGCTGTTGAAAAGAAGGTGTATTCCTTTTTGTCCCTATTTATTTTTCTCCACATATCTACTAACTCTAATTTTTCTAAGATTTCATTCACATCTCTTACCTCTTTATTATTTATTTTTTGGTTTGATTTATCTATATCTGATAGAGGAAGGTTCAGGTCTCCCACTAGTATAGTTTTACTATCTATTTTCTCCATCAGCTCCTCTAGTTTCTCCTTTAGAAATTTGGATGCTATACCATTTGGTTCATACTTGTTAAGTGCTGCTATTTCCTCATTGTCTATACTGTCTTTTATCAAGATGTAATTATCTTCCCTCTCTCTTTTAATCAGATCTATTTTTACTTTGACTTTGTCAGATATCATGATTGTGATCTTGCCTTCTTTTTCTCAGTTGTGGCCCAATAAAATTTGCTCCAGCCTTTGATCCTTATTCTGTGAGTATCTACTGCCTCATGTGTGTTTCTTGTAGATAACATATGGTATGCTTTGGGTTTCTAATGCACTCTGCTATTTGCTTTTGTTTTATGGATGAGTTCATTCCATTCACATTCAGAGTTATGATAATCATGTCTGCCTTCCCCAACATTTTCATATCCTCTCCTAGTTCTGCCCTTTCTTCTTTCTCTATATCTTTTTAAAGCAGTGGTTTGCCTTTAATCAGTCTCCCTAATCCCCATCCTTATTATACTTCCCTTTCTGTCTCCTCCCTTTTTGTTCCCTTCTTCTTATATTTTTAGTGTCTATTAAGTTCCTTCCCTTGCCTCTTTCCCTCCTTTTTTGTATTCCCTGCCCCATTCCCCTCCCCCTTAGTTTTTCCCTTCTCACTTTCCCTATAGGGTAAGATAGAATTTGATACCCTAATTGATCTAGATGCTCTTCCCTCTCAGAATTGATCTCACTGAGAGTAAGGTTTCAATATTTCCTATTAGTACTCTCTTCCCCTCCTTCTTATAATACTATTCCTTCCTTCCTCTTCCTCTTCCCATGTGCCTCTTTGTGTGATATCAATTATCCAATTTATCTTATTCCATCAAGTTTCTCTTGGTGCCATCTTCTCTTCCCCTCTTCCTTTTCCTTTATTTTGCATATCATCCTAGACTACTTATTACCCCAATCTTTACCAAGGAATGATTCTTCTAATTACTATAATAGTGAATATAATTCTTGAGAGTTACAAATAACATTTTTCTATATATTAATATAAACAATTCAATTTTATTAGAGCCCTTAAAGATGAAAATTTAAATAAAAAACATTTTCCCCCCTTTCCTCTCTTTTTCTTATTTATCTTTTCATGTTTCTCTTGATCTTGGTGTTTGGATATCAAACTTTCTGCTTAGTTCTGGTCTTTTCTTTACATAAACTTGGAAGTCTTCTATTTTGTTGAATGCCCATACTTTCCCTTGAAAGTATATAGTCAGTTTTGATGGGTAGGTGAGAAGTTTATTACATTCAATTGCACCAGAGTGTATCAGTCTCTGTGTACAATGTTCTCCTGGTTCTGTTCCTTTTCCTCTGCATCAATTCCTGGAGGTCTTTCCAGTTCACATGGAATTCCAGTTCATTATTCCTTTGAGCACAATAGTATTCCATCACCAACATATACCACAATTTGTTCAGTCATTCCACAATTGAAGGCATCCCCTCATTTTCCAATTTTTTTGTCACCACCAAGAGTGCAGCTAAAAATATTTTTTTATACACGTCTTTTTCCTTACTATCTCTTTGGGATACACACCCAGCAGTGGTATGGCTGGATCAAAGGGCAGACAGTCTTTTAAAGTCCTTTGTGCATAATTCTAAATTGCCCTCCAGAAGCGTCATTTTTTCTTCTTTTCAGAAATTCTTTTTTTTTTAATCTCAGGACCTGTACTTCTTTGGGAATGTTTTGCATTATGTACTCATTTTTCCTGCTCTTCTGTTTGTGAATTATTTCCTTTTAAAATTTTGTCTCCTTTTTATATTCCATTTTTCTTCTTCTTCTTTTCAGCCTTTCTTTTTTGAATTTTGGATTTTCTTGTCTTTCTCTTGCATTTCTAGACATTTGTGTCTGGTTTCCTTTCTTATATTTTGTGATCCTCCTTCCACTGCCTATAGATCTCAAGTCTAGGTATACTGGTGGTCCATAGACATCTTCCATTGGGAGGAATAGATTTGGGCAATCTGAGTCTTTGCTCAGAGTCCTTGTTCACTCCTTGGTAGTGAGAGATGGGGGAGGGAGACTGGCCTCATCTTAGTTCTGAACCACTTTCTGTCAATCAAATAGGATGTTTTCTTTTAAGTCTGTGACTGGGACTGGCTTCATTTTTGCGATGCCCTGCACTTAGATACTATGTATTGCCTATATCTCCTGTTCTCCTCTACTTTTGATTTTACCTTTCTCCCATCCAGTCACTTTCATCTTGGCTGGGTAGAAAAAGTGTCTCTTTTATCTTGTAAGAATAAGAAGTTTCAGATCAAGTTGTAGTCTTGAGACAATTGAACTGGAGTGTCTACAACCAGATCTTAAGTCACAAGATGGCAAGTTTACTTGTACACACTCCCTCTGGTGAATGGGATGGTTCAAGAGGGGGATGAAAGGACTCTATATTTATTCAAATTGCTTAATTTAACTTCCTAAGATCTTTACTTTTCTTGGTATTTTCATCTTCTCATTTTGTGAATTCAGTTATAATTACTCTATATAAAATATATGATCAGTTTTTCTGTGGTGTTTGGCTTCTAAGGCATACTGAAAGTCACTGAACTTACCTCTTAATCATCACAAATTCTTGAATCTTATTTAGAAGACATAGACAAAGACTTAGAAGACATAACACACATATTGAAGAAAATAAACTACCATATGAATGATGTGCCTTGTTTGGTCACTCTTTCAAGTGAGTAGCAACTAATGACAAAGTTAGAAATTTGGCTATAATTTTGCAGTTAAGGTTGCTAGAACAGTAAGTTTTCTCTGGTCATTATACTTAAACATGACCTGTGATTTTTGTTTGTTAGCTTTCTCAATTACCTTATGCAGAATCTGCCTCTGATAGTTTAGACTAGTGTTTATGAATGCAGACATTTCATGGTTACAGTCCTACAACTCTTCTAAATTGGTAGAGAAAAATACTACTTATCCAATTATAACCTATATATCATGCATAGATTATAAGGAGGCTGTAGTCTTGCCAGATCCTATGCATGAATAAGTCCATTCCCAACTAGTCCCATTAATTAAAATAATTTTTTCCATTGCCTCCTTTTCAACTTGTTTGCTAAATAAATGAAAATATCCCTTAGTCAGAAATCAAAAGACTAATTAAACAAGAAATTTCTATGATTGAAAATTGAATGATCCAACAATATATGTCTAAAATGGTTCAGAATTTTCAGTATAGAAGAAGGACAAAGGGAGGAAACAATGAAATTTGGTGGAGAGAAAAAATAGTAAGTTAATTAGTATATAATTTATATTACTACATTTAAAAACTTAAATTAATAAAAAATAATTAAGTTCAAGAGTTCATCAAATCAAAACAAGAAAAATAGATTTCACTGAAATAAGTAAAAGTAAAATCAAAATCACTGCTGTGATAAGCTTTCTTCAAAATTTTTTGTACTAAAAATAAAATACCTGAGATTGAAGCTAAAAAGAAACTGTTACCATGTTGTTATGGACTTCTTTCTCTGAGTTAATATCCTTATCCAGAAAAATGAACAATCAATCTCTCAATCCCTTGAATCATCTAAAACACATTCACTCTACTTTGAGATGGGTACAATGATTCTTTGCTGGTAAGAAAATAAAGGGATATGCAAAATTATTGATGAAGGATCATTTATAGAATTAGCCTGTAATTATAAATTGAGATACCCAGGCTAAAATCTTGCATTTGGTAAAACTCACTCCTTTGTAAAATTTGCTTTGTCAAATTTGCTCCTTTGTGCATTGGTTATTGTAAATTGGAGACTTTTAAGTGTACTAAGTACAATTCTAGAGATCAGATCATTTTTCAAGAAATTTGGGAAAAATAAACAATAGAAAACACAATAGAATGCAGAGTTTTCTGCCTTCTTAATTACTTATCCTGATTCTCATTTTTTGATAGAGTAGTGAAAATTATATCAGATAATCTTTAATGATCCCCCTAGTTGATAATAGATTTTGGCTCCACAGAACTCTTTGAATCCTTTATTTATTTCTCTCTTTTCCCTTGTCATGTTCCATTTTGAATTATAGTTATTAGTGTAAATGTCTTATCTTCTTTTAGATTGCAAGTCTGCCTTTGAGAATGGAGATCACATCTTGTTTAGTTTTGCTTCTCTCTCATCACTTAACACAAAACTTTGCAAATTATAGGTGGTTGTTAGCCATTTCAAATTGGATATCCATGAGGTATCTCAAATTCAGAATGTCCAAAGTAAAACTCATTGTACCCTTCTCACCGCAGTTTTCTTACTTTTGTTGTGTCCCGCTATCTTTTAGTCACCCAGATTTTATTCTCAACTCATTCTGTCACTTGGGATATAAAAGAGTCGCCAAATCATGATCCTTCTACCTCTACAGCATCTCCATGCTCATCCCTTTCTCTCTTTTCACACAGTGGTCATTATGGTCCAGTTACTGAGTACTTTTAGGTTTAGACTATTGCAGTGGTCTTATGATGACTCTCCCTATATCAAGTCTCTCCCATCTCCACACCATCCTACCCTGATTTGGCTAAAGTTCGTGTCTGATCATGGACCTCCATGAACTGCGAGGCTCTCTTCCTCTTCTAGAATCAAACAGATATTCTGCTCTCAGGCTTTTAAAGCCATTTACAACTTGCCCCAAGCCTGCCTTTCTAGTGTTATTATAGATGATTCCCCCATCACAATCTATCACCTTCTTGGCTACTCTTAAAATACAGCATTTCCTCTCCACATTTTTGCCTTTGCCTTAGCTCTGTGCCTCGTGTCTAGAACTCATCCTCCTCATCACTCACTTTCCTACAAAATGAGCAGTTCTTCCCCTATTCAATCTTTACTGATCCTTTCAGTTCCCCAATCCAAAATTCACTCCCTATTTATCTTCTATTCATTGGGTATATGCTAGAACCCTACAGTGGGCAGCTGAGCAAACAGAGTGCCAGACCCTCCCGTCTGTTCCTTAGTCAAATCTGACTTGGGACACTGTGGCAATGGAAGTAGTGCATGAGCAGGATTCAAGGTAGAATCTTCAGAGCTCATGGGAGGATTCCAAGGCTGTTGGAGAGACAGTTTGTCCCAGCTGGAGTTGGAAACCTGATAGTGAAAACTCCCGTCTCCCTCCTGGACTCCCCTGGACCTTGACCGAGCAGACCTTCCATCAAGAGGAAGCAGAAGGTTCCCAGTACCCTTTGGTGGACAGAAGGGAAGATTGAAGAAGACGTCTGCCATTCTCTGGACCTTGGCAGACCTCCGTCTGTATATCAACAACTGCCTGTCCAGGACTCTTGTTTTGTCAGATCTCTGTTGGACTGGCCTTTAGGATTTTAGTTAGAAAGATAGGAGTATTAGTAAAGAATTTACATTAAGGGTTTATGGTTTAAGGTTTCCTTCTCTCCTCCTTTCCCCCTTCTCTCTACTAAATAAAACCAAATGTTTATATGTTAACCCTTCTGTGTTGCTTCCTTATAAAACCCTCCTAATTAATACTAATATTTCAACACTAACTTCCCTGGGCAAGACACTTCACTCTGCCTGCCTCAGAGCTCGTCTACAAAATGAGCTGGAGGAGGAAATGGCAAGCCACTGTAGTATCGTTGGCAAAAAAAAAAAAAATCCCAAACAGGGTCACAGAGAATCAAACATGACTGAAAATCACAAAAAATAATAATAACAACCATAAATATATTGCATACATTCTCCAGTAAAAGGAGATTCCCTCAAGGGCAATTTTGTCTTCCCTAATACTCACATAGGACATGGCACATTTAATAAAATCTAATAGATGCATTAACTGATATTTTTGGCTTTAATTTTTCTTTACCTTACATAGTTCTCTTTACAAAGATATGGGTTCGATGTTCTTATGACCATTCTGACAACAGGAAGAATAATGTCAAGGAACCAAAAACAGACCATGTTTAGAAATACTCCTGGCATTTATAGGATGAGTCTAAAAGAATATAATCAGAGATTTGGTATTTAGACGCAGTCTTTCTTCTCATGGGATAGTATAACAAAATAATGTAGTAGAACCATGAAATAGTTCACTATTATGATGAGAATCATTCAGCCTCCTAGGTTATGAAGGGAGCCAAAATGTACAATGAGACTAGACAAGAGCAACATCCCCTTATTCTGTGAAGACACTATACAACTAAGATCCCAAAGAGGGTGTCACATAAGGCAATAATAAGCAAGAGTCTTCTAGCTATATGAATAAACATGATCCAATATACATAAAAGTAGTGGAAAATATTATTAACCTTTATAAAATATGTCTAGCATCAATTTGGTTCATCCAAGATAAGACCAAAGACCATTCAAAGAAACCAACCTGTTGACACTTGCCAAAAGGTTGTGTCTCGTTAAAGGACTGAACAGTTACTGAGTCTCGAAAAGAGATTTCGGCAATAACCATGTTGAGCTCAGTCTCCTAGGAAAGGAAGGTTGGGGGAGTGGGTCTTGGTAGGCAAAGTATAACCATTGGTATACTCTGTAGTTGAGGGCAAAATAGGATACTAGTTTTCAGAGCAAGATGAATCCCTTCACACTCCCATCGCCTTCACTGTTGTTATTCAGGAGATTGGTTCATTTGTTGAAAGAAAACATCTTCTTGGGTGAAACACGTATCCTGAGTATTTGTAAAACCAGATGTTGCTTGTGCTCAAAAAGATGCGCCAATTCTTAGTTATGAACTCAAGAAAGAAATAAAATACAACTTTCATCAGATTTACGTGCTGTGATCCAACAGGATAGAATAGTAAACAAGCAAACAAAAAACAAACCAAAGATGTTCTAAAGAGGTTCATGAAGTGGCTGCGAACTTGAGAGGGAACACGCATCGATTAAGCCTTTATGATCCGCTAAGCAATTTACAAATATCTCATTTGATGCTTACAACAGTCCTGGGAGTTATCTGCTCTCATCGTTACTATTTTACAGTGAAGGAAACCATGACAGATAGAGGAAAAATGGCTTTGTACAGGATCATCAAGAGAGTAAGTGTTCGAGGCTGTTGAGAAAGACTGCACAACAGGCTGCCAAATTACGTTGGAATGACAAAGCACTTTCTTTACTCAGATGTTATGTGTGTTTGTTTTAAGTGTTTCTAGTCGTGTTGAGGGGAAGAAAATAGATATGATTTCATCAGTATGGAGGATTACTGGTGAGGAAATGCAATGCAACCATATCAGCACCTCCTCTGCAATGTAGAAGATTGTTCCTCTCTATCGCTGCTGACGTTGCTGTCTCGGACAAAGTTTTCTGTTTTTATTTGTTTATTAATTTTGTCTTGTTTTAAGGGAAGTCCTCAGTGCATAACATGGGTGTTTCTCCCAAACATACTCCAAAGGAATTTCACAGCTCTATTCTTGAAGCATGTTGGAAGGTAAAGTCCCTGGAGTTTTCTGGGTGTAAAGACAGGGGAAATGCAGACAGAGTTCCACAGACGCCAAAGAAGAACCTCCAAAATTCACCTCTCCCATTCACTTTTGTGAAGACTTCCTCTCTCTCATTTATTCCATGGAAACAGAATCAAAGGGCTTCCAATGGGGCATTGGGCCAGAGCCCTGACATGAAAAATGATGATTGGATTGATGCAGGTCACTTTGTCATCATCTTTTGGCTAAAGTCAATCTCTGAGGATATGACTCGATTAAAGGAATAAAAAACAAAAGTGTAAAAGTGGATGAAGCTCAAGAATTTTACCGTAGGAAATAAGACTAAATGAGCATTTTTATGGAAAGTCAAGAAGGAATACAATGACCCAATGGAAAGGTTATCATCACAACACCACACTTACTAAAGAGTCATAACATGCTTCTTAGTCTGCTGCATTTGGAACAAGATGCACCAGCCAATAACCAAAATAAAATGTCAGCTGAGATTCTAAAAGGAATTATTAATGGGACGCCTTTTCTGGGAAAAGTTTTAAGTTTAATAATATTTTTAAAAATTATATTATTTATTATATGGCCTGCCTTCCTAAGCAAGAAAATAAAAGGAAATTTTAGGGATTACTTTATAATCATTTGGATTTTTTCACAACTGAGGTAGTCCTTCAATTTTTTTTTCCAAACTTATCTCTGATTTTTTATAATGTGAGTAAAAATGAGCTTTCTTCCTATTCTTAACTATCTTTACAGAAGGAATGAATATATCACATTATAATAAGAATTACTATACTCGAACATTACAGAGTTTGTAAAAGTTACTTGAATTTTTCTGTTATGTTTCTTCTCCATCTTTCCCCCTTGTCTTTGTTAAAATATGTCTTGGAGATAATAATGATGATAGATAGATAAACAAACAGACAGCATTTTTAATCACTGATTATATGCCAAGAACAGTTCTATGTACTGGGGTTACAAATATAAACCCGACACCTTCACCCTGAAATAGCCCTTCACTTAAAAAAAGAACTCAAATTCTAATGGGGAAAAAATAAAAGAAAATTAGAAAATGGGAATGACGTAGGGGACAGAAAGGAATTGTACTCACATTGGGGGAAACCTATTGATGAGGAGGTAGAAAATTGGAGGATGAGATGTCTGCCCCCCCCCCCCCAAAGGAGCTCTATATCAGAGACTCAAAATCAAAATAAGTACTTCCTATGAAGCAATCCATTATCCGCACACAATACCATTATAAATATGGGCAATATTGAAAAAAGTATCCAATACACCCCTGAAATGGCAATGTTTGTCCTAAAGGTTTTAAAGGCAATCTGAGAATTTTCTAGCACTTTATCCACTGGACAAATAACAAATTTAGAGTCTCGTTCTGAAATATAAGCTGATGCCATTAATGATATTTTAGATTCAAAAACATTCTTAAACTGAAACAATTTAAAATTAACAGTCATGGACACGGATGAAAGGGAAAATGAGAATACTTGGCATGAAGTCTTGAAACTATTTTGAGGTGATTTTTATGCTTAAACATTGTTAGTCACCAAAGCAGGCCTTGTTCTTAACTGTATTTCATCATTATTTGCTTCTCATTCTTTGCTATAGAGGGGAAGTGACTCATTTTTAGTAACAATTCCATTCATTACTACATTTGGAAATCGAGAAAATAGAACCTAAAAGAATTCTTAAAAAAATTTTCAAATGATACAAAAAGTTATTTGGAAAAAAATAGTTTATATAATTGTAGGAGTCAAATATAGTACTCGTTTCTAAAATTATAAGGAAATAGATTTTTAAATTTCAATTTAAAACTTTTCTAATTATTTTTTAATTATTTGAATTCCATAGGAAAGGTACTCACCAGTGAGATTGCAAATTTATTGAAGCATGATTCTGAGATCTTTATCAGTGAAAGAAAGCATTTAATCAGAGTCTGAATGACCATCGGCTAAAGATGGCATAGAAATTATATTTTTTCACTGTATGGAAAAATAGATAGACTAAATGACCTTTGCATTCCCTTCTAAGTCTTATACTCAATTGATATAGTCAATGATCAAGGGAAACAATCTGCTGGATGCAAGTCCCAAAGAATTAGACATAAATATGTACAAATTTCTTTGGTAAATATACTCTGATCCTTCGAAAAAGGACATGACTGATACTGCGGATCAGGTGTTTATTTTTCTTTTTGAATCATAATTTATTTATTTATTACTAATAACATGTAATAAACATCCACATACGTTTTCTGAAGATATATGATGCAAATGGTCCCCCTCTCTTCTTTCTTCCCCTCTCCTAGATTAGCAAACAATTCAATATGGTTTATACATGTATCATAATGTGGAACATATTTCCATATTATTCATTTTTGTAAGTGATTAATCTTATAAATCCTATATTAAGATTAATATATTAATTAATTAATTATTAATTAATATTAATATAAGATTAATCTTATAAAACCAAAACCCCAAGACATATGCCCAAACAAACAAGTGGTAAATCATGTTTTCACCTGCACTCCTCCTCCAACAGTTATTTCTCCCTAATTAGAGGGTCTCCCCTTGGGACAGGGACTGTCTTTGGCCTCTTTTTGTATGTCCATCCCTTAGCTGGGCAGGGCACATAGTATGTTCTTAATATATGTTTATTGGCTGATTAAATGTTCAGCGTTCCTAGTTGCATATTTATTTTTGAGGGTTTTAATTTTATTTTCCCTCTCACTGTAATTCCTAGCTATCCTCATAAATCTTACTGTAAGGAATGTGTTGCTTTCCTAAATTATTTGTTTCTTTCTCTAACTCACATTTGATAGAAGTCAAATAAAAAGGTTTGCCTTTTTTGGACATTTCCTTTCAAGAAGGATTTCAAGTCACTATGCTTCACTTTGCGGCTTTCGTTCATTGTGTTATGGCCTTTTTTGGACTTTATGAATCTTTCTGCAAGTATAAAGAGACTATAAAGCGCTGCTTGCTAGAAAATATATGGTAATAGACCCACAGACATTTTATACACACATAAATTGAATGAATTCCACTCATATTCCCATCTCTGACAATTTACCTCGGTGGAACGTTGGATCAGGCTTTTCCTCGTGGCATGCCAGACCTTGGCCACCCCCTCCTGCCCCTGAGAAGCCTCGTGGCTGGGCTTCTCTCCTCTGCTGTCGGGATCACAAGGAGTGTCACACTCGAGCTCTGTCAGGTAAGGGGGGAGCATGAATGCCGGAGCTCAGCCCCCCCTTCAAATGCTTTAGCTTATTTCCTAATACCTAGTTCTTGATCCTCCCTAAAAGTATGGCGACAGAGAGAGCGCCAGGATGGGGATGCCCTCCAAACCGGGGTGATTAATTATATCTCTAATAATAAAAATATCATATTTTATGAGGTTTATTAAGGATCCTTAGAATTCAAGGAATAAAGAGGATACAAAATAAAACCACGCGCCCATGGCTGACGAGCCCATTCCTAATCCCTGCGCTTAGCTTACCACTATACTTGCTGCCTCATTGCAAAGGAAGAGAACGTGGGAGGCGTCACTGCCAGTTAAATACCCATCATGATCTCGCCAACGTGGAGACTCAGGAGAGCTTAGAGGGGATTCTGGGAAACACCCAGGACGTCTGGAATTGAAGTCTGGGGTTCAGAGTCTCCGTTTATGCATTCCCCCCTGAGGCCCGAGGAAGACTAGTCTCGCCTGTGGTTCATGTAAACACACCAGCTGTGAAATTCAATAATTTGAGGATAAAAGGAAAAGAGAACAAAACCAGCCCTTGGACCTGGTTTTTCCTCGCTTCAAGGCTGGGTTTCTACCCATTATACGGTTATACAATGTTCGCCTAAACATATAAAGATATTTAGTACTTTCAAGTGCAATGGCTGTCTTGCTGTGAGCATAAAGACTCTAAAGCACAGTTTGCTATAAATATAGAGTAATATATAGATGTACATATATGTGTATATACTGTAGACCCACAAACCTACATTTGCAGGATTCTTGACCCTCACAAAAAGTTAATATTTGTCCTAAGGCAGCATCTCCCTGCCTTTCGTATCTAAGAACTCGTTTTATGAATCTAAGAAATCCTATAATAAAAGTGTAATTAGGGGCAGGTAGATAGAACAATGGATAGACAGGCAGGGCTGAAAACAAGGACCTCAGATACTTCCTAGCTATTGTATAATTAGAAATATGGAGGGTAGTTGGGAGGCTCAGTGAATGGAGAGTCAGACCTAGAGAGGGGAAGTCCTAGGTTCAAATTTGGCCTCAGACCCTTCCCAGCTGTGTGACCCTGGGCAAGTCCCTTAATCCCCATTGCCTAGCCCTTACACTCTTCTGCCTTGGAGTCAACACACAGCATTGACTCTAAGACAGAAGGTGAGGGTTAAAAAAAAAAAAGAAATCTATTACCCAAAAAACTACATTTCCCAGGAGCACACTGACTTCCTGTCATTACATACTTCCTGTAGACAGAGGATATTAGGCAGTGGAATGACTGGTCCTGGCCTCTTTCCTTCCTGTAGGTGACTGTGGTGGTAAACAGGAATTTTGAACAGGCAGATTAGCCATGGGTGCGTGCTTTTTAATTTAATTTTTTAATTTTTAATTTTATTTACTTCTAATGGTCATTAATAAATCTACTAAAATGTAATATTTTTGTTATTTGAGATTGATTTTATTTTTACACTATGAGACCCTGGGTAAGTCCCTTCATCCCAATTGCCTAGGCTTTACCACTCTTCTGCTCTGGAACCAATACATAATACTGATTCTAAGACAGAAAATGAGATTTTTTTAAAAAGAACTTTTAATGAATTATTGGGATGTCTATTTCCCCTACACTGCACTTTACAGTCTAGCGATGGGCTCAGGAGTAATAAATCAGTTCAGAAATTCAGGTCAGAGACAGTGTAATTTCTTCATTCACTATTTTGCTGTGGGATTGATTAAAGTAATGACCACCTGTGCAGAGTAATGCACTCGTAGGCTCTGGGATTGTTTTGCAGAGACCAGCCAGGGCTACAAAGCCAAGGTACTCACCACTACAAGAATAGCCGAGGGGTAAAAGAAAAGAGCCTTCCTTTTGCACAGACTCACACAGGCATCCTTCCCTGAAGACGTTCAATCAAAAATAATAGTCAGGGATCCTAAAGCACTGATGTACAAATGGAAGTAGCAGATTATATCTTAATTCCCCGTTGCTGACCAGGAACCCTTAGACGGTGAGGAAAACTGGCTAACACAGTTCCAAAGTAGTGCTACTCTGCCACAAAAGGAGAAAGCTGGTCAGTTTTTGTTGTTTTGTTTTGCTTTCCTTTGTTTTGTTTTTGTTTTTCTGCTGGAAACACACCCTCTGACATCCAGGCTATCCAAACTTCTAGTTTATATTTCTTCAGAATGAAGACCAAAGAAATGGTGGCATTCACTGTCTCGAGTTCTCCTGATGCCTCAGTATTTGGTAAAGAAAAACCTTCATTGATTCTCATTTGGATAATTCTTCTTATCCAAGTGTGAGCTCTTTTTCATTTCTTAGCAGGAACACTAATTTACCACAACATTATTCCTATGGAGAGGCATTTGCTGCCAAATGGAGGAATTAATGTTGACAGGAGAGACTGATCACCTTCCCTTTCTAATTTTAGGGAAGAATCCTACAAACCCAAAGGAGGTGGGAGAAGCTCTCATTCAAAGAGCTTGGGTGAATTTTTGTAGCTTTGAAATTTCTAGAGGACAATCTGGCTTATAGTCTGTTCTGTTTGAATGTGTATTTGTACATTTATGGGGAGGAAAATGGAACTGGAGATTCCTGGCTACTTTCTCTCAAATGGTCTCCAACATTTGCTAAGCCCTTTCTTGGCTTCTTTCTTAGACAGGCTCGGTAGGTAGGACTTTCTCGGCCAATAAATCCAATTTATTCCTATTCTCAGCCAGAGTTCCAATCTATTCATTCTGCACTAATATCCCTTTTATTTTTCTGCTAGACCATAAAAGAAACCTAAAATTGACTGAGGCCAACTGCCTCTAAAGCAGGATTCTAAACCTGTATGTGGTGCCTGATGATTATAAATTATTTTGATACTTATATTTCAATTTATATGACTTCCTTTGGAACCCTTTGTATTCTATGTGCTGCATTTAAAAATATTATTCAGAGAAAGGATCCATAGTCTTCATGAGGCTCCCAAAACTGCCAAAAGGATTCATGATCCACAGAAAAGTCAAGAACCTTTTCTCTAAGGAAGCATTCTCCTTCCCCCTTACTTTTCTTGATTTCTATTCAAAGATGTTTATTCATGATTCGGTCTTGGCCAAGGGACATTGGTCTGGATTTGCAGAGTGTTTTTTCCTTCTACTTTTCAAGGACTTATGATATATTAAAATCAATGAGATTCTCTCTTAAATATCTTTATGTCAGAACTCCCAGAGATGACTCCCATAATTGCTACGCAGTTTCTCTTTCCCATTCTCTCATTTGTATACCTGGCTGATCACTGCCCTATTCTTTGGCTTCCCTTTCAGAATAATGAAGCATCTAAATGAGAAGCTGCTGTGACCAACCACAACTTTATCAAGTCATAATTCCATGCTAATAAGCCAAATATAAACAAATTAAAGAAAAACAAGTGAGCTTTGAACTTCACTCAAGTCCTCCACCAAAGGAAATGAAAAGAAGGGGAAAGTAGTGAAATATTTTACTCATTTATTGTATCAGTATTCTCAAATGTTCTGTCTAGCAACACTTTGGCTCTTCCAGGCACACTGCAGCACAGAGCTCAAGGTTCCTTACTTCTAATACCTCTTCCATTCTTCTCCATGTCTCTCCTTTTCTCTGTTCCCTCACCATCTGTCTCTCCCCTTTCCTTCTCTTTTTCTTTTTTCTCCTTTCTCCTTTTTATTTAGTGTTCCTCTATCCCTTCTTTCTCACCATATCTCTTTTTTCTCTTCTATTTCATTCTCTTCCCTTCTCCCTCTCCTTCTCTTCCCTTCTCTTCTCCTCTTCCTCTCTTTGTCACTGCCCCTGTCTTTCCTTCTTCTGTTCCTTCTCTCTTATTCCCATTCTTCTGTACATATTCCACTTCTTGTGAACATCCTACATCTTGAGACATCTCCCCTAGGTAGTAAAGGGAAAATAGTATTAATTTGAAATTTATTTAAATAATTGCTCCATCCTTCAAAGGTTCATGTAGCCAGACACTAAGAATTCTTCTTCCAAAAGATGCTGGTGTCTAATTCCCTTGCTAGATTTGCAAAGACACTGTTAGCACAAAATTGCTTTCCCTCTTATTAAGCAATAGTGAAATGATGTATACATAACCCATCAAGACTTGCTATCTTCAAATTATAAGACAGAAAAGCAGTAAGGACTAGGCAATTGGGATTAAGTGACCTTCCCAGGGTCACACAACTAGGAAGTGTCTGAGACAAGATTTGAACCCACGTTCTCCTGATTCCAAGCTTGATAAGTCACCCTCTATGCTATCTAGATTCCCCTCAAGAAGAAATTTTAAAGGGACAGCACAAAACCATTGATAGAGCAAAGTTTGTTATGTTTAAAGCAGGACTTACTGTAGAAAATTTCTATTTTTTTGGTAACATGCTATATACATATATCATTATTTCCATGTTCTTAATCTTTTGTGATGGTGAGATGCCATCCATTACTCCAACAGCTTATTAGAATGCTAACTTTCTTTTTAAAAATCAAATAGGAGGGGGCAGCTGGGTAGCTCAGTGGATGGAGAGCCAGGCCTAGAGACAGGAGGTCCTAGGTAATCTGGCCTCAGACCCTTCCCAGCTGTGTGACCCTGGGCAAGTCACTTCACCCCCATTGCCTAGCCCTCACCACTCTTCTGCCTTGGAACCAATACCCAGTACTGAATCCTAAATTGAATGTAAAGGCTTTTTAAAAAAATCAAATAGGATTCTAGGCCTTTTGAACTTAAATAGAATTTATAGATCACCTCACAAAGGAAAACTCTTCATTAAGAAGATGAGAAGACCTGAACCTTCCTCTATCAGATCTAGAAAATTGAACAAAAAATAAATAAGAAAGAGGTAAGAGATATGAATTAGCTCTTAGAAAATTTAGAGTTAACAGATATGTGGAGAAAAATAGATAGGGACAAAAAGGAATACACCTTTTCAGCAGCACATGCTACATTCACAAAGACTGATTATCTACTAGGGTATAAAAACATGGCCAACAAGTGTGAAAAAGCAGAAATAAGAAATGCAGCCTTCTCAGACCACAATGCAATGAAAATAATTATTAAGAGGGTACATGGGAAGCCAAACTAAAATTTAATTGGAAATTTAATAATATGATTCTCCAGAATGAGTTAGTTAAAGAACAAATCATAGAAACAATAAATAATTTCACTGAACAGAATGACAATGATGAGACATCCTACCAGAATCTATGTGATGCAGTCAAAGCAGTGCTCAGGGGAGAAATTTATATCTCTGAGTGCATATATTAACAAATTAGGGAGGGCAGAGGTCAATGAATTTGGACATGCAATTAAAAAAAACAGAAAAAGAATAAATTAAAAATCCCCAGATGAAAACTAAATTAGAAATCCTAAAAAATAAAGGAAAAATTAATAAAATTGAAAATAAAAGGAGATCTCACCTCTATAGAAGTGGGTATTAAGTCAATCACTGAAAAACATTTTGCCCAATTATATGGCACTAAATACAGGAATCTAGGTGATATGGATGAATATTTACAAAATATAATTGCCTAGATTAACAGAAGAAGAAATACAATTCTTAAACAATCCCATATCAGAAAAAGAAATTGAACAAGGCATCAAAGAACTCCCTAAGAAGAAAATCCCCAGGGCCTGATGGATTCACAAGTGAATTCTATCAAACATATGAAGAACAATTAATCCTAATATTGTACAAAACTATACAACTATTTGACAAAATAAGCAAAGAAGGAGTTCTACCAAATTCCTTTAATGACACAAATATGCTACTTATTCCAAAGTCAGGCAGGTCAAAAGTGGAGAAGGAAAAGTACAGACCAATCTCCCTAATGAATATTGATGCAAAAATTTAAAATAGAATACTAGCAAGAAGATTCCAGCATGTGATCACAAGGGTTATTCATTCTGACCAAGTAGGAATAATACCAAGAATGCAAGGATGGTTTAATGTTAGGAAAACCATTCAAATAATTGATCATATCAACAACCAAACCAACAGAAATCACATGATTATCTCATTAGAGGCAGAAAAAGCCTTTGACAAAATACAACACTCATTCCTATTGAAAACACTAGAAAGTATGGAAAAAGAAGGGCCTTTCCTAAAAACAATAAACGGTATATATTTAAAACCATCAGCAAGCATACTCTGCAATGTGGATAAATTAGAAGCCTTCCAAATAAGATCAGAAATAAAACCACAATACCAATTATCACCTCTATTATTTAACATTTATAGTAGAAACACTAGAAGTAGCAATTAGAGAAGAAAAATAAATTAAAGTTATTAAAATAGGCAATAAGAAGACTAAAGTATCACTCCTTGCAGATGGTGCCAAAGAATCAACTAAAAAGCCAGTGGAAATAATCAACAATTTTAGCAAAGTTGCAGGATACAAAATAAACTCACATAAATCAAAAGCATTTCTATCGATTTCCAACACATCTCAGCAGCAAAAGTTAGAAAAAGAAATTCCATTTAAAATCACCTTAGGCAATATAAAATATTTAAGAATATATTTGCCTAGACAAATAAAGGAATTACATGAACACAACTACAAAACACTTTCCTGACAATTAAAACTACTTCTAAACAATTGGGAAAAACATTAATTGCTCATGGGTAGGATGAGCTAACATAATAAAAATGACCATCCTACCCAAATTAATTGTGCAAAAAATTAAGCCATTCCCCAATTGATAAGTGAGCAAGGGACATGAATAGTCAATTTTCAGATAAAGAAATCAAAACTATTAACAAGCACATGAAAAAGTGCTCTAAATCTCTTATAATCAGAGAGATGCAAATCAAAACAACTCTGAGTTACCACCTCACACATAGAATATTGACTAATATGACAGCAAAGGAAAGTCATAAATGTTGGAGGGGTGGCAAAATTGGGACACTAATTCATTGCTGGTGAAATTGTGAATTGATCCAACCATTCTGGAAGGCATTTTGAAATTATGCCCAAAGAGCTTTAAAAGACTGTCCGCCCTTTGATCCAGCCATACCACAGCTGGGTTTATACCCCCAAAGAGATAATAAGGAAAAAGATTTGTACAGAAATATTTATAGCAGTGATCTTTGTGGTGGCAAAAATTGGAAAATGAGGGGCTGTCCTTCAATTGGGGAATGGCTGAACAAATTGTGGTATCTGTGGGTATTTGAGTATTGAGCACAATGTGATTGTGCTCAAACGAATAATAAAGTGGAGGAATTCCATGGGGACTGGAACAACCTTCAGGAAGTGATGCAGAGTGAGAGGAGCAGAACCAGGAAAACATTGTACACAGAGACTGATACACTGTGGCACAATCAAATGTAATGGACTTCTCTACTAGCAGCAATGCAATGAACCAGGATACTTCTGAGGGACTCATGAGAAAGAACACTATTCTCATCCAGAGGAAAAAACTGTAGGAGTAGAAATATAGAAGAAAAATAAGTGCTTGATCACATGGTCCAATGGGGATATGATTGGGGGTGTAGACCTTAAACGATTATCCTAGTACAAATATTAATAATATGTTAACATGTCTTGAACAATAACACATGTAAAACCCAGTGGAATTGATCATTGGCTATGGGAGGGGGTGGGAAAGGTGGAGGGAAATAACATGATTCATGCAAATATGAAAAAATATTCTTAATTAAATAAATAAACTTAAAAAAACAAAAAATAGGATAATTAATGTATCTTTCCACATTTTCCAATTAATATTTCCATATTAATAGTTTTACCATATTTTAAGACTGCTTCCTTTCCATATTTTCATACATAGATTAACAGATCAATAAAAAGAAAATGGACAAAATAAGGAGAGGAGACAGGTAGTTTTCTGAATTGAAAGCCAAATATGGATATGGAGGGAACCAGATTCAAAAATGGCCTCAGAAGCTTCCTAGTTGTATGACTCTGGGCAAGTCACTTAACCCCAATTACCTGGCCCCTACCATTCTTCTCTGTTGTAAGTGATACCTACTCTAGAGATTCTAAGAAAGAAGTAAGACTTTAAAAATATTTAAGGAGAAATGGTAAAGAGGCACATTTTTTTAAATGGCTGGTACTTAACATGGTGTCTTGTGTTATTGAACTCCAACTAAGATATTCTTTGGTGTTTCCTTAGCCTGATTGTTTGTATGTTTAATATAAATAGGGAAAATAAAATCCATTATCATAAAACTACTGACTTGAGTAAAGAGCCACTAAACCTCAAGGAACCTCAACTTTCCCAGCTTAGACCAAGTAACCTTGGCACATTACTGCCACCTTGTAATATACTGAAATTGAAGAAGCAATTATTCAGAAGTATATTAAATTTACAGACAGTGACTGAAAACTCTATCTCACTAGGAACTTCTCCCATGGGACCTAATTATAGTTTAATCACTTAGGCTTCACATTCCAAGACCAATAAAACAAATGAATAAGTTTAGGGAAATGCATAGTAGTATGAAAATTTGGCAGTTGATAAACTTTCTATGGATATATTTAGATTAGCCAAAAACTTCAGTTTCTTGATCAAAACCCCTGCCATTGTTAGAGTCCCAATGAAGTCCTTCAATCCTTTACATATAGGAGCATCATCAGGAGACTGATGGGGATACTTAAGATTTGCCACATTTACTGGTTACCAGAGGATTCAGTTCAAAGCTGGGTGGTTGCCGTTGTTCATTTTGAGAGTGGCTAATAGTGATATCAGCCAATGTGGCCGCTGCCCTCACAGATACAGAAAGACCCAAAGTTATTTGCTATAGCTGGATGAGCTCCATTTCCCAGAGGGGGGAAAAACACTCTTTTTTAGAAAGTCCTTGCATAGGCATGGCTCCAACCATGACTGCCCATCCTGGATGGCCCATCAATTTTCAGTCTTTCTCACCAAAGGGGACGAAAAAAGTCCTTCTGAAGTCAGTTCCAGGGGTTCTGGCTACCATTTCCCTGATCTTTTCTTAATCGTCCTGCTCACAGCCTCCAACATCCTGTCCTGAAATTGTTGTGTTCATTTTTAAATGAGTCCAAGCAAAGTTCATGTGTTGACCGTAATTCACTCTCTGGGAAGGGACGTGCTCTTTAGCTGATGATGGGGAAGGTTCCCTTACGGTATTATTGCCTCGCACCAATTTTATGGAGCACTGAGGGAGGGGAATCACAGATTAGAACCACAGAAACGATGCTTGGTTATTATATGGAGCCGTCTGAAGCACACACGCACAAGCATGCTTTATTCTCCAAGCAGGCTTGGGAGGTAGGTCAGAGGAGAATATATGCATCTTATCTATGATGAATAAATCGAGGCAGGGGCTATGTGCAAGGTCACACTTGTATTTCACAGTGGGGATGGGAAGAGCCGAGGCATCTTAATTGCCATTGCTCTTTTTACTATGAAGATGAAGGAGAATATAAACTGTACTATGGAAATAAGATATAGCCAAGATTGAGTCAGATCCCCAAGGAAGTCATTAGCAGAAAGGGTTCATGAACCACTGGTTTAGGTGACAAGATAAAATCAAAGTTTCAGGCAGTAGACAGCGGAGATTTCTCTCTGAACAGTCTATTAGTTTCCAAGAGCTTCAATCCCAAGAACGATTGGCTTATTTTAACCTTGTGAATCCCATGGTGTATGTTTCCTTGATGGAGGATAGTTGAAGTTTGCCTAGGAGAGAAATTATAGTAGCAAGAAACTGTATTTCATCTTTCACTGCTGCCTGGTCACCTCTATATTTAATGTCATTACCTTTGCTCCAATTTCCCCAGCAAATTGCTCTCTGCTATATAAACCCACACAGAGTAGATAGACAAACAGAGGGGACAAACAGAAAAAAAAAAAGGTTTCTCCCCCCAACGGACTCCAGAATAAAAAGACAACATATTCTTGCCATCCTCCCACCCTCATCATTTTAGAGAACTTCTTGGGAGAGCTATGAGGTTGTGACTGGTCCAACATCAACATCATTACATGTCAGACTGGATTTCTGAGAACAAATCATACTTATTCCAAGTCCATCTTTCTATCTCCCACGATAAATGACTTCTTCCTCTTCTACAGCATGAAAATAATTGGCTCCTTCTACCCCAGGGGGATCTGACGAGGGGGATGGAAGACTATAGGAAACATGGTGGGGCTTTTTAGTGGGAAAGTTTTGAGAATTATTTTCTAACTATATAAAATTAGCATGTAAAAATACTGTATGCTGTAATATACAGTATATGACAAATATAGAAGACAGCTCAAGGGACTTAAGACCTTTGGTGCTTTCTGACTTTTTACTATTTACTAAATTCTCTCAGACTATGAGATGCAGAGAAGATACGAGGAATTTCTTTGTCAAGAGTCTTCCATAAAAATGAAATCACAGTTCTTAGGCAAAACAATAAAGGAGAGGGTGACATGAAGAGAGTAATTACATATATGTAGACATATATGTGCCCAGAAGGACTCTTTTTCTTAAAACTCATGTTTTATTCCATAAAGCATTCTAGAAATGAGTAAATCAATAATCTCATCCTTTTAACATTTAGGATCATTCATTTGTGAAAAGTGTGTAAAAACCCTCATATAGCACAAGTCAATTCACTACATAGTTAATTATAGTTAATTATCTGGTACTAATATTTATACCCCAAGAAATCCGAAAGTATCTAACAATAATATCAAAATCCTAGATGCCATTCAAGAAATTTAGGTTCTAGTCATTGCATCAGCTTGTTGCCTATTTTACATTAGCCCTCGGATATGCAATATTCATGATCTTGGTAACTCCAGATTGTCAGTATTTTTAAGACTATTCATAGAGATTAATATACTACATTTAGGTGACATTTTCCCACAAAGCTTCTTATAGACATAACCCATAGTAGTTTCCAATTTTATAACTTATTCATATGAATATCTCATATTAATGTGATCTGAACTCATGCTGCAAAGCTTAGAGAACAAATTGCCAAGAAAAATATCATAGTCCTAGCATATTTATAAACCCAAATCACAATCAGAATGCAGTATTAGGATTGGCAGACCTTGAAGAGAAAGTCATCCTGTCCTTCTAATTTGCAAACAAAATCAGTATTTCTTCTTTTGTTGCATATGGAAATTCAGGATATTATCAAAAAAGGGGAAAACATTGACATGAAAATGAACACCTTTTTTAGCCTTCAGGATGTAGGTACACCAATTCTAGGGCCCCCCAAAATACTTACAGATCCACGCAAAAACCCAGCACAAGATAGAGAAGATAGAAGGTAGGGGCAAAGCAGATGGATCCCACACATCAAATAAGATCACATCTGTAAAGCTTTTAGCACAGTGTCTGGCACACAGTGAGTGCGATATGCTATTATTATTCAGCACTTTTCAGTTATTCGAGTTTTCAAAAGCCTTCATGACACTGTTTAGGATTTCTCTTGGCAAAGGTTTGCCATGTCCTTCTCCAGCTCATTTTACAGATGAAGAAACTGACTTGCCAGGAGTCAGACAACTAGCATCTGAGGCCAAATTTTAACTGGTCTTCCTGACTCTATGCCCAGTGCTCTATCCACTGCACCACCTAACCAACCAAGGATATAATAGTACTGAAGAAATGTGGTTCATTGTTCTAATTAGATTTCCTGAGTCCTGCCCCATTATCCTCCAAATGAACATTTTTGGTTGCTTTATTAATTTCCTTTAACTTGTTCCATAACCTGAGCGTTTTAAAAATTTATGTGAACATTTATCCTTAATTTAAATCAGTCAACAAGCATTTATTAAGTATTTACTATCTGTTAGATATTGTGTTAAGCCTTGGGAATAGAAATACAAAGAGAAAGAAAGACAGTTCCTTCCCTCAAGAAGCTTACATTAAAAAAGAAGAAGCTTACATTATAGTGAGCAAAAAATAACACAAAATAGGAAGTGGAAAAGTTTGTGAAAAGGTAGGATTGGGGGAAGGGGAATAAGGCATTTAGTAGGGACATGGCAAAGAAAATCTGGAATGTATACTGGAGAATAATATAGCAATCCTGTGTGATTTTAAATGAAGGTCCTGGGAGGAGCTATTCAATCAGAGGGAGAAACTTCAGGGGCCAAGAACACTTTTACAGTATAAATTCCTCACAGTGAGTGAATATTCAATATGCAGTGGAACAAAGATGTGGTTGGCCTGAGTGCTTTTCTTAAATAGAAGTTCTAACAATTACCCTTATTTCTGCTGTATCAGTGCTTTCTTTTCTTTTTTTTCCCTTTTTGATTTCAGCAATATTTGTATTCTGTCTGTCTCTCTATAATATTAATTAAAATTATCTAGTTTATTTTTTTCCTTAAAAAGTTCTTTTTTCAAATATGTCAGTTGTGTGATTTATTTTAGTTCACAATTTTATTTTTATTTTCATATTTTTAATTTGTTTTTATTAGGATTAAAAAAATTTGATGCTTTGTTTGTTTGTTTACTTGTTGATGAGGAGCACAGTTGCCAATGCAATTTATTGACCTGTTCTTTCTTCTGATAAAAGTGATTAGAAATACACATCCTAAGCACTGTTTTGGTTAGATTCTAAATTTTTTTAAGTTGGCTTTTTGTATTAATTTGATGAACTTGTCTATTGATTCTATGATTTATTCTTTAACCGTTGAATTAATAGGATTAAATTATTTATTCCCCCTTTATTTTCAGTCTTTTAAAACTTTCTTTAATTTTATGATACCACAGCAAAAATATGTATAGCTGTCATGTAACTTTCTAAATTTTAAAATTTTTGTGTGTATATAATACACAGTTGGTTTTTTTTAAAGCTATCATATGCAATTGAGATATATGTATATTAACTTGGACAAGTAACTTGACTCTGACCTGCTTTGGATTTCTTGAAAATGACAGCAATACCTCCCAAGGTTGTTGTGAAGATCATATGAAATTTTATTTTGATTCTCTAGGATTCGTTAAGTGATAGCTTGGTTTCTTCATTGCCTATTTTAATACCTTCAATTTCTTTTTCTTCTCTAATTGCGACAGCTAGTGTTTCTAGTACCATGTTAAATAATAGAGATGATAATGGGCATCTTTGTTTCACTCCTGATCTTATTGGGAATGCTTCTGGTTTATCACCATTACAAATGATGTTGGCTGATGGTTTTAGATATATACTGTTTATTATTTTTAGGAAAGGCCCTTCTATTCCTATACTTCCTAGTGTTTTTAATAGGAATGAGTGTTGTAATTTTTCTGTGTCTATTGAGATAATCATGTGGTTTTTGTTGGTTTGTTTGTTGATATGGTCAGTTATGTGGATGGATTTCCTAATATTAAAAAATCCTTGAATTCGTAGTATAAATCCCACCTGATCATAGTGAATAACCCTCAGGGTGACTTGCTGGAGTCTTTTTGCTAGTATCCTATTTAAGATTTTTGCATCTATGTTCATTAAGGAGATTGCTCTATAGTTTCCTTTCTCCGTTTTTGACCTGCCTGGTTTTGGAATAAGTACCATATTAGTGTCATAAAAGGAATTTGGTAAAAGCCCCTCTTTCCTTATTATGTTAAATAGTTTGTATAATTGCCATTATTTGTTCTTTGAATGTTTGATAGAATTCACTTGTGAATACATCAGGATCTGGAGATTTCTTCTTAGGGAATTCTTTGATGGCTTGCTCTTTTTCTGATATGAGATTATTTAAGAATTCTATTTCTTCTTCTGTTAGTCTAGGCAATTTATATTTTTGTAAATATCCATCCATATCATCTAGATTGGCATATTTATTGCCATATAATTGAGCAAAATAGTTTTTAATGATTGCCTTAATTTCCTCTTCATTGGAGGTGAGGTCCCCCTTTTCATCTATGATACTGTTAATTTGCTTTTCTTCTTTCTTTTTTTTAATTAGATTGACCAGTACTTTGTTTATTTTGTTTGTTTTTCAAAATACAAGCTTCTAATGTAATTTATTAGTGAAATAGTTCTTTCGCTTTTGATTTTATTAATTTCTCCATTAAATTTTAGGATCTCTAATTTGGTTTTCTTCTGAGAAATTTTAATTTGTTTTCTTTCAAGTTTTTTGATTTGAATATCCAATTCATTGACCTCTGCCCTCTCTAATTTCTTAATATATGAAATTAAGGGTACCAGTTTCCCCTTAAATACTGCTTTGGCTGCATCCCATAGATTTTGAAAGGATGTCTCATCATTGTCATTTTCTTCAATGAAATTATTAATAGTTTCTATGATTTGTTCTCTAACTAACTGATTTTGGAGAATCATATTATTTAGGTTCCAATTAATTTTTGATTTGGCTCTCCATGAACATTTACTGATCATTATTTTTATTGTGATATGATTTTTTAAATTTTTTTTATTTCAGAAATTTATTATTTCTGCTTTTCTTTGCCATGTTTTTATGTCCTTGTACCCAGTCAGTATTTGTGAATGTACCATGTGTTGCTGAAAAGAAGGTGTATTCCTTTTTGTCCCTATTTTTCTCCATATATCTATTAACTCTAATTTTTCCAAAATTTCATTCACATCTTTTACCTCTTTCTAATTCATTTTATGATTTGATTTACCTAAATTTGTTAGTGGTAGGTTAAGGTCTAACACTAGTATAGTTTTACTATCTATTTCCTCCTTTAATTCCACTAGTTTCTCCTTTAGAAAATTGGATGCTTTGCCATTTGGTGCATAAATGTTGATTACTGATATTTCCTCATCTTCTATACTCCCTTTTATGAGGATGTATTTACCTACCCTATCCTTTTTAATCAGATATATTTTTACTTTGGCTTTGTCAGATATCATGATTGAAACTCCTGCCTTCTTTCTATCAGTTGAGGCCCAATAGGTTTTGCTCTAACCTTTAATTCTAACCTTGTATCTACCCAGCTCAGGTGTGTTTCTTGTAGACAACATATGGTAGGATTTGGGATTCTAATCCACTGTCCTATTGGTTTTTGTTTTATGGGTGAATTCATCTCATTCACATTCAAAGTTATGATTGTCACTTGTGTAATCCCCAGCATTTCATATCCTCTCCTACTTCTCTCCTTTATTCTTTTGCTATATCCTTTTAAACCAGTGGTTTACTTTTAATCAATCTCCCTAATCCCCTCCCTTGATATGCTTCCCTTTCTGGTCCCTCCCTTTTGGTTCCCATCTTGGTTTTTTTAGTGTCTGTTAAGTTCCCTCCCTCCTCTCTTTCCCTCCCTATTAGTACTCCCTCCATCTTAACCCCTTTAGTTTTCCCTTCTCACTTAAACTGTAGGATAAGATAGAATTCAAGATCCCAATGGATCTAGATGCTCTTCCCTCTCAGAATTGATTTCACTGAGAGTAAGGTTTAAATATTACCTATTAGCTCTCTCTTCCTCTCTTTCTTATTAGAGTAATCTTCCCCTCCCCTTCCATGTGTATCTTTATGTGAAAAAGATTATCCTACTCATTTTATTTCTTCAAGTATCTCCTGGTAACATCTTTGATTTCCCCCAACCCTTTTTTTTATTTTTGTTGCATATCATCTTATAGCCCTTAATGCCCCAATTTTTCCTATGAGTGATTCTTCTAATTACCAAAATAATGAATACAATTTTTGAGAGTGACAAATTTTCCCCATATATGAAAAAAAAATATATATATATAGTTTGATCTAATTGTGGCCCTTAAAGAAGAAAGTTTGAATAAAATAAAATTTCCCCCTTTTCCCTCTCTTTCTTATTTAACTTTTCATGTTTCTCTTGATCTTTGTGTTTAGATATCAAACTTTCCACTTATTTCTGGTCTTTTCTCTACATAAACTTGGAAATCTTCTATTTTGTTGAAAGACCATACTTTCCCCTGAAAGTATATAGTCAGTTTTGATGGGTGAGTGATCCTTTGTTAAAGACCCAATACTCTTGCCTATCTGAATATCATGTTCCTAACCTTGGGGTCCTTTAGTGTGAAAGCTGCCAGGTCTTGTGTGATCCTGATTGGTGCTCTTTGGTATCTGAATTGTCTCTTTTTGGTTCTTGTAGAATTTTCTCCTTAGTTTGAAAGGTCTGGAATTTGGCAATCACATTCCTGGGAGTTGTCTTTTGAAGATTTAGTGTAGAGGGTGTTCTATGAACTCTTTCAATGTCTACTTTAGCCCCTTGTTTAAGAACATCAGGGCAATTTTCTTGGATGATTTCTTGTAGTGTGATGTCAAGATTTCTGTTTATTTCTGGCTTTTCAGGTAGACTAATGATTCTCAAATTGTCTCTCTGTGATCTGTTTTCTTAATCTGTCATCTTGTCAGTGAGATATTTTATGTTTTCTATTTCATCAGTCTTTTGACTTTGCTTTATTTTTTTTTCTGTTTTTCAAGATCATTGTCTTCCAATTGCCTAATTCTGGATTTCAAAGACTGGATTTCCTTTTTGGTTTGGTCTATACTGCTTTTCATGGATTCCAGCTATTTCTCCAATTCGGAGTTCTTGACCTTTAAACTGTTATTTTCTCTTTGAACTATTTCCCACTTTTCTTGCCAGAAGGCTTCCATCTTTTTTCATAAGCTCCAGTTTAAATTCTTCAAGAGCTTGTGGACTTCCCATTTGAGGGGGAAGGTTTTGGTGCATTTATTTGAATTTCCTCCTCTGTTTCCTCTGTAGCCTGGGTTTTTCATCCATAAAAATTTTCCAGGGTCAATTCTCTTCTTCCTGTTTTTCTTGGAGGGAGGTTGTTCTTCCTAGACATAATTTGCCATCACTGTGGAGGTTTTTCCTTCTCCTTTTAGTCAGAAATCTTAGTGAGATGGACAGATTCTCAGTGTATGGAGTCAAGGAGCAAGGATTTTGCCTGAGGCAAGCTCTCAAATCTCCATAGCTTCTGCTCTTTGCTGCCATTCTTTGTGCTCTCTTCGTATGAGAGCCCATGGTCTGTGCTCTTCAGCCTACTGGGTTTCAGGTGTAGCTACTTTCAGGGGTATGCTTTTCGTGGTCTTAGTCAGCACCCAAGGACCTAGAGGTGCCCCTTACTTACTCTAGTTGTGGCCCTCACTCACTGGCTGATTCTAGGAGCTGACTCTGACTCTGGCACTGTAGGTGGGGTGGGGGAGGATAGATCAACTCATGTTTTGGTGGGAGTTTTTTCACCCCCTTATAGTGTGGAAATGTTCAAATCCCACATATCTTCAATGCTGCACCCTACTGTAGAGTTCCTTTGTTCTTATGAATTTGGTGTTTTTTGGTCTTTTGAGGTAGTCTATATCAGTGGATGCTGCAGAGAGGATGAGTCTTGCATCTAGACTGTTGCCATATTTACCCAGAAGTCAGCATCCATGAGCTTCTGTTTAGAAATGTTGCAGCAGGGCCACATGATTATTTCCTTGAACTTCCTTGATACTAATTGCTTGTGTAATATTCATGGAGACTTAAAAAAATTAAATCTGTGTTTCAAAAACAGCAAGTACTGTTCTGCAGATACAATAAATCCATCTGAAGTCATTTAGAGTCAATTTCACAAATTACTCTTAGGAAGGTTCTTCCTTGTCCCTGTCCAGTTGCTTACAAAGCCTACTTCCTCATGATAGAAATTTAAAAAAACTGAGTGGCTATGCCTGATGATTTATTTTTAAAAGAGAGCAAATGACTAATAAATAACTCCCACTCTGGTGCCTAAATACAAAAGGCTTAAAAGGGTCTTGACATTTAATTGGAAGTCACCTATTTAAAGTAAACGTGAACCACTTGAATTTTATTGCTGTGATGGTTCAAAAGAAAATGGGTTCTAAAGTACAAGAACATTTATTTGCGGCATCATTTAATATGCAGTAGCCAACAGATGAAAACACATTTTAAATGTCTAAAAATTGCAGAATTTCATCCTCAAGAAAAGGGTGCTGATTTTTATTGTGAAACTCAGACAAGACAAAGGAGAATTTGGGGACATTTTCTAGCCATTCACTCGCGTCTGTAATTGCACTAAATCTAAGAATTGCAATATGGGAACACATTTCTTGACCTTTCAGTGTCTGTGGAATCTCTTTAGTTTCAGAGCAGGCCATGATTTTCACAGGCGGAGATTTTCCTTACTGGCCGTTCTCAGTACCATTGTCACAGTATTAAACGATGCCTTACTCCAACAAAATGGAATCATGTTTTGTATTTGATTTTAACGTTTACTAATTAATTTACATGTGTTATCTTCCTTAATCCTCCCAACTATTCTATAGGGTAGGTGCTATTGTCCTCATTTTATGGATGAGGAAAGATATTTTCAGGCTAAATGACCTGATCAGAGCTGCATTAGTAGCCAATGACGGAAGTAGGATTTAGTCTGGTCATTTTTTTTTTACTTCAAGTCTAGCATTTTCTCTGCGTTAAAAATAAATAAATAAATTCTTAAACAGCCTGAACAAAAATGTTGTCATCTTAGTCATGCAAGCTTTAGTTTTAAGAAAAATATGAATTCTGGAACGTACAAAGTTTTCCCTCTCATCTGATAGCTTAGTAGCCTTCCTAGAATAATGGAAAACAATGAATAAATGTATTTCTTCTGTGTTTTACTCTTGAATCCATGACTGGAAAGGTGGGATGGGAGTCTTTCTAAACAACTAAGTAATTCTAAATAAGTATTTCTAAACACAGAAGACCTGTTTCGCTGCATTTCCCCCTACCCACTTTAGCTCAGTTTAATAGAAAACTGCAGATTCGGTATAGAGAAAACCCCTAATAAATCCTGGTTAGTTGATTCAAATCATGATGAATCTTCCCTTAGCCTGATGGAACCTTAGCCTTGCATTAAATATGTCTGAATACACAGTGAAATAAATGGGGTGAAATTCATTCATTCAAAAGTCATTGCCCAAATGTCTATACTAAAGAGCACTGACTTGGCTCAGGGACAGATAGAGACCAAGAGAACTGAGACCTGGTCCCTGATTTAAATGGAACAGATACTAAGGCATAAAACCGATTTTACTTTGGGTTCCTTCTTAAATGTGGGCTTGGAAGTCACTCCAGCTTCAAGATATGCTTAGATCAATATCTACTCCAAGCGACATTTCCTGAGCCTTCATCAATATTCCCTTCCCTAGACCTATTACGCTAGTAAGCATATATATTAATTCAAATCAAAAGAGATTTAATTAAACCGCATTGTAAATAAATGACAGCAAAATCTCCTGACCCTGCTCCCCTTAGGAAAACACTATTTCTTAGTGTATCCATCAAACTATCGGTGGGAAAGGGCACAGCCATAGAGGAAAAACATGAAGGTAAAAGCATTTATTATGTAGTTTAAGCTCTGCCAAAAACCCTGAGATGATTCACATGGCAGATATAGCCCAGATCTGTTAATAACTCACCAGCACACTCCTATGGGAGACTGACACGTCCCCCTTTGGGTGAAGTAATAGAAGAGCAGAGTCTGGGTACCCCTCCACTCTTCTATTTACAAAAAGCACAGCCATTTTGAATCAAATCTGTCTCTCACACATTAGATTTTTATAGTATAGAGGTTTGATGTTCACTTAGAAATTCCCCATAAAAGCCACTTTCCCTCGTCCCTGCAGAGGGGAGGTCATGGTTTACTCTTGGTCCGCCTAGTTTTCTTCCACCAAATGCCTGTCACACAAAATAAGGTCAGAGACGGTGAGTAAACATTTTCCGGTAAAACAGAAGTCAGAGAGGTTTCATGGATTGGTTTGGATGATGGAAAATACAAGAGAAAACTTTTTTTTTCCCTTGGAGATGAGATGAAATCTTAGTGTGACCAAAGAGAGAAGATCCACTGTAGAAATCCTTTCTTAGCAGTCGATACTGGCCTAAGCTCTGGAAGTCAAGGAATGTGTCTGGAAACTGGCTTTCCCCATAGGCCTTCAGGGCTTTGCTCCTAGGACAGGATCTCAGTTGGGAAGTCTTCTCCTTCAAACATGGCTTCATGCTGCTTCTTGGTAGAGACGCTGATCGTCCATCCTGGGCTACTGATGACATTTATGTTGAGCGGCTTTCCCTGAAGAGGACAAAGTGTTGCTCCTGACGGGCTCTTTCTGTTGCCATCTCATGATTCTTCCTTAACTGTAGCCGTCACTCCATCTCTCCCAGAGGGCAGATCCAGCTCCCTGGACTCAGAGCCCTTTGGCGAGTCAGATTTCTGTGAGTCAGAACCAAACCAAGCCACACATGGTCATCAAGTGTTCAGACTGTCCTCTGTTTTTGTTTGTTTGTTTGGGTAGCTCAAGGTCTTGCAAATCAACCCAAGGAAGATCAACTCCATAAACAAGGGGCGAGTTGGAGTCTTTCCTACAGACACTAAAGACTAATATCCACGAATAGGAATGCAACAGAACCTAACCAACTGCTGTAATGCAGAATAGCATGTAATAAGTGGTCAAAAGTCATCAACAAGAGAAGGGTTGAATTTCTCACTGGGACATTAGGGAGTTAATCTGTGTAATATTTATAATATGTAGATGTGGATGTTGGAAGAGATAAAAAGAATTAAAATAACAATAAAAATAAATGGTAAAATAAAAAGAAAATAATTTAAAATAAAAAATAAAATAAAATAAAATAAAAAATTAAAAAAAGAATTAAAATAACAAACATTTAAGAGCTTACTATGTGCCAAGAACGGTGCCTTTATGTCACTTAGAGTCAGGAGGAAGAAGAGAAATCGGCATATGCACAAATATAAAACTTATATTCCCTTCTTTTTCTTGTACTTAACTGTACTTGGCTCGAACAGCAGCCACCCAACCCTCACACATTTCCAGCCAAGTAAAAGGTTTCTTTTATGATGCTGATCCTGTTCCCTACATACACTCAAGAGCAGTAAAAGATGGTCGGTGGAGCACCATGGCTTCTGGGAGCTCTGCCTCTTTGTCCCAGGTTTCTAACCTTGTTTAATAAAGTTTTTAAAAAGTAAAACTCCCTCTCATAAACTATGACACAGGCCTCCTATTTGACTCACACTTTCCATAAGACTTTTATCTCCATTTCTCATGATCCCAACAGAAAATGTCCTTCCTGATTAGAATGTACTCGTTGCAAGTGTCAATACAGTTTTCAGTTAGATTGTCATCTCCTTGAGGGCAGGGACTACCTCTCCCTTCTTTTCATTACCCCAGCACTTAGTGCCTAGCACAGAGGAGGCACTTAATGAATATTGCTTGGTTGTTTGATGATGTGGTAGCAGAACTATCCCCATCCCAATTCCCAGAGGAGTTGGGCTACCTTTTCTTTTTCTTTTTTTTTTAACCCCTCACCTTCCGTTTTGGAATCAATACTGTGTATTGGTTCCAAGACAGAAGAGTGGTAAAGGCTAGGCAATGGGGGTCAAGGGACTTGCCCAGGGTCACACAGCTGGGAAGTGTCTGAGGCCAGATTTGAACCCAGGACCTCCTGTCTCTAGGCCTGACTCAATCCACTGAACCACCCAGTTGTCCCCTATTTTGATTCTTTTTAAGTGTTTTTTTTGCTTTGAAAATGTTTCCATCATTATGTATATTTTTCTTTTGATTTTACTTTTTTCTCTCTGCCTAAGTTTATAGAAGTCTTCATGTTTGTTTGAATTTCTCATAACTGTCATGTTTTTAACTATGTGATTTTGTGTTCAAGTATAGGCATAATCTTTATTAAATGTAGATGTTTCAAGAGTACTGGCAGAGGAATTTGGAACTCAGAAATAAGTCAGATAGTATTTGTGGCTAAGGAAAGTTTCTCTTTGATCACAACTAATTTGTATATTATGTTGCCCTTTATCCTTTATGCTTTTTGAGGGTCAGCAGTCCCCCCAGACTTACAAACGAAATGCTGTATGCTGTAGAAAAATTCAACAGAGAGAAGACAATTTTGTAGAATGTAGAACTTCTTCTTTAGCTCTGCTGGGCTTGGGAACTAAAACGAACTCATTTTCCCTAACTGCTGTCCGAGGCATTTATTTTGGTTTAATTATACAGTTGGTCTTTGACTAAGTTTAGAGATTAAGGCACCTCCTTAAGAATTATATCTGCTAAAGAGGTTAAATTCCACAGTCTAATTAAATCTTTTCAATTTCAACTGAAATGTACATTTTTATACCAGACACAACACAACTTCATAGCTTTCACAAATTGTTTTTTCTATGTTTTGTTTCCAAGTGAAGTTTTCTGTAGTATTCTTATAGACTGACCAGGGTTGAGTTAAAATGAAAATTTGCAGTGTAGAAAAGATCAATTGGTATTTGAATGATAAGAATTCTTTTTACATAGCACCTGTCAATTTCCAGTTTAAAAGTGTCACCCTAACAAAGGGAGATAGATCTAAGAAAAGTCACTCTTCATAAGTAACAGAAAACTAGAAAGGGGAATACATGTGCACATCTAATGAAACTTTCTGTTACTTGAAAACATTTTCAAATTCAATCCTTGACTTTTTTTATTTTTACATAATTTTACTTTCACTTTTGAATTGCTCCCTTCCCCAACTTCTTCCTTACCCATTGAGAAGACAGGAAAAGCAAAATCCATTATAAAAATGTATGTCCAAAACAAATCCCTGCAGTTGCCATTTCAACAAAGGGGGAGAGAGAGAGAGAGAGAGAGAGAGAGAGAGAGAGAGAGAGAGAGAGAGAGAGAGAGAGAGAGAGAGAGAGAGAGAGAGAGAAAGGAAGGAGAGTTAATGTCATTAATTTTCCATCTCCTACATGAATACTTTCCTGACCTCATTTCATACCAATGTTTTACCTTCTATGATTCTTTCCAGCTTTTTCTTTTCACATTTTATTCATATAAGTAATTTTTTGCATGTTGTCTTCCCATTGAATTGTGAGGTCCTCAAGAGTAGGTTTGTTTGTTTTTTTTGTCTTCTTTTTAACCTCAGTACTTAGTATAGTGGCTGACAAATAGTTGGTATTCGATAAATGGTTTTAGTTTTGATAAGTTTCAACGACCTTTGTATTTCTCCATGTCACTGAGTCACCTAGGTTACAGCTGAAAGGCATCATAATTTCCCCAAAGAAATTCAGCCCAATATTTCCATCTTCTAAGAGTTGAATCTCTATATAAAAATACGGAGTTAATCTTTAGAGGCTATATCATTCTATGGGCAAAATAATTTTTCAACCATCTCCCCTTGCTCATCATGAATGGCTTTCTCATTCTATTTGCATTTTTCTTGATTTCATTGAGTAGACTTCCTAGATGCCATCTAATTTCATCTCTGAAGAAATGCATTTATGGATCCTCACCATTGATATGAATCGTTTTATCTGTGAATTTTAAATAGCACTGGAAAACACATCAAGTATTACTAGTAATCATAACTAGAATTTGTATAGCCCATTAAAGTTTGCAAAGTACTTTACAAATAGTATACAAATAGTATCTTATTTCATCTTCATAGCAACTCTAAGAGTTTGATTTTATTGTTATCTCTATATAATAGACAAGAAAACAGAACAACAAGATTAAGTGGTTTGTCCAAGGTCACACAGCTGTTAGGTGTTTATGTCTAAATTTGAACTCAGGTCTTCCAGATTTCAGGTCCTGCTCTGTGCCTCCTAATTGCAATTTAGGTGAATATATCTATTTTATATTTTTCAGATTTTTTGAGGATTTTTGAAGAAACATGAATGAACACATTTTCATAGTAGTTTGTATAATTTTAGCATGTGTGTGGAAGACATTTTGTTTGAGCAGAGCCCTTAAAGCTGCATTTTGTTTCTCCAAGTGAGGTTACATTTAAAAATAAAAAGTAGCCAGATGACATTTCTATATTCCATGTATCTCAGCGATTTATATAGCCACGAAGATGCATTTTGCTATAGAAAATCAAGCACACACACAGCCTATTTCCTTCTTGTGTTTCCATCAGTAACTGCTATGTATCTAGACCACAAATGAATAAATGAATACAAAAGCACTTATTAAGCATTTACTTTATTCAAAGCACAGTGCTAAGCACTGGTGTTACAAATAGAAGAATAAGATGATTCCCTGATCTCCAGGGGCTCCCATTCTAATAGAGGAGACTACACACATAGAAGGTTTCAGCTACAAGTGAGCAGAGAAAATGGAGGTCATTCATCATGAGCTCCCTCTTCTCATCTCTCCTTCATCTCATCAGTCACTCAGATACTTTCTCCTCTTTCATCCCTATCTCACACAAAAAAGATGATCCTACACCATCCAAGGCAAACCCTTTTACCTACAAAGAGATCCCATTCCATCTTGTCTCCTTCATCATATTGCCCCCTTTTTCATCTATGATAGTTTACTTACCTTCAATCTCTCCCTGTTTACTGGCTCCTTTTCTACCACATCCCCATGTTTGTCCTATCCTGAAAAAGTCGTTCTTGGATCTTTCCATTCCTGCTATCGTCCTATGTCTCTTCTGCTCTTTGTGGCTAAAGTTCTTGAAAAGGCAGTCTTCAAAAGGTTAATCCACGCATTTCTCCTCATTCTCTTCCTTATCCCTAAAATCAAACTTCCAATCTCACTATTTCACCAAATCTGGCCTCTCAAAAATTTACGAACCATCTAATTGCCAAATTCAATAGACTTTTCTCTTCTTATTCCTCTCTGCCTTTCTGTGGACTTTGACCCTGTTGATCATCTCCTCTTCTCCATACTTTGCTCTCTAGATTTTCAGGACACCATTTTCTCCTAGTTCTCCTCCTCTCTATCAGCCCGCTCATGCTTAATCTCCTTCAATGAATTCCCTACAGATCATGTTCTCCAGATCATGTGACAGAAGATTCTACCCTAAACCTTATTCTCTTCTTCTGTCTGACTTCATTGGGTGATCCCATTAGCTCCCCTAGATTTAATGATCACTTCTATGCTGATGATTCTCAAATCTACCTCTCTTCTCCAAATCTCTTGCTTGATCTCTACTTTCACATCTCCAATTGCCTTTAAGATAGCTCAAAGTAGATGTATGGTAGACATCTTAAACTCATCTTTCTTCCTCACCCACCCCTCCTCCTGACTTCCTAATACTGTTAAGGGTATCACCATTCTCCCAATCTCTCTAAGCTCATGCCATAGACACCTCACTATCTCTTACTCCTCATTCATCCAATGTTTCCAAAGCTTACCAACATCATCTTTGCCACATCTCTTAACTAGGGTCTCCTTTGATAGTACAACCACCCTGGTGAAGGACTTCATCACCTTACACAGTGTGTCTTCTCTCCAGACCATGTTCCATTCAGCTGGCCAAAGTGATTTCCCTACTGTCTGCGATCGAAACCCTCCAACTCAGTACTCCAGTGGTTTTCCATCCTCTCCATCTTCGAATAAAAAGTCATCTGTTTGGTATTCAAAGTCCTTCATAAACTAACACCCCTCCCAATTAGCCATCATCTTTCTAGTCTTCATACCTGTTACTCCCTTCCACATACTTTTCCCCATCCAGTGACACTGTTCTCCTGGCTATGCCATGTACAAGGCACTCTGTCTCGCATCCCTGGACATTTTCTCAGGCTGTTCACCATTTCTCTCCCTCCTCATCACCATATACTGCTTTCCTGATCTTCCTTAAAGCCATAACTGAAGTCCCATCTTCTACAAGAAGCCTTTCCCAGGTCCTCTCCATTAGAGTACCTTCCATCTGTTAATGATTTCCTATTTGTCCTGTGCATAGCTTATTTGCACTTTTGTTTGCTTGGTGTTGCCTCTATTAGACTGGATGAATTCTTTGAAAGCAGAGACTGTCTTTTGCCTTTTTTTTTGTATCCTCAGCACTCAATGCTGTGCCTGGCACAAAGTAAGTACTTAAATCTAATGAGGTTCCATAGTCCTTACTGTGCAATAACAAAGCATAGAGTAATGCATCTTCTTTACTGCCCTGTGTTATCCTGCAGAGAATAAGTCCACCAACTTCCAACTAAAAGACAGGCAATACAACTTGGCTGAAAACCAAGACACTCTGAGGGAATAACAGGAGAGGCATGTGCTAGTAGGGTTAAAACCCTAACCGATCAATAATCAATAAACATATATCATCTTTATGGAAATAGCCCTGAGCCCATGGACCTTGATAATAGCAATGCCTTTCGGACAGTTTGTTCCTCTTAAAGAATCTGTTTAAAGATACTTCAGGAATGAGAAAGAAGGCATATGAGTTGGTACAGTACTTCCTGGTATCATAGATTTTTTTTGTTTGTCCTGGAGATAGAAGCATAGTTTTTTTTTTCTATTCTTTTTTTTCAATCATATATTCTTTTAGATATAGTAGAAACTAGTTGGGGAAGCTTGGTTTTTCAGTGGATTGCAAGCTAGACGTAGAGACAGGAGGTCAAATCTGGCCATAGGCCCTTCTTAGCTGTGACCCTGAGCAAGTCATTCAACCCCCATATTCTAGTTATTATCACTCTTCTGTCTTGGAACCAATATACAGTATTGCTTCTAAAATGAAAGGGGAAGTTTTTATTTTTGTTCTTAAATGGGGTGCTATAGAATTGTGTCCCTTTCAACATGGATCTGTTTTATGTCAAATAGAGCATTCTGGACTTTGTCTTCCTCTTGTGTTGCCATTTCCTCATCTAGAATATATTGGATGGTGGTGGTAGAATCTAAGTATTTTATGATGAGTTTCTTTTGCTAATGAACATTCTCCCTGATATATTTAATTTTAGTTCTGTTTATTGTCCTCTTCATGTTCATACAAAATGCCCATTGAATAATTTCATTTCAAACCAAATTCTGGAGGTTCCTTTCTTCTCAATTTTTTTTTTCTGAGCTGATGCTGCTCCTAGAATTCAAGTCTTCAAACATTTTGCAAATAAGCATTTACTGTAAACTTCTGCTGGGCTTAGTCGTCATGTCTCTCTGTTTGCTAAGGAGATTAAGTGTCTGCTGTCTTCCGTGATTTGTAGGTTCTTTCTGATTTCTCATTGCTTTAGTTAAATTTCTTAAGAAAGGATTATAGTCCGTGTCAATGTCTTTACCTTTGTTCAGTTCCATTTTTTAAACTTCACAGTTCATTTTAAAAGATCTCCTTTAGTTGCTTGTAATGTTTTTGGTTTTGTTTTCTATTGTTATCTATTTCAAAACAGAGAAGGCTAATTTATTGGAAGAGACTTCTCTGCTGCTCCCAACGTGATGGACAAGTCAATTCAAAAGAACATTTTTGCATTTGCTCATTTCTAAAGATGTCCAAGATTAGGCCAAATATATTTTTAAAAGAATCATAGCAATTAGTTGTATGGGAGTTGTTTTAGCTATGCCTCAGTTTACCAGAGATACCACATATTCCAAACTCCTGCTGCATAAAGATTTAGCTGTACGAGATTTCATCTGAGATTTTTTAAAAATTCCTTTTTCTTCCATTGGTATTATTGTTTTCCTGAAAATATGTTCTTGAGCATGTAGTGCTGACTTGGTAATACTCTCTGCCCATGCAAATACTGACTGCTGCTATATGTAGGCAGGCCTGGTAACGGCTCTTACTGTCTTTCTATGTTTTAGAATATCCATGACTTTCATTGTTTTAATTTCGTTTCATTAAATTACGTAAGTTTTACTGTTTTGTCAACCAGATGGTACAGTAGATAGAGCCCCAGCCCTGGAGCCAGGAAAGCCTGAGTTCAAATCTAGCCTCAGATATTTGTTGGCTTTGTGACCCTGGGAAAGTCACTTAATGACTTTTTACCTTACTATATGTCATACTATATGTCTAATGATTAGTTTAGACTTATTTATCTTCTTAATATAATTTAATAAAGCACCTAGTACAGTGCCTGTCACAAAGCAAGCACTATATAAGTGTTAATTATTATTATTAATTTTATTAGTATTAATATGGGATGGTAGAAATGGAAGTCAACATGTTGGAAGAATATTGCAAGATAATGGTAGAGAGAGATGTAGGAGGTTTTTTTTTATTTTAGAGGTAGCCAAAAGTATGAAAATAAATATATCATAAAATTCTTGAAAATAACTGGAAAGGAATTCGAGACATGTAGAATGATCTCCAGCAGAGTTAGGACAGAAGAAGTCACATCATTGTGTAAATTACCCAAAGCAATGGATCACTCAAAAACCCCTGCTTCATGGCCAACAAGAGATGATACCTGAGGAGGCATTGTTAGCTTCTCTGAGGAGGGGGAGGAGAATTTGATCAAAAGCTCGATTTTACGGGCAGAGAACTCTTGGTATAGGAAAACTGAGAGACCACCTGCATCGGAATAGGATTACCGACCCACACGTAGTGCTGGATCAACCTCTAAATCAGAGAGATATTTCAGCTAGACATTTTCCTAGAAAAAAGGACTCATTTCCCCTGGAGAAAGTTCCAAAGAGCCAAACTATAGAACCGCAATTGTACTGACCTGCATTAGATGGAAAAGGGGGCAGCTAACAGAAAACATTATTGGGTAAGCTTTCGAAAGAATGGCAAGAGTCTAAGACTTACATAACCTGAAATCTCTACGTTCATCCATTCAGACAAATGAGGAAAAGGTCTCTGACTTTATAATTTGAGAAAATAGCTCATTACAAAGACTATGAGAAAAAGAAACAGAAAAACCTAAAAAAAGTAGAAGAGGTCCGATTTGAGGAGGTTTCAATACATCACTAAGAGCTGACGTTATTTGTAACTAAGTGAGCTTGAACAGAAGCCACTGGGTGCTGGTTAGTAGCTTGAAGAAAAAAACGTCATTTAAAGACTCTCTCAAGGCTGCAGAGAGTGAGCTGTTCTGATAAACCCCAAGTTCAGCTAACGCTGAAACTGAGCTATTTTCATAAGTGCTTGCAGCACCTCTCAAATGCCTCCAGTTCTAGACTAACTTGATGATTTCGACACAATTCCTGGGATATGACCACATTTCTTTAGGCTCTCTTAATCCTTCTTCTTGTGCAATATCAGTGTTCCAAGGACTCTTGTTAATTGGGCATCTTACTATTTACTTGTGAATCTTAAAGTTATTTTTCACAATGACACGCGCAGAATGTTTTAATATGAATTAAAATAGTTTGTGTTCCAAATTCTTTCCCTCCATTCTTCCCTCCTTCCCAATCCTCCCTCTCCCCGAGACACTAAGCCACCTTATAGAGTGTGCAATGATGTCAAACATTTTAGTCATTGTGTAAAAGAGAAGAAGATGAGATGTAGTGTGATTTCTGTCTTGCACTCAGACTCCATCAGCTCTTTCTCTGAAGGCAGATGCTACGTTTCATGGCAGATCTCCAGAATTGTCTTGGATCGCTGTCATGCTGAGAATAACAGTGTCATTCCCAGTTGTCCATCCAAAATAGTGCTGTAACTGCGTACACTGTTCTTCTGGTTCTTCTCATGCATCAGTTCATAGAAGTCTTTCCAGGTTTTTCCAAAGTCATCCTGCTAATCATTTCCTATAGCACAACCACATTCCATTATGATTTTATAACACAAACCCTTCATTTTAAATAGTCAATCAATTTAACCATTATACAGGAGAATCCCAGGCATTTTAAAGGGAGAAGAGAGCACAAAAATTGGGGATAATAAACAAGGGTAAGAGGGATCAAAATGTGGAGAGGGTCACCTAGGGATATAGTCACCGGTTGTAGGAAAACTGAGGAAAAATCCTATTTGTCGTGATCCAGGGTCAGGATTCAGCATTCTAGAGGGAAGGGGATAAAGAACAATGTCCAGAGCACAAGTGACGTGGCTGAGAAATCCCACCCAGCTTGGAGAAGTCATTCAAACTAAGAAACAAGAAAATGGAGCGGACCGGCTCTAGCTCCATTCTGTAGGATACATGTCATTTGTCAGAATACAGCCAGATCCGATGATATAAAAGTCTTATACTGGACACTATTGACCCATACTTAGTACCAGGAAGTAATTAGCATTCATTATGCATTGCTCTATTTGTACAAAATCATTATAGGATGACTTTGTACAAATGGATAGGGAGACTAGTAGTGCTAATAAGAAAATCATTTCCCTGGTCGAAGATGGCCTCAGATGACATTAAGATGTAAGAATTGTGCTTATTTTGGTTGAAGAAAAAAGAGTAACTAATCTGTGGCAAATATTTGGAAAAAATAAGTGCAAACTTTGAAATGTGTGTATCTTCATTGTAAAATTTATTTTTATCTTTATTAAGATTACAAGCTGTATGATAAGGATGACTGACCACTCACTAGTTATACATAGCCTTCCCCACTGAGGACACAGAAAGCTCCAATAGCTGTTACAGCCTAATGGGAAGACATTTCTCATTAGACAGATTCTATGCTGTTATTCATTCCAACCGAGATAAACTTTTTTTAGACCAAACTATTGCAGGCAATGGTCAGCTTAATAGGTGTGAAGAAGTCACATCTGTCTCATCAACCTCAAGGAAATGTCTAGCCTCAACAGTGCAACTGTACCTTTAACGAGCATGTTAAGAACACAAAGGGATGGAAACAATTCAGTGGAAGCCACATTTCTATTACATGTATATAACTATCAGGAATGAAAAATAGGACACCCACCTTGTCTCATGTTTAAGCCAGAGCCATGTTTACCCAAATGGGCATCCCTGAGGATGCAGTAGATATGAATATCAATGGCTAATACACCTTTAAGCTGAGAGAAGCTTAATAAAATTTACCAACTTGCTTTGACTTTTGCTTAGAAATCATGTCAGACATTTTTAAAAGTCATAATAGAGGGGATGTGGCAAAGTGGGGACATTAATGCACTGCTGGTGGATTGTGAATGGATCCAACCATTCTGGAGGGCAATTTGGAACTATGCCCAAAGGGCGCTAAGAGACTGTCTGCCTTTTGATCCAGCCATAGCACTGCTGGGTCTGTACCCCAAAGAGATAATAAGGAAAAAGACTTGTACAAGAACATTCATAGCTGTGCTCTTTGTGGTGGCCAAAAATTGGAAAACGAGGGGATGCCCTTCCATTGGGGAATGGCTGAGCAAATTGTGGTATATGTTGGTGATGGAATACTATTGTGCTCAAAGGAATAATAAAGTGGAGGAGTTCCATGGGAACTGGAACACCCTCCAGGAAGTGATGCAGAGCGAGAGGAGCAGAACCAGGAAAACATTGTACACAGAGACTGATACATTGTGGCACAATCGAATGTAACTGACTTCTCCATTAGTGGCAATGCAGTGATCCTGAACAACTTGGAGAGATTTATGAGAAAGAAAACTATCCACATCAGAGGAAGAACTGTGGGAGTAGAAACACAGAAGAAAAACAACTACTTGATCACATGGTTTGAGGGGATATGGTTGGGGTTATAAACCCTAAATGATGACTCTAGTGCAAATATCAACAGTATGGAAATAGGTCTTGATCAATGACACATAGAACCCGGTGGAATTGTGTGTCAGCTGTGGGAGGAGGTTTGGGGGGAGGGGAGGAAAAGAACATGATTTTTGTAATACTGGAATAGTACTCTAAATTAATCAATTAAATAAAATTTTAAGAAGGCATCATATTTGAGTTTATGATCTATAGTAGACTGATAGTTTTAGTATGAAATCTTGATTATTGGGAAACCCACACGTAAGCAGATTAGTAAAAATATTTGGGAGATTGATCAACTTTTCAGTTTATAGAATAATTCTATATAATATTCAGAGAGAGAGAGAAAGAGAGATGGAGAGACAGAGAGACAGAGACAGAGACAGAGAGAGGGAGAGAGAGAGAATTAAGAATTACCTGCACTTTGAAGGAAAGGCTTTGCCTACTATTTGTTACACTGTCTGAGCAAAGAGTTCAAAAGCTGTTCTTTCGAGTTTGTCTTTTAACTCAAGTAGTTTTCCTAGGTCTAAGGACGGTTCCTGTTTGGTCCAGTCCCAGAGTCAGTATATTGTCCAAAACTTCAACCCTTGAGATTCATGAGACAGAGGATACATGAAGTTTAGCAATGCTGGTAGCTGAGGGTTCCACTCAGGAACAGATGCAGAAAGATCAGTAGTTCAGAAAATAGGGGAAATTATTTGACCTGTGACCAGGATAACTTAATGTTATTTCAAGAGAAGGAAAAAATGTTTACACCTGTAGCTGTACAACAATATACTAGCTGTTGTCTTTCAGTGCATTCTCTGAATGGATTTCATGTCACTGTACTTGTTTTATACATATACACACATACATATTTGTTGCCACATGTTAAGTATTAGAACTTTGCATATGCTGTAGCTTTGTCTGTTCATTAGACTGGACAGTTTTGCTGTCATCGCTCTACATGCTAATATAATCGTTAGTGATATCAATAAGCTTATATAGGAACATCAAACTGCATGGCTAGTTATGTAGCCTTACAGAGAGCACTATTAATAAAGTAACTGATTTTTGCTCTTTGTGATTGCTTGTGAAGTGTCGAGCTGTCTATCCCAGATGTCACTCAGACATCTTTCATTGAAGCCATCTGCCAGGTGGAGCTTTGCATTGTGAAGTGTCAGTTATATAAACCGTTAATATGTATATGACGTTATATATACTATGTACCCAATTAAGTTTCAGAGACTGAAAACGTTTAGCCAGGGGAGGAATGGAGCCCTGCGATGCTGAGATCCAGGAGAACACACACTCTGGGTGCTTTGGAGGCTGTACCTTTCATGGGATGGCGGAGATTTGGAGGGACCTTCCTAGAGCAATAAAATCATTCTAGAATTAACTTTTGGCAGGTTTTGTAAGGAATTTAATTCATTCTATCATTTTACCATTTAAAAAAAGGGAACTTGCACCAAATTTTGGAGACTAAACGGAAAGGGAAAGTAGAATGATGAAAGTAAGGCATAGGAACAAAAACCTCTGCCTCATGAGAGGGAAAGTAGAAAAGACAATCCTGTGACCAGAGCGAATGAGAACAGAAAAACACTCAATCGCAGCTGGCAGTTGGTGCAGTTAGTGAAAGGAATTACAATCAGGAGATACTTTCTTGGGTGAAAACACGAAAGACTCAATTTGTATGAACAGGCTTGTTTCCTGGACAATAACTTCTGTGATGCGGAGAGGAGGGGAAAGGCCTGGAACACTGTGGATAGAATTCATTCCATCAATATGAAGACAGGCAAGCCAAGCATGAAAGAGATGTGAATATCACAGACGCACAATTTTTCTTTTTCCCCCATTTCGGGTACCTTATTAGTTGATCTGATTCTACAGATGCCTATGGCAGGTCTCTGGGATAAAGAACAGTGTCAGGGACGAGTGTAATTGTGGCTCAGTTCTTCGGCACACATGGCAAAAGCTCTCCGTCAACAGTCTGTGCATCCAGGGCTCCTTTTTTAAGTTTATTTTTATTATCTTACAAAAGACACTGCATCGCGGTCATTGTTCCAAGAACAAATTCATACACAACCAAAACCCTAAAATAAAACCACAAACAGGATGACGAGGCAGAAGACTGCAAGTGTTCTTTTCTCTGAAGGTAGATAACATTCCCCATCCTCCATCTTTCAGGATGTCTCGGGTCACTACAAGGCTTAGAATAGCCAATTTTTCACAGAGAACCACCTCACAACATTGCTGTTATTGTGTACAATGGTTTCCACGTTCTGTTTATTTTGCTCTGCATAAGTTCCTGCAGACCTTTCCAGCTTCTTCTAAAATGATCTTGTTTATCATTTCTTCTATCACAATAGTATTCCATCCCCAACATGGACCACAATTTGTTCATCCATTCCCGAATGGATGGACATGCCTTCAATTCCCAATTCTTTACCACCACAAAAAAGAAACTACGACTATTTTTGACAAGTAGGTCCCTTCTCCTTTATTATTAACTCTTGGGATACAGACCCCGTATGGTATTAGGGGATCAAGGGGCACACAGAGTTTTATAAACCTTTGAGCATAGTTCCAAATTGCCCTCCAGAATGGTTGGATCAAATCATAACTCTACCAACAATGCATTCTTGTCCCAATTTTGCCACACCCCCTCCAACATTTGTCTTTCCTTTAATGCCATATTGGCCAAGTTGGTACCTCAGTATTGTTTTAATTTGCATTTCTCTAATTAAGAGTGATTTAGAACATTTTAATACTATTATTGATGATTTTGATTTCTTCATCTGAAAATTACCTGTTCATATATGATGATTTGTCCACTGAGGAATGACTTATAATCTTCTAAATTTTACTTAGTTCTCTCTAAATTTGAGAAATTAGACCTTTATCAGGAAAATCAGTTACAAAATTTCCCCCCTGACTGTCATGTCCTTTCCAATCTTAGTCATATTCGTTTTTTCTGTACAAAAGCTTCTTTAATTTAATATCATCAAAATTATTCATTTTATATTTTATAATAAACACTATCTCTTTTCCCTTCTCCAAATATCTATTAATTCAACTATTCTGTGTTCCCCTAATTTAGTTATAATATCGCTCTTTATATCTAAACTATATATTCATTTTGACCTAATAGGGTGTGAAGAGCTGAAAAAAATCTGACTTTAATCTTTCAAAAACTTTATTTTCAAGAAAAAACCAGAATTTCCCTACTTTGAAATTGATTAACTCCCACTAAGCTGTGAATCTTGTCAGATTCAAAGGGTTCCTCCTTGGTGCGTGATTGGTCCATTCAAGAGCAATCCCATGCCAGGAAGTAGGGGGGAGGGACCTCTGGGGCATGTTGGGGGATGAAGTTCCCTTGCACACAACATTTTACAATTCATTTTCTCCCTATGATCCTTTGGGATACCAATCTCCCCAATGGATCATATTAAACATAACAAACTAAAGATAAATACATTTTTACAAGAAAAAAATAACAACCTGGAGATAATGAAACAAAAGGGAAATAAGAACAAAACCAATTAGGGGGTGGTACCACTTTTGCACAACATACAAGTTAAAAACATTTAACAAAAGAATGCAGTTAATAAAAACAAATGCATTTTAATAAAACAAATGAATTTAACCCCACCAAAATTAAATCTTGCATATCCAGTTTGCTCAGGATCTCCTGTAGCAGCATGCAGTCTCTGTAGGCACCTCCATGGCATCTTCTGCAAGGGAGTTCAGTCTCTGGATTCTGGAAGGCAGCAAATTTCTCAACCTTAAAATTACTATAAGAGAACTGTTTTAACTTAGCCATGATCTCCAGTGTGAGTGCAAATGATTTTTCTCAAAGTAAAGTAACAGGTTTATAAAACAGTAGTCCAATAGGCAATGCTCATTCAGAGAAAGTACCAAAATCTCAAAATTCACAATACAAGCACATTTAATGATAATAGGAAAAAAAAACACTATCATATAGAATTCACACAAGTTACTTTGTGACACTTTAAAAACCTTTGAAACGCATGGATACTTGTCAAAAGTTTTATGGACGTAGGCAATCTTTCAACCTTGTCAAAGATATTTTTAACAAAATCTTATACTGCCATAATTCCAAAATGTGGCAGAAGAGTCTAGAAAAAAACACAAACTTCTTTACTGCTGATGAAAACCTTTTTGGATCTAAAACATCACCAAGAATCTAGCTCATTCTGGTGGAAGGGCAGCTTTAGCTGAAGATCTAGAAATCATCCAGAAGTTAGTAGGCTTCTTGGAAAATGCATCCAAAGGTGCCACATCCCCTAGGAAAACCTTCCCACCTTCCAGATGAGACTGTAAAGCCTTAAAAGGCATGTCTTTATGTGTTTCATCCATTACATTTTTATAAATGAGCAGATAGGGAATACCATAGTGAACTTGCATCTAACTTCAACTACAAATGGACCCTTATTTCTCATTATAAACAATGAAAAGGTAGGGATGCTATTAGACATCTGAAAATCACTTCTGAAGACCCCTTAAAATCTATTTAAATATTTGGCTCTTTAAATTATTCAAAGGTTGTATATACTTTGATGGAGTCCATCCATTATTATCTTTGTGACAATTAACAAAGGCAAAAAGGCACCAAAGGCTGCTAAGTCAACATAGGACTTCAATGGATCTGGTGACAAACCCAGCATCCATAAGAACTTATGGTTTTGCCACTTAAAAAGAGGTTTGTGCAGGTTGTTTTGAACGTTTACAACAGCAAGTTCTTCAGAACAGTCATAGGGGAAAAGAACAAAAAGATAAAAGAACAGCCCATATACCTATTGGCTATAACACAGTAGCTGAAAATGGCTTAGTGTAACAGAAGAGCTCAGATTAGATTAATTTGTAAACTCAACAAGCAAAATTAAAATTTAAAACAATCAGCAAATATGGGCTGAATTCAAACGCCATTTTTCCAATTGGAATTGTCTTGTTAAGAGAGACTTTCTTCAGGATTTTTGGAGGGGAATAAACTGAGAACAGTTAGCAATGAATGGAGTTCAAAAAGGTTTAAAATTTCACCTCCAGATCTCATGGGGTTCCTTCTCCCCCGCAGTAGCAATCACCCATTCAGACTCCTTTTACCACACTCCGGAGTCCCCCACACTGCCACTGGGCGTGGTGTGGACAGACCCCATCCTGGAGGCATTGCAGAGATGGGGAGGCAAAGATGACAAGGGGGGGCAGGGACATGGATCACACCAGGTGTCCATCTTTATCAGTACTAGAAACACTCCAAACAAAGGCAGCACCAGGGCGATAAGGCTCTGGGCTTTCCTAGAGAGGCAACATATTTTGCAACCTTGTGTTTCAGTTCCAACTAAAACTGAACAATAACAACAACAAAAGTAAACAGCAGGTGCAGGTGCAGGTGCGAACCGCCCCCAGGCAGGAGCCCAGCTCAGGATTGGCCAGGAAATTGGAGGCTGCACAGGGGTGGGGAGCAGTGCGAAAAATGCACTTGAGTGGGGGAGAAACAGGGGCCTCTGTGCTGGGGGTGGGGAAAGGATGTTTACTTTGCCTGCTTCTGAAGAAATCTCCCAGCAGGGCCTCTGATGGCAGGCAAGCAGAGCCCAGGGATTGCCCAGCCCAGAGGGATGAAGTTGGGGGTTGGGGCTCCCCTGAGTGGAGAGGCTCAGCCTGGGGCCCAGGCAGGAAGAGAGAGAAAAAGAGAAACAGTAGCAAAAAGCCAGAGGTGGGTGGAAAGAAAGAAAAAGGAAAGATCGGGGTGAGGGGTGGCAGTGAAGGCAGGAAGGAGGAGGGGAAGGAGGCTGGCAGGAAAGCAAGGAGAGACAGGGTCAAATGGAGGATTTGACCAATTCAGCGGAGGGTCAACGGGGGGCGGGGAAGAGGGAGGAGAAGATGACGGGAAAAGAGCACTGAGGTGGTCTCAGCGGGGTTAGGGGCTAGGCTTGGGGGAGAAAAGAGGGAGGGAGAAAGATGAGCCAGAGAGGCTAGGCTGGAGGAGGGGAAAGGGGGAAGAAAAAGAGATCAGTCAGATGGCAAAGGAGCGAGGTGGGGGCTCTCAGCTGGGGTCCCCAGAGGAGCTGGTGGAGAAAAAAAAACTCATCTGCATAGGGGTCTGGAGGAAAGCAGGAGGTGGAGGAATCGGAGGAAAGAGATAAAGGATAAATGGGAAGGAGTACAGATGCGGGAACAAGGGAAAAGCAGGAGATGGAGTGGAAGCCGGGGTAGTGACTTCCCGCCTTTTGCATGGGCAGGCAAGGACAGAGAGCTCAGGAGACTTGGAGGGGGGTAGGGGTTCTGCTTACCATAAAGGTTCTGGGCACTCTTCCGGTCACCAGTTCAAGAACGGAAAAAAAAAGCGATCTGACTCTGATCTTTCAAAAACTCTATTTTCAAGAAAAAACTGGAATTTCCCTACCCTGAATTTGACCAACCACATCAGTAATCAAACTAACAGAAATCACATATCAATAGAAGCAGAAAAAACCTTGAATAAAATATAACACCTATTCCTATTAAAAACTTTTTTATTTGATCATTTCCAAGCATTATTCATTAGAGACAAAGATCATTTTCTTTTCCTCCGCCCCCCCCCACCTCTCCCATGGGACGTGGGATTCCACTGGGTGTCACATGTATTCTTGATTCGAACCCATTTCCATGTTGTTGGTATTTGCATTAGGGTGTTCGTTTAGAGTCTCTCCTCTGGCATGTCCCCTCAACCTCTGTAGTCAAGCAGTTGCTTCTCCTCGGTGTTTTTACTCCCACAGTTTGTCCTCTGCTTAAGGATAGTGTTTTTCTCCTAGATCCCTCCAGGTTGCTCAGGATCACTGCATTGCCACTAATGGAGAAGTCCATTACATTCGATTGTGCTACAATGTATCCATCTCTGTGTACAACATTCTGATTCTGCTCCTCTCACTCTGCATCAGTTCCTGGAGGTCGTCCCAGTTCCCGTGGAATCCCTCCAGTACATCATTCCTTTGAGCACAATAGTATTCCCTCACCATCAGATACCATAGTTTGTTCAGCCATTCCCCAATGGAAGGGCATCCCCTCATTTTCCAATTTTTTGCCACCACAAAGAGCGCAGCTATGAATATTCTTGTACAAGTCTTTTTCCTTATTATCTCTTTGGGGCACAAACCCAGCATTGCTATGGCTGGATCAAAGGGAAGACAATCTTTTATCACCCTTTGGGCATAGTTCCAAATTGCCCTTCAGAATGGTTGGATCAATTCACAACTCCACCAGCAATGCATTAATGTCCCAACTTTGCCACATCCCCTCCAGCATTGACTGCTTTCCTCTGCTGTCATGTTGGCCAATCTGCTAGATGTGAGGTGATACCTCAGAGTTGTTTTGATTTGCATCTCTCTGATTATCAGAGATTTAGAGCACTTGTTCATGTGCTCTTTTTTTTTATTTCTTTTTTGTCTTTGATTTCTTTGGCTGAGAACTGCCTCTTCATGTCCCTTGCCCATTTATCAATTGGAGAATGGCTTGATTTTTTGTACAATTGATTTAGCTCTTTGTAAATTTGAGTAATTAAACCTTTGTCAGAGGATTTTATGAAGATTGTTTCCCAATTTGTTGCTTTCCTTCTGATTTTAGTTACATTGGTTTTGTTTGTACAAAAAGTTTTTAATTTGATATAATCCAAATTATTTATTTTGCATTTTGTGACTCTTTCTATATCTTGCTTGGTTTTAAAGTCTTTCCCTTCTCAAAGGTCTGACATGTATACTATTCTGTATTCGCCTAATTTTCTTATAGTTTCCTTCTTTATATTCAAGTCATTCACCCATTCTGAGTTTATCTTGGTGTACGGTGTGAGGTGTTGATCCAAACCTAATCTCTCCCACACTGTCTTCCAATTTTCCCAGCAGTTTTTATCAAATAGTGGGTTTTTGTCCCAAAAGCTGGGATCTTTGGGTTTATCATATACTCATTTGTTTTTTTCTACAAGATATTTCCCATGTTCTTCTGTGTTATTTTTTCATTCTCTTGACTTTGTTTTATTGTTTCTTAGTGTTTCATGAAATCATTAGTTTTTAGATACCCAATTCTAATTTTTAAGAAATTATTTTCTTCCATGAGCTTTTGAGCCTCCTTTTTCATTTGGTCCATTTCTTCTTGCATTGCTTTCATTTCTCTTCCGCATTTTACCGCTGCCTCTCTTAATTGATTTTTGAAATTATTTTTGAGCTCTTCCAGAATCTGAGTCCAATGCACATTTTTCTTTGAAGCTTTGGGTGTGTTTGCTTTCTTTTCACTGTCCTCTTCTGGGTCTGTGCCTTGCTCTTTTTCTCCATAAAAATATTCTCTAGTTAGATGTTTCTTTTAATATTTGTTCATTTTCCTAGACATTTTCTTGACTTTCACTTTTATTTTAAAGGTAAGCTCTCTTCTCCAGAAGGATAAGGCACTCTCTTAAACTTCAGTTTTTCCTTGATGCTACCCTTGGCCTTATTTCTGGGTTTCTTCAAGTTCTTTTTCTTCCAAGGTGGCCTGGGAGCTAGTAGAGCTACCTTCCACTGCTTATTCAATCATCCCTTAAGACTGTTGATGGCTTAAATTCTAGACTCAGGCTTGGGCAGAGGTTTTTTGCTCCCACTCTGAGCTTGATCTGGTCAGACACAGCACACAGATGACTGCCTTGCCCTGGGATTCTGCCTTGAGCTTTGGTGAAGGCTAGTCCAGCTTGGGGTCCCCTAAGCCAGCCCCTGGGGGACTATCTTCATTGGGAATCCAGGGGCTTAACCCTGGGTCTACACTGACTCAGAGTGCCACACAGACTTTCCTAAACTTGGATTCAGGTTCTCACTACAAGCCCAGGCTGGGATCCCTGGCTTTGTTCTGGCCCCTCACAGATCAGGCACATAGCCCAGACTGCCTTGCAGTGGAATTCTGTACCTCACTGCAGGTTTTCTTGGAACTTTATGGGGTGTGTGATGGGTTCTACTATAGACAGGGTGATCTCAGGGTCTGGACTTTGGATTGGGTACAAGTTCAGAGCATGGAACAGTAGATGTGGAAAGGGGGTTGGGATTTACTTCTAGATTGCCCCTTATTCCTTGTTGTAGCCTCCTGCTGACTGTGCTCCCCTCTCACCCCAGTGACCCAGATGCGTACTGCCTACCTTTCAAATTGTTCTCTTCATGAAAGTTTCCCGAATCTGTTGCCTTGTTGGTCCTTTCTCTTCAGCATTCATTTTGTAGCATTATTTTAAGATTGTTTTCAGAGGATTGTCATGGTAGTTTTGAGTTTCCCTGCTTCTACTCTTCCATTTTGGCTCTGTCTCTCTCCAGTATTTTTCTTTGTATATGGAAATATTTGTTTTATTTGGTTTGGTAAAATTCGGAATAAAAACTATTAAAAAGGAGATCCATTCTCTCCCAATATGTGATGAAAACAGCTTCTTGTTTCATTTGCTATTTTCTATGACTTATTAAAGTGTTTTTGTTTCTCTATTATTTGTCAAAGATAGTGAATTACATGAACATCTAATGTGACTTGCTCTAATTTTACTCTTTGGGGTTTTATAAAGAGATCAAAGAAGTGAGGCGGTGGGAGAAGAGATTTCTCTGATTTACACCACAGTGGTGTCTGAGTTATTCAATTTTGGGTATGCTGGGGGCGTTTTACAACATAATTCCCTACTTTTTAAACATGGAGAAATAAAGAATCAAGAAATAAGTTCTATTTTGGGTGCAGGGTTTTTTGGTGGCTCTCTCTGAGATACTCTACATCAGAAACTCCCAATCTATGGTGTTAGAATTATTTGATAGCTACAAAGGATTGTTCAAACATCATCTCACTTGCAAAAAACAGTTAGTTTAAAGGGGACCAAGGTGTTGTTTTAGCCTAGGGGACTGTCGAGATACTGAGTTGTAATTTTTGGCTATCTTGGCTGTTACTGGTGAAAGGGAAGGAGGTGTCCACTCTCCCTCGCTGAGCCAGCACATCTTTCTTATAATTCTCTGAGAAATGATAACTGGAAAAGAAATTGGAACATACCAACCACAAATGTTATCACCCCCAATATCATTTCTCTGTTTTGGACTACTTTTTGAATAAGGAAGAAGGTGTAGCAGGATTACCCAAACCACATATTGTCTTGGTGTAATAGTCTAGAGATATCTCTATTAATCTGGAATACCTCTACAATCATATATGCCCTGCATGCTTATGGGAAACCTTTCTCTCCCAAATTTCTCCTTTCCTCCTCCCTGGCTCTCTCTGGCTCTGACTCTATCTCTCTCTGACACACATACATACAATTCCATTCCCTTTCTTAACTCTCTTAACTATTCGATTGTTAACTATTAGCTCTTACATTACTCAACTCCTTATCTCTGTCTTTGTCTCTGTCTCTCTCCATCTACTTCTCTCTTTGTCTCTCTCTTTCTCATATATTTATGCCCATTCCAAGCCTGGTCTGAGTCTGGAAAAGGCACCTTTAGATGGCTTCTCTTTCTCCATGAAGCTGAGCCTGCAAACCAAACTGTGTCCCTAATCATGGCCATAAAGACTTATAAAGGCTTCTCATTTTTATACAGCACAGATTGAAAATGAAATAGAGAAACTGAAACTCGCACCGTCTGTTGGATGCTTTTTCTAGCAGCGGAAGAGGAAAAGGTAAAACTGAAGTTGGGCTCCTTTTCCCAGAGTTGACAAGAAGGACAAGAAGGAGTTGTTTGCTGGCTGGAGACCCTTCACTATCCCAGGAGAACTTCTCTGTTGCTTTTGCCTTGAGCCTACTTAGAAAGCCAAGGCCCCATCTGTCCTTTGCTCATGTTCTGGTCGCCTCCATTGTCCCATGTTTCCAGGTAACTTTGGACCCCATCCTACCAGAACGCCTCCTCTGGTTCATATGAAAGCTCCCCTGGAGTCCCCCATGGTGCCTTCCTCTCCCTTCCTTCTCTGAAACTGATTCAAGGTAAGGTCAAAATCACCAGTCTTGGGTGGAGCAGCAGGTATGTCCCTGGTTCTCCTGAGGTTTCCATGGCAATGCTTATAGGGATAGAGCCAGATCCATACGATGTATATAATGGCCATATGGCACAACTACACTTTTATCCAGAAAAAAAAAATCCTTTGCTCTTTCCGTAATATAATTCAATAGATAACTGTCCTATGGATTCTTCAGGATGATTTCTGATCTTTGGGTCAGGAAATAGGATTCTCTAATATTGTGTCCTCACTGCCTCTAGAAAATACTAGGAGTTTTTATTAAACAATCTGAGCAGGTCACCAGAGCCCTTACACTGTTCTCAAATCACTCTGTGAAAATCTATGAGAAGCCCAACAAAATTCCACACAGGAAACTCGAGAAAGCTGCCTCATGATGCACTGATGCATCTCCCATCCTAACTGCAAAGGAAGGATGTTTATAAAGAGGTTGGTGCTCAAATTGACCCTCACTGACATATGTCCAGTTCAAAGGCACAGAGGTAAGAGATGGAGTGTGATAGGACCAGGTTGGCTGGCACTCTGGTACAGTTAGTATGTAAAGTACAATGAGTATGGAAATCAGCTATCTGTGAGGAAGGATGTCCTCTGCCCAACAATGATCAAACTTCTTTCCAAATGGTCTACACTTTCCATGTTCTTGACCTTGTGTAAATTATTCTCTCAGTTGTGCTCTCTTCAATGACTACTCATTCCAACTTCCAAGAATCCTCTGAAATTGTCTGTCATATCTTGTAGTCCAATAATATTCCATTATATGAATGTACTACAATTTGTTCAGCCACTCATCAGTCATTGAGCACCCTCTTAGTTTCAAGTTCTAGTCCTTTCTTCTCTTGTTTCTCTTTTCAATCCCTCCTTCATAAACAGGGATTTTTCTTTTCATTTGACTTTGTTTTATGTAATAAATATTATACTCTATTTTCTTGGTAGGGATATAAAGCAATTTAGACATTACTTGAATTCTCCATCATATTTATGTGTGATAGGAACATAGAAAATATTGATTCATCTGTCACAGTGAGTCAGTGTGGAGTAGAATTCTCTCCTGACTCCAGGCCCTGTGCCAACATAATAATAATAGTAATGACAACAACAATAACAACAATAATAAAAACTAGCATTTATATAGAACATTAACAATTTTTGTGAACCTCTTTATAAATATTGTCTTGCATGGAGAGGCAAATCAAAAATTAATTGGAAATTAAACAATGTGATTCTCCAGAATCAGGTAAAGAAAAAATCACAGAAACAATAACTTCTTTGAAGAAAATGACAATGATGAGACATCCTTTCAAAATCTATGGGATTCCACCAAAGCAGTACTGAGGGGGGAAATCATATCTTTGAGTTCATATATTAACAAATTAGAGAGGGCAGAGGTCAATGAACTGGGCATGCAAATTAAAATAAAAAACTAGAAAGCAAACAAATTAAAAATCCTCAGATGAAGACTAAATTAGGGATCCTAAAAATCAAAGGAGAAATTAATAAAATTGAAAGTCAAAGAATTATTGATTTAATAAATAAGACTAAAAGCTGGTACTTTGAAAAAACAAATAAGATAGACAAAGTACTGGTCAATCTAATTAAAAAAAGGATAGAAGAAAACCAAATTGACAGTATCCAAGATGAAAAGACAGACCTCACCTCTAATGAAGAGGAAATTAAGGCAATCATTAAAAACTATTATGCCCAACTATATGGCCACAAATATGGCAATCTAGGTGATGTGGATGAATATTTACAAAAATATAAATTGCCTAGATTAACAGAGGAAGAAATAGACTACCTAAACAACCCCATATCAGAAAAAGAAATTGAACAAGCCATCAAAGAAATCCCTAAGAAAAAATCCCCAGGTCCAGATGGATTCACAAATGAATTCTATCAAACATTCAAGGAACAACTAATCCCAATATTATACAAACTATTTGACAGAATAAGCAAAGAAGGAGTTCTACTAAATTCCTTTTATGACACAAATATAGTACTCATTCTAATGCCAGGCAGGTCAAAAACAGAGAAAGAAAACTACAGACCAATCTCCTTAATGAATATAGATGCAAAAATCTTGAATAGGATACTAGCAAAAAGACTCCAGCAAGTCATCACAAGGCTTATTCACTATGACCAGGTAGGATTTATACCAGGAATTCAAGGATGGTTCAATATTAGGAAAACCATCCACATAATTGACCATATTAACAAGCAAAGTGACAAAAATCACATTATTCTCTCAATAGAGGCAGAAAAAACCTTTGACAAAATACAACACTCATTCCTATTGAAAACACTAGAAAGTATAGGAATAGAAGGGCCTTTCCTAAAAAAGAATAAACAGTATATATCTAAAACCTTCAGCAAACATCATCTGAAATGGGAACAAACTAGAAGCCTTCCCAATAAGATCAGGGGTGAAACAAGGATGCCCATTATCACCTCTACTATTTAACATTGTATTAGAATCACTAGCAGTAGCAATTAGAGAAGAAAAAGAAATTAAAGGCATCAAAATAGGCAAGGAGGAGACCAAGTTATCACTCTTTGCAGATGACATGATAAGAGTCCTAGAAAATCAACCAAAAAGCTGGTCGAAATAATCAACAACTTTAGTAAAGTTGCAGGTTACAAAATAAACCCACATAAGTCATCAGCATTTCTATATATCTCCAACACATCTCAGCAGCAAGAATTAGAAAGAGAAATTCCATTTAAAATCACCCTAGACAATATAAAATACTTAGGAATCTATCTGCGGAGGCAATCACAGGAACTATATGACCACAACTACAAAACACTCTCCACACAATTAAAAGTAGATCTAAACAATTGGAAAAAACATTAACTGCTCATGGGTAGGATGAGTTAACATAATAAAAATCACAATGCTACCCAAATTAATTTACCAATTTAGTGCCGTATCCATTGAACTGCCAAAAATTTTTTTTGCTGAATTAGAAAAAAAAAAACATAACAAAGTTCATTTGGAAGAACAAAAGATCAAAAAGATATGCAGGCAAATCATGAAAAATAAAATGGAAAGGAAGGAAGACTTACAGTCCCAGATCTCAAATTATACTATAAAGCAGTGGTTATCAAAACAATTTGTTACTGGCTAAGAGAAAGAGAGGAGTATCAGTGGAATAGACTTGGGGTAAGTGACCTCAGCAAGACAGTCTATGACAAGCCCAAAGATCACAGGTTTGGGGAAAAAAATCCATTATTTGATAAAAACTTCTGGGTAAATTGGAAGACAGTGTGGGAGAGATTAGGCTTGGATCAACACGTCACATCCTACACCAAGATAAACTCAGAATGGGTGAATGACTTGAATATAAAGAAGGAAAATATAAGCAAATTAGGCAAATACAGAATAGTATACATGTCAGATCTTTGGGAAAGGAAAGACTTTAAAACCAAGCAAGAGCTAGGAAAAAAATCAAAATGTAAAATCAATAATTTTGATTAAAATTAAAATTAAATTAATTAAAATTAAAATATTTTTTACAAACAAAATGAATGCATCCAAAATTAGAAGGGAAGCAACGAATTGGGAAACAATCTTCATAACAAAAACTTCTAACAAAGGTCTAATCACTCAAATTTATAAAGAACTAAATCAATTGTACAAAAAATCAAGCCATTCCCCAATTGATAAATGGGCAAGGGACATGAATAGGTAATTTTCAGTTAAAGAAATCAAAACTAATAATAAGCACATGAAGAAGTGTTCTAAATCTCTTATAATCAGAGAGATGCAAATCAAAACAACTCTGAGGTATCACCTCACACCTAGCAGATGGGCTAACATGGCAGCAAAGGAAAGTAATGAATGCTAGAGGGGATGTGGCAAAGTCAGACATTCATGCATTGCTGGTGGAGTTGTGAACTGATCCAACCATTCTGGAGGGCAATTTGGAACTATGACCAAAGGGCTTTAAAAGACTGTCTTCCCTTTGATCCAGCCATAGCACTGCTGGGTTTGTACCCCAAAGAGATAATAAGGAAAAAGACTTGTACAAGAATATCCATAGCTGCGCTCTTTGTGGTGGCAAAAAAAATTGGAAAATGAGGGGCTGCCCTTTGATTGGGGAATGGCTGAACACATTGTGGTACCTGTTGGGGATGGAATACTATTGTGCTAAAAGGAATAATAAAGTGGAGGGATTCCATGGAGACTGGAACAACCTCCAGGAACTGATGCAGAGTGAGAGGAGCAGAACCAGGAGAACATTGTACACAGAGACTGATACATTGTAGCACGATCATATGTAATAGACTTCTCCATTAGTGGCAGTGCAGTGATCCTGAACAACTTGGAGGGATCTATGAGAAAGAACACTATCCACATCCAGAGGAAACACTGTGGGAGCAGAAACCCAGAAGCTGGGTGAAGGGTGGGGGAAGGGATGGAGGGAAATAATGTGATTCTTGTAACCGAGGAATAATGTTCTAAATTGACTAAATAAATTAATTAAAAATAATAAATTTTGTCTTGTTTTATTCTTACAACAACCCTGAGAGCTAGGTGCTATCTCCCCTTAAAATTAAGAAAACTGAGACAAAGATTAAGAGACTTGTCCAGTGTTACAGAGATAGTAAGCGATGGAGGCTGGAATTAATCCATGTCTATCACTCTATCCACAACACTACTCAGCTGCCAACATCACCAGATGCTGCTTTTACTTAGTTCATCAGTAGAAGAAGGCACTCTGTTGGTGGCACATTGCTCTACATGAAGAACTATGTACAGTTTTAGCTGGGTGTCTTGTTTAAAGAGGGATGCTAATAAATTAAAGCGTCCATATCAGGATGAGCAGAGTACAGTGAGGGTCTAGAAACATCAGTACCTGAGAAAAGATGAATGAGCAGGAGATATTGAGCCTTGAGAAAAGAAAATATGGAAGACATTATGATTGCTTTCAGATATTTAAGGAGCTGCCTATGTGAAAGAGGGTTTAGACAGAACTACTCAAAACTACTCCATGAAACTATGTTTGCAACCGTTTCCCCTTGTTTCCCTATTAACTTAGACGTATTTCTATAACAAACTCTGCATTTAATGTTTTTCCATTTCAGGAAAAAAAATTCATCTGATTCTCTCCCTCATTTCCTCCATGTTTCTATATTCTCACATTCCCAAATTATAAAAATTATAGTTTCCACCCCTTTCTTCCACTTTTATACACGAGGTATTTCTTTTTCAACTTTCTTTTCCCTTTTCCCCTTTTAAATCACTTACAATAGAACCAATTCACCTCTGTCTTCTGTTTTGTTTTAATTCCCTCAATACCGTTTGAAGACATTCAAGTTTTAAAGTGACACATTTCTTCCACTCCCTTAGAATATCAGTACTACAACTGCATACAACTCCTTCCAACTGCTTAAATAAATTTACCTTTCTAGGTTTCTATGTTCTCACGTTAATATTTGAAAAATTGTTCTATAGCTCTGACCTTTTCATTAGAAATGCTTTAAGTCCTCTATTTGATTAAGTTTCCATTTTTTCTCCTGATAATTATGCTTACTTTTGCAGAGAAATTTATTTTTGGATGTAGCCTCTCTCTTTTGTTTTATGGCAAATTGGATTCTAATATCAGCTCTTATTTTTAGACACACTGTCAGATTTTATCTGATTTTGACGAGGTTTTCTTGCTACTTACTTTGTTTATTTATGGATATTTCTTTCTAGTATTTTTTCTTTTGTGTGGGATCTAGATTTTGTTTATGACATTGCCATGAATGTTTCCTTTTTGGGTTCCTTTCAAGAAATGATTGGAGGATTCTTTGTATATCGTCTTGGAAGAATGCTTCCCAAGTTTTTTAATCATGTTTTCAGCGAGTCCAATGAAATTCTTAAATTCTTTCACATTGACTTGATTCCAGGCATATAAATATATATATTGAGAGAGAGAGAGAGATAATGTATATATGCTATTTTATTTGTTGTATTTTTCAATTTTTTATTTTGTTCTAATATTTCTTATTGGCTCAGTCATTGTTTATTATAGTTTGGGTGACTTTTATAGATTTCACTTCCAAACTATTTATCCTTTTTTTTTAATAATCCATTATTCTATATTAGCTTAGGTAGGAAGTTAGTAATCCTTACCCAAGCCACAGTAAACAAGATTCCACACCTACAAGACTTCTCAGTAAGAAAATAACAAAACAAAATAAAAGAGTGAAAAACAATATCTAGGATGCCTATATATATTTTTTTTTTCGGGGAGGACACATATGCATGTTATACCTATAATACACACACATACACGCACTGCTTGGGTCTTCTTTGGTTTGCCCATTTCTCTAGCTTTGCTTTTTGAATTGAGGCTTTATGACAGAGTCCTAATCTATCCTGAACTCTACTTTGGAGTGGGATGGTGAATTCTGATTGGTCTCTCTAGGGCCATCAGCTGAGTCGCTGAGCTCTCCTCTCCCTCTCAGTCTCGTCTCCCCCGAACACAGACCCAACACCTCTATCATAGGACAGTGTTAGTGTCTTCGGAGCTCCTGGTGCCAATGGTGCCCTGGGCCATTCCACAGGGCGTCCATGTTTCCTTGGGATTTTATGGCTACTCTGGAGCTCTCTGACCTTTCTAGGGCTTTCTCACAACTCCTGTGCCTAGATGCAGTCCTGGAAACTACATGTGTCTCTGGAGTTGTGCCACTGCCTAGTCTGAGGCTGGTCTTGTTTGCTTATGAACTATTTCTGGTTACTCATGGGCGCGCGTGCGTGTGTGTGTGTGTGTGTGTGTGTGTGTGTGTCTAAATTCCCACTGGATTTTTGTTCTTTATTAGGTTTGTATGAATTTCTGATTTTTGATTGAATAGTTGTGGGAGCTGACAGTCTTATTCCAATTCAATCATCTGACCCTGAAGTAAAAAAGAATTAATTCTAAATTCTATGATACGTTTGTCTGAGGCTCATGAATTATACTTTAGCATTATCCTCCTAACCCTTAAACTTTCCTTTCAAATAATAAGGTAGGAAAAGCTGAGTGACATGAAATAGGACAACATGATTTTTGTTTTACATCGTTTTGACATTTTTAATTAATGAAGACTTTGGTGTGTTAAATGTATACATATATAAATGTCTATAAAAACTGGACATTTTCTTAAAATTCATGAGTATTAGATATTAATTTTCTTTCCTATTGATGCTTTATGTAATAATTGCAAATCTATAAAAAAACTTAATTTGAAAAAAGCACCCTCATTGCTAAACCGAGTCATTTCTGTTGTGAGATGCAAAGCTTATCTGTTAAGTAGACGGTGGAATCACACCCTCATCTATAATCTAGTATGACCAGCAGCATTTCATCTCCTTGACTTTTAATAACTTCAGTTTATCACTGATATTCAAGGCATTTTAGAATAAGATATATTTTGTGGCTTCTGACTGTTATCATATGGAGAAATGAACAGTAGAATCAAATAATTTGTCAGACATTGAAATAAAAAATAGTCAAAAATACTTGCACCAAAACCAGTCAGAAACGAGCTTAACCCTACATTGTAAGTGGACGTTGTATTCTCTTAGAATCATATTTATACATTTTAATTGTATTATTATTATAATACATGCAATGCATAATAACATATCAATCTATCCTTCTCGACTTTGGGATTCAAACACTTTACCTTAAATGAAGTACTTTTGCAGTTGTTGATGTAAGTCTAGTGATTTTCCAGTTGGCAACATTTTCATGCAATATGTGAGTTTTCTTGTTGTCATCTCCTGGAAGTAAACCTGCTCTAGAACTCTGTTCAACTCAAAAAATCCATTCAGGAAGCTGCCACAACAGTTAGACCATGACTTGTAGAATGAAGACGTTATGTGTTTATTTTCCAAATACACCAACCACGAAGTGTTTCTCCTGCAAAATCTAAAGGCTCCATCGTCTCTCTAGATCTCTCTGTCTCTGTCTCTCCCTCATCCCGCCATTAAATCTTCTTCAGGCCAGACCTTCATCTTATCAGTCCAAGACTAATGTCACCTTTTCATGAATAACTATTAATAGAGCACAAATAATTTTCTACACATTAACTGCCGAAGCCTCCCTATATATTGTTCTCTCCACTACGCCCGCCTCAAAGAACACTCCTCTCTCCAGACCCTCGCCTTCGGTTCTTCTCTGAGCTTGATGTCAGAGGGTTCTCTTCCTTCCATTTTATGACCAGCATTTTAACAAGATTTTTCTTCGTCTATTGAGATAATCATTTAATTTTTGTTAGTTTGCTTGTTGATATAGTCAATTATCTGGATGGTTTTCCTAATATTGAACCATCCTTGCATTCTTGGTATAAACCCCACCTGATCATAGTGAATAAACCTCATGATATCTTGTTAAAATCATTTCCCCAAGTAGCCTATTTAAGATTTTTGCATCTATGTTCATTAAGGAGATTGGTCTGTAGTTTTCTTCCGCTTTTTACCTGCCTGGCTTTGGAATCAGTACCATATTTGTGTCACAAAAGGAATTTGGTAGAACTCCCTCTTTGCTTAATATCTCAAATAGTTTGTAGAGTATTGGGTTGAGCTGTTCTTTGAATGTTTGATAGAATTCAATTGTGAATCCATCAAGCCCTAGGGATATTTTCTTAGGGAGTTCTTTGATGATTTTTTCAATTTCTTTTTTTTGATATGGGATTATTTAAGAATTCTATTTCTTCTATTAATGTAGGCAATTTATATTTTTGTAAATATTCATCCATATTATCTGCATTGGCATATTTATTGCCATATGCTTGGGCAAAATAGTTTTTAATTATTGCCTTAATTTCCTTTTCATGGGAGGTGAGGCCTCCCTTTTCATCTATGATACTGTTAATTGGTTTTCTTATTTCCTTTTTTCCTTAGTTTGACCAGTACTTTGTTTATTTTGTTTGTTTTTTTTTTCAAAATATCAGCTTCTACTCTTATTTATTAAATCAATAGTTCTTTCACTTTTGATTTTATTAATTTTTCCCTTAATTTTTAGGATCTCTAATTTAGTTTTCTTTTGGGGATTTTTAATTTGTTCACTTTCAAGGTTTTTGATTGGCATGTCCAATTCATTGACCTCTGCCCTCTCAAATTTGTAAATATATGAACTCAAGGATATAAATTTTCCCCTCACTACTGCTTTGGCTGCATCCCATAGATTTTGAAAGGATGTCTCATCATTGTCATTTTCTTCAATGAAATTATTACTTGTTTCTATGATTTGTTCTCTAACTGATTTTGGAGAATCATATTGTTTAATTTCCAATTAAATTTTTATTTGCCTCACCATGTACCCTTACTGATCATTATTTTTATTGAGTTATGATCTGAAAAGTTTGTATTTACTATTTCTGCTTTTATGCATTTGTTTGCCATGGTTTATGACCCAGTACATGGTCAGTCTTTGTGAATGTACCATTTACTGCTGAAAAGAAGGTGTATTTCTTTTTGTCCCTATTTATTTTTCTCCATATATCTATTAACTCTAATTTTTCTAAGATTTCATTCACATATTTTACCTCTCTCTTATTTTTTTATTTGATTTATCTAAATTTGATAGTGGTAGGTTCAGGTCTCCCACTAGTATAGTTTTACAATCTATTTCTTCCTCCAATTCTCCTAGTTTCTCCTTTAGAAATTTGGATGCTATACCATTTGGTGCACACATGTTGATTACTGATATTTCCTCATTGTCTATACTCCCTTTCATCAGGATGCATTTACATTCCATATCCCTTTTAATCACATCTATTTTTACTTTGGCTTTGTCAGATATCATGATTGCAACTCCTGCCTTCTTTCTATCAGTTGAGGCCCAATAGGTTTTGCCTCAACCTTTAATTCTAAACTCGTGAGTGTCTACCTGACTCAGGTGTGTTTTTTGTAGACAGCATGGTAGGATTTTGATTTTTTAATCCACTCTCCTATTAGTTTTCATTTTTATGGGTGAGTTCATCCCATTCATGTTCAAAGTTATGATTGTCACTTGTGTATTCCCTAATATTTTGATATCCTCTCATTGTTCTGTCCTTTCTTCTTTTTCTATATCCTTTTAAACTAGTGGTTTATTTTTAATCAAACCCCTTAAATCCCCTCCCTTGATATGGTTTCCTTTTTGGTCTCTCCTTTTTTGTTCACTTCTTGCTTTTTTAGGGTCTGTTAAGCTCTCCCTTCTTCTCTCCCTTTTTGTACTCCCTCCCTTCTACCCCCTTTAGTTTTCCCTTCTCACTTACCCTGTAGGATAAGATAGAATTCAAGATCCAAATGCATACAGATGTTCTTCCCTCTCAGAATTGATTTCACTGAGAGTAAGATTTAAGTATTACCTATTAACTCTCTCTTCCTCTCCTTCTTACAAGAGTATTCTTCCCATCCCCTTCCCATTTGTATCTTTGTGTGATAAAAATTATCCTATTTATTTTATTTCTTCAAGTATCTCTTGGAGCCATCTTCAATCCCCCCTCCCTTTTTCATTTTTTGCATATCATCTTATAGCCCTTAATGTCTCAATCTCTTCCTATGAATGATTCTTCTACTTGCTATAATGTCAAATAAAATTTTTGAGAGTTACAAATAACATTTTCCCTATATATTAATATATATAATTTGATCTAATTGTAGCCCTTAAAGAAGAGAATTTGAAGAGAACATTTTCCCCCTTTTCCCTCTCTTATTTACCTCTTCATGTTTCTCTTGATCTTTGTGTTTAGATATCAAACCTTCCACTGAGTTCTGGTATTTTTTTTTTTACAAATACTTGGAAATCTTCTATTTTGCTGAATGCCCATACTTTCCCCCTGGAAGTATATAGTCAGTTTTGATGGACAGGTGATTCTTGGTTGAAGACCCAGTTCTCTTGCCTTTCTGAATATCATGTTCCAGGCCTTGCAGTCCATTAGTGTGGAAGCTGCCACATCTTGTGTGATCCTGAATAGTGCTCTTTGGTATCTGAATTGTCTCTTTTTGGATTCTTGTAGAATTTTCTCCTTAGCTTGAAAGCTCTTGAATTTTGCAATTACATTCTTGGGAGTATTTTTTTTTGAGGATTTAGTGTAGAGGGTGTTTTATGATCTCTTTCAATGTCTATTCCCCCCCCCCCCTTGTTCAAGAACATCAGGGATGTTTTCTTGGATGATTTCTTGTAGTATGATGTCAAGATTTCTGTTTATTTCTGGGTTTACTGGTAGACCAATGTTTCTCAGATTGTCTCTTCATGCTCTGTTTTCCTTCTCCATCATCTTTTCAGTGAGATATTTCATGTTTTCTTCTATTTTATCTGTCTTTTGACTTTGCTTTATTAATTCTTACTGTTTTGCAAGGTCATTGGTTTCCAGTTGCCCAATTCTGGACCTTAAAGACTGGTTTTCTTCTATATTCTTTTGATTTTCTTCTTTAATCTTTTGATTTTCTGCTATAATCTTTTGAATTTCCTTTTTGGTTTGGTCTATGCTGCTTTTCATGGCTTCCAGCTGTTTGCTCCAAATGGGAGTTCTTGTCCTTTAAACTGTTGTTTTCTCTTTGAACTATTTCCCACCTTTCTTGCCAGAAGGCTTCAATCTTTTTGAAAAGCTCTAATTTAAATTCTTCAAAGGCTTATGGACAATTTCCATTTTTTTGGGAAGGTTTTGGCTTTGTTTGAATTTCCTCCTGTATTTCCTCTGTAGCCTGGGTTTTTCCTCCATAAAAATTTTCCAGGGTCAATGCCTTCTTTTATTTTTTTTAATTTTTTTATTTTTTGGTGGAGGGAGGTTGTAGCTCCTGGGCACAATTTGCCATCACTGTGGAGGTTTTTCCTTCCCTTTTTAGTCAGAAATCTGAGCGAGATGGGCAGGCTCTCTGTGTATGGAGTTAAGGAGCAAGGATTTTGCCTGAGGCAAGCTCTCAAATCTCTACAGCTTCTGCTGTTCACTGCCCTTCTCTTCACTACCTTCCCGAGAGGGCTGAAGGTCTGTCCTTCCCAGCCCTCTGGGGTTTCAGGTGTAGCTGCTCTCAGGAGTAGATATCTTGTGGTCTTAGTAAGCTCCCAAGAACCTAGAGGTTCCCCTCACTCGTTCTAGAGATGACCCTTGCTTGCTCTCTGATTCTGGTGCATGCTGGCTCTGACTCTGGCTCCATAGGTGGGGTGGGGGAGGGTAGATCAGCTCACATTTTGATGGGAGCTTTTTTACCCCCTTATAGTGTGGAAATGCCCAAATCCCACATACCTTCAATTCCATGCCCTACTGTTGAGTCCCTTCATTCTTATGAATTTGGTTTTTTTGGTCTTTTGAGGTAGTCTATATTGGTGGGTGCTTAGGAGAGGAAGAGTCTCGCATCTATACTGCCGCCATACTTACCCGGAAGTCCAAATGTGTGTTTTTTTTAACTGCTTGTTAAAGAAATACAAGTTAGGTAGAGCAAAAAAATTCTGTTCAGCCCATTCAAAATATATTCTTGTTCTCCCACTGTTTTCAGATATTATTTGAAGTAAAAATATTCCTTCTTGCCTATTATTTGATTTTATATGGCAAATAATAACAAATGACAATAATAGGAGGTTGAGGTTGGTGGAAACTTGAGCCCTGAGCTGCAATGAGCTAGACCACTCAAGGATTACCCCACAGCCTGGCACTGGCAGAGGAGTTAAGGTGCCATGGGCAGGGGATCAGAGTGCTTAAGCAAAGGCAAAACAGAGCAGGTGAAAGCTTCCATGACAATCAGTAATGAAATTGGGCTGCTTTTCTGAGACTAATTTCTTTTTGTTTTGACAACTGCTATCATTCTTCCATTCTGATAGCGAGGTAACCTTTTAGATTTCTAAAGTGTAGAATGGAGTTTTGTTATGGAATCTGCATATATTTGACAAGATCTGACACTGTGATGTTTTTACATTGCCCTTTACAGCTTTCAAAAACGGAGTCCATGAACTGTCTCCGAGTTTTCCCTTGTTCTGACCCTGGGACACTCCATTTTCCTTTTTTGCTCAGACATTTATTTGATGATATCCATTATTCTCTTTCACCTTAAAAAGATTCAGCATTTTGCAGCCTACTCACGATCCTCATGAACTTTTCCATTACTCTTTCAGTGATACTAATTTTCAGTTTTTAAGAGATTGCAGCATTCCATATTTTGAAGTCAAAAGATAATGCTGAGGGAATATTATAAAAAGACAAACCTGTCTTTCAGAGAGGAGATTGGAGTTACTAAAATAACTGCAATTTCCCAAAAGTAACCTCCCTATTTGATTTTGAGCAGAGCTCACTTCACATTTGACTTTTTGGTACGAAATGTATATCCTTGTGGATGTGCTTTCTAGGATGTCCATTTGAATGGATGAATACTCATACATACACATATACATGTGTGTGTATACACATGCATGGGCACCTTTCAGCTATACAATTATCCCTGGGTTATTAGTTAAGTCAATCTCATGAGTCTAGAATATTTTAATAAATACTTGATTGAGTGAGTCAGTAAGTGATCTTCACCGTTATTGAGCTTCATCATGTGTCTCATCCAAAGGTAGGAGAACTTCACCATCTAAAAGAAATCCTAGATCCTCCCCTTCTCTCAGCTGGATCTCCTCAATGACAGTGATGGATGCCTTCAGCAAGCACACTTCTCTTCATTTTGTGTCTTAACGTATAGGTAAAGGGCCGTCAAAAATCTAATTTTCATCATATTTACAGACAATGTGTATAGTTTTAAACATGTATGGGATAGACATTGTTAAAGGGCCACCTTTAAAGTGTTATTTTCCTCTTATAAATCAAATGCTATTTTATTGTCAATGAACACTGAATACATAATCCTGTGATCTCAGGATCTTTTATTTTCTAACCCTTTTGGTAACTTGCCTGATTTTATCTATTGGAGAATATTACTTGTTAAAAAGTGCCTGTCACCTCAAATATCTTCATGAAGGATAGTGCCTGTATATATAGAATAAACTCATAAATTTTTTGTTTAGATAGGAAAGTAGGTATAGATGATGGTCTTTCATTCTCTAATTTATCTTCCAAGGAGTTGAATAAGATCATAGACAGAGAGCTGAATAGGATCTTATAGGTCATATAGTCCTAATCTTTCATTTTACTGATAAAGAAACTGAGGCCAAGGTGATAAAGGGATCTGAGGTCACACAGGAAGTAAATTTCTGATATTGGACTTGAGCCCAAGTCTTTCTGCCTCCCAAGTCAAACGTTTTATTAACTTTTGGAAATTTTCAAATTAGGTAATAGTTGCTTCCCACTTCACTATAAGAAAATATTGGTAGACAAAAAGACCACTAATAATACTTAAAGTAAATTACATTTATAATTATAGCAAATGTTACATGAACTTTGATGTCATTTAATCATGATTCTATGAATTAAAAACTTAACATTAATTAAAAGATTGATTAGAAGTTTATAATCACAATTGGACAATAATAAAGTCCAAGTTCAAGGTTCAAGTTTTTTTTTTTCTTAAGCCTGATAACTTCTCTCTTAGATAATTTAAATATTCATTTCTCAGTGCCCACATAGTCTTGTCAACTTGAGCATGAACCTCTTCCATTTTACTTCCTATAGTCTATCTGCTCTTCCTATCTTTGTTTCACCACGTCTATATCCTCCACAAGGACATCAAGGTCTTTGATGTTAGAATCCAAGTGTTGTTATCAAGGTTCAGTTCTGCTGGCCTTGAAAACAACTCAGTGCAGCTTCTATGTCTTTTCTCTCTTTGCTGCCTTCCTTCTAGTTTCTTCTTTCAATGGCCTCAAAGTCTTATTTAGGCACCATTGCTATTCTTTCTTCCTGAGTCACCATTGCTCATTATTGTCTTACTTTCTTATCCATAGGATTTTACAAACAGTTTATATTCTAAGTATTGGTATCTCTTGGTTGACTGGCCAGTAAGTCACATTTGCTGAATAAAATATATTTAATCTCATTCAATCTCCTTGTGACAATTTATTAATGACAGTAAAGCTTCCATATTAAATAATTTTAATCAGTACTGATATCCTTTCATCTATCTATAATCCACTTTTGCATCAATAATTCATTTACATTGGCTAGGTTGGAGTTGTTTCAATTTCAAACCATGTTCTTTTCCTTATTTTTGCTTTTCTGGTTTTGTACTAATTTTGATCTTTGCTGTAACAAGTTGGTGGACTGACTGCACAAAGATAGCTCATGCAGGAAAAAACTCCCACATCAAAAATGAATCACTTCCTGTCTCTTGAAAAGAAATTGATGCCATTTTACATGGAACTTATTTTATTCTCAGCATTTCCTGTAATTTCTGATTCTTTTCTCAAAGGAAATATTTGTGATGTATGCATAGAAGATGTCTCTTTGGGTAAACTATAAGTTGTGGCCTCTCGCAAATCTTCCTCATAAATGATAATTTTTTTCTTTTTTCAAAATTTTTCTAGATTACATATATATAAAATTTTAAGAATTGTTTTATGACATCTTTAATTGCATATTCTCTCACCCTCTCTCCCTCCTCCCTATGATGACAAGTAATGTTCTATAGATTATACATATGTAATTGTGAAATGCAAAATTCTATGTCTATCATATTGTGAAAGAATATACATTTTGCTTATGCTAGAGAAAAAATCATGGAGGAAATAAAATGACCAATGGTGTGCTTCCACCTGCATTCGCATGCCAACAGTTCCTTCTACAGCAGTGGATAGCCTTTTTCCTCATGAGTCCCTGGGAATTTTCCTGGATCCTTGCCTTGTGATAGTAGTTAAGTCATTCAGAGATGATCGCCATACATTATAGCTGTTACTGTGTAACATTCTCCTGGTTCTGGTCATAGATTATCACAGTTCACGTTGGTTTAATTCAGAGGGTCTAATTGTGTTCTTCATAGATTTTCTCTATGGTCATACTCTACAACAGATTTTGCTGTGTAAAGTCCTATTATATTTGAAGTTATCTTCATAAAAAGACTCGAATGCGAAATAAACAAATTTCATATGAAATATTATTTCTTACTTTAGATGCAGAATAAAGTCAATAGGTTCTATAGAATACATAGTGTGTTATATAGAGATTAGCAGAAAAAATATTAAATGTGAAAAATTACATTAAGAGTACCTACTTTTAAAAAAATAATGAGATAATATATGTATATGTAAAATGCTTTCTAAAGTTTAAAGCAGTCTATAGACACTAGATATTATCTTCTGCTGTAATATTATACTGACTCCAATACAATATGATTGTAGCAATATATTCTATTATAAATTTCTTACTAGTTTACAGGTTTTTTTTTTTTACTCAGGATTTTATGCACATAAGATTTTTATTTTTATCATTTCTGTACTTATTATTTTTATACAGAATTTAATTTTTACTCTCATTTGGAAATTTGGGGGGAGTTGTTTTATTTAACAATTTTCATATACCTCATAACTCATCCATATATCCCAGGGTGATTCTGGTGTTTATCAACAGCCTCCTCAGGAGGAATTGTGTAATTATGCTAAAATTCAAGATTTAAAATTTTTGGAGAAATTTCAGGAAAAGAAACTTGCCAACATCCCGAATTAAGAAAGTGGATCCTTTTGGAGAAGGTGCTGTAAAGGTACCTGAAGAAACCACACACTGCATCAAAAGATCCAGAATGAACTTTGGGATATAATGAGCTGAATTGAAGGGGTTTGAACATATTTATTCTGAATAAACTATTCACTATAACTATAAACTATAAACTGAGTAAACTATTAAGCCAAAGGTGACTGCCCCCAATTGGCATTTTGTCAATGTGTCTCTATATCAATCAGTTTTATAATTTTCTTCTCATATTTTCCTTTCATGTCTATCTATTATAACTTCCTCTTAGAAAAATGCAATATTGTATGTACTTTTAGCTAGAAGGTATTTAGAGATTTAAAATAGTTATGTTTAAATGATCCATTGGGGAGACTGGTCTCCCAAAGGATCACAGAGGGGATTGTCCTGAGAGGATCTTATCCCCTCCCCCACCTGAGTAGCCTGACCTGTCCATCAATATTCCTCACATAACACAGTTAAGCCACGTTTGTGTCCATTAAGAGCTGTCCATCAATAAAAGGGAGGGGGAAGGTCTTTTCTGAGCTTTTTAGCTTTTTGAATGAACGTGGGGAGAGAGCAGGTAGGTAAGGAGGGGGAGGAAGAAGTTAATGAAGGGCAGGCTCACATGGTCAGTGTATTTAGAGGAATGATGAGATTTTAAATTATGTTGATCTACCTTTTTATTAATAAACTTTATAAAATATATTTCTGGGTAGAAATATTAACTTAATTCTTACACTAGGGAAATAGGTTCATTAGAAATATTAAAAATTAACATAGAAGATGTAAAAGTACAACAGTAAGCAATAATGTAAGATTATATTTTCTAACACTTATACTCATCTCAAGGAGATTATAGCAATAGAGGTTTCTTGCATAATAAATAGAGGATGGGGGCCTGTGACAATAAGAAATATTTTCAAATTCTTCTTCCCATGCTTTTTGTGTGGCAATGAAGAAGACATTTAACCTTCCTGAGCTTTAATTTCCCTATTTATAAAATCAATATGATAATTACTTATAGTCTATAACTTGTTATAAACCTCAATGCATGGTAATGAGCTTCAATGTAAATTAACACATGCAATTATAAATTAAAATACTATATATTTTATCATATAATGTATGTTAATATATTACATTCTATACTATTTATTAGAAATATATCTAAATTATAAATTATAAAATAAGAATGTAACATTATATATCTTATAATGGTATATATGTGAAAGTTATTATTTAATCCAAATTTTTGCACAAACCAGATAAATATTTTGTTGTTCCATAAGAAAAAAATAATTAAGGGAGGAGAAAGTATATCAGATATGGTTTTGAAGATTAGAGAGGATCTAAGGCAGTTGGTTTCCTTGGATAAGCCACTGTATATCACTGACTGTATTACTAAATTTAGTATTCTAAAGGAAGAGGCAAAATGAGTAAGAAAAGATTGCTTATTCCTTCTGAAAACTTGAATTTCTTAGTGCTTAAGCTCAGCTTTGAATGGTGTTTGGTGGGTCAAGACAATTTCCTTTTCTATTAGACCACTAAATTTCAATTTTTCTTTTACTTCTCATGGTTGACAAATGGGTTTATGCATATCTGATTGGTTTTCCTTGCATGTGGATGGGCTCTGGCTGATTGCTTATGAGATTTTTGCAAGCTCTGAAGCTTGGTTATTACAATTCTTGCTTATAAGAGTTTCTGAATTTTCATTCAATCAGAATAATTTCATATACAACAGGAGTATTTGTAGAGATTCATAAGTTTTAGGGAATTCTTCAATTTCTAACTTACACAGAAACTTTTACAAGACTGTGGTGAGCACTATTAGAACATTCCAGCATCCCTGAAAACCTGTCATATGGAGACCTTTTCCTCATTCTTCTACTGGTTCATGTGAATAAAGGACACAAGAAGAGAAAAATATGTGAGATGAAAAACAAGAAGAATGAGGAAAAGACATTTTGGTGAAATTTATGAAATGAAGAAGAATAATCCCAGGCCAAACTTCTGCTTCCAGTTCTGACTTTCTAGGAGAAAAATCTGAAGAAGAATAAATAGAATCAAGGAGGATAAAGGAGTAAGGATATGAAGAGAATGAATCATGGAGAACGCTCAAAGAGAAGAAAAAAAAAAGACTTGGTCAAGAAAGATTAGTAACAATAAAAAGAAACTATTGTAACATCAGTGTGTTGAAGAGGGAAAGGAAATACTGCCCGACTTCAAGTTTGTCCTAGAGAAAAAAAAAAACAAAACAATCAAGTATTTTTTTTTCAAATCAGTCAAAGGTGATAAGAAGCTTTAAAGAGGTAGAAACACCCACAGGTAGTTCAAAAATAGGACTAGGAATATCAATCAGCCTGCAGAACAAGAGGACTTTTATACCATTTGCATTGAGTGTTCCCGTGTTTCTATTTTTGCCATAGCTAAGAGACTTATCTATGTCATATGTGTAGGTCATATTTCTCTTCAAAAAGCAGGTAAATGAAAATCAGATAATGCTTCTCAAGAGAGCAAAGTGGTTCTAGAACAAAGCAATAACAACAAAAATAAACAGATTGGAGTTTCAATAAAGAAAAACAAAAACTTAACTCTTATCATCCCCTGAGTCCAAAAGTAGCCCCCAAAGCCTGGACAGGACATAGAGAAGTGTGCTCTGAGAGGTGGAGGTTGATGATGGAAAAGTATAGCCAAGAAAGTTATTGTTAAGATTCTCTCCTGTTTTCTTGGCCAACAAGAATTTCCATCATAGTGGAAATGGTAGAAGGAAATCCAAGATAAGTAAAATGATTGTATGAGAGCACCATGCTGCCCCTGATGAATTCAAGTCATCGGACCCAAACTAGATTTGAACTCTACTTTTGGATTTTGAAAGAACTGGTGATTGTGATTACTGAGCTACTGTCTGTGATATTTCAAAAAACTGTGGACAAGAGAGAATAATAAATAAAAACTAAAAGGAAAATGAACCAATTTAAGAAAAGAGGAGGGTAGTGAAGTGAGGTAAACTAAGTCACTGACCAGAAAAATCTGTTTTTCTCTGGGAAAGTAGAAATCAGGACTGAGCTTTCCTGTGAAGGTCAACCAGCTCAGAATAGTTAAATCCATGAGAAAATAACTCTTCATGCCATCAGCTGGGATAAGATATACAAGGGATGCCCTATGCCCCAGCCACTGACTCCTAGACACTAAGGCTGCTCGCTCGCTCCATCAGGTTCTGTCTCATGACCATTGTTTGCTTTGTGTCTTGCACCCTGTAAACGCTGCTTTGTAACTTCAGTCTGGTGCAGCTTTCACTAGGAAGGCGGCCCTGGCCAGTGAGGTACATATTACTAATCAATAGATTAATAAATAAATATTGGCTCCATTCATTAAACTTCTGGGTGTCCAGACTCGCTTTATGAAGTGCATCACTTCAGTGGGTTATCAAATTGTTCTGTTCCGGATCAGTCCTGCATATATTAAAGCAATGTCTAATGGATATATTTAAAAATTGATTGATTGATATATTTAAAAAAATTTAAATGGATATATTAAAAAATTGATCAGAAAAATCTTTTTCTGATAAGGCTGCTAAATTGCATTTCTTAAGCATTTGAAAATGAATTCCATTATTGGGTGGGCGGGGAGACTAGATGGAATGAAATACAATTCAGTAGATTTTGAAGTGGTTTGGAAGGGCCAGACCGGAAGAGCCCAAGTACTCAGAGAGCTGTGTTTGGCTCTGTGCCATTTATCTCGATTAGCAACTTGTTCATCAATAAGGTGCATCAAGGTATCAATGGCATGCAAGTCAAACTTGCAGAAGACCCAAAGCTAAGAGAGTGCTAACAAGCTGGATAGCTGTGAGAATAGCCTAAGCAGGATCCTAAAAGATCTTTATAGGCTGGAATGATGGTTTTCAACTTCTGTTCAGGAAGCCCTGGGCATCCCCAAGACTCTTCCAGGGAGTCGGTGAGGGCAAAATGATTTTTTCTGACAATAATAAGACATTTTAATTTCTAACATAAATACTGAGAGGTACACTGGTAAACCAGGGTCTCCAGAAAAAATATACATACATATGCAGAATATACTTTTAAGTTTAATTTGCGTTGTTACTTTGGCCATTACTTTTTAAAGTCTAGACAATCAAAAAGAGGAGAAATTCAGATCTGATGTGTAGTTTGCTAATTCCCAAGGGGTAAACTCTCACTGAAAATTTAACAGTTGGCTTTAGCACTCCACGGGCTATAACCCATATAAATTCAATAAGAGCTAGCTAGCATTTCTGGGTGCTTTAAAGTTTGCAAAACATTTTACAAAGATTATCTCATTTTATCCTCCAAACAACTGTGGGAGGTAGGTACTAGTATTATACACATTTTACAGATGAAGAACTGAGGCAGACAGAAGGAAAGTATTTTGTTCCAGGTCACAGATTATGAGTGGTTGAGACCTGATTTATTCATTTTCTTTTGGCGATTGTTTCTTTTCTCCCATTAAAAAATATTTTAATTTCTGCATTCTGCTCAGGAAGATAGTGGGTTCCCCTTTTTATCAGAAGCTGAGTGACCTCTTAAAAAGCATATTATTGCAGTGGAATATCCCTATTAGCATAAATTGAACTGGGTAGCTACTGAGTCCCTTTTAACTCTGAAATTCTGTGAAATTCTATAATTCTCTTTCCACTGGTAAGAAAAGTAAGATTAGTTTTTGCAGAATGAAAGATGTTTTTCCCTTTTCCTCTCTCTCTCTCTATGTCTTTCTGTCTTTTTGTCATACTCTGTCTCTTTCCCTCTCTAGGTCTCTCTGTCCTTAGGTAAACTAAGTCATTGACCAGAAAAATCTGTTTGTTTGTTTTTTTTCTGGGAAAGTAGAAATCAGAAGTGAGCTTTCCTGTGAAGGTCAGCCAGCTTCGAATAGTTAGATCCATGAGAAAATAACTCCTTTCATGCCAGGATAAGATACACAAGGAATGCCCCATACCCCACACCACTGACTTCTAGACGATAAGGCTGCTTGCCCGCTCCATCAAGGTTATGTCTCATCCTGACCATTGTTTGCTTTGTATCTTGCATCCTATAAAAACTGCTTTGTAACTTCAGCCCAGTGCAACTGTCACTAGGAAGGCTGCCCTGGCCAGTTAGCTATGTATTATTAATCAATAGATTAATAAATGAATATTGGTTCCATTAATTGAACTTCTGGGTATCTGGACTCACTTTATGAAGTGCCCCACTTCACTTTGATTCTTTCTTGGTTTCTCCATCTCTCTTCTTTTTATTTGTGCCCATCCCTCTATCTGTCTGTCTCTGTCTCTGTCTCTGTCTCTGTCTCTGTCTCTGTCTCTGTCTCTCCCTCTCTGTCTCTCTGTCTCTCTGTCTCTCTGTCTCTGTCTCTGTCTCTGTCTCTGTCTCTCTCTGTCTGTCTCTGTGTGTGTGTGTGTGTGTGTGTCTGTCTCTCTTTCTCTCTCTCTGTCTCATCATCCGAGTTTTAAGGAAGAAATCAAATAGGTCAAGAAAACATAGTGAGGGGGAATCTTGTAGGAAACTCAAAGCACCAGACTGGGAAGTTCTGGTAGCTCATACTCAATTAATGCAAAGAATATAATAACAAAGGATGAGAAGGTGGTAAAAAATTGACCAAATGAATTACTTGCTTCATTATTTTCTGTGGGAAGCTAGGCATCCCTAAATGATCTTTTGAATGAGGTTGGATGGAGGAAATCCTACTAATATCATTAAACAAACAGAATTCTCCACCCCTGGATGGCACTATTAGAGAGTACACAATGCAAGGCTTTTCTCTTGGTTATAGTTTCTTCATTTGGAAATTAAGGAGTTGGGAAAACATAATACATAAAGACCATGCCATCTCCAAAACAGTACACTTCAAAAACATCTTAACTATGTTCTCCAGGGTACAATTTGAGTACTGAAACTGTGAGAATATTGGCTAAAGTATATAATGTAAACTGTAATTGTACAAGAGGACTAAGACATTGTCAAAAGACTTGTCATCAAGAAGAAATAATTCAGGAGAGATCCTGAGAACTATACATTAAGGATGTCAATTTCATTCTAGGTAAACTGATAAAATCTATGTTAAAAACAAATAAAATACATGCATACATGTATTTTCTTACAAAAATAAATAACATAATTATGTTTGCATAATAATATATGTATAACCCAGAAAAAAGGATGCATGCTCATGTAAGAAGACATGCAGATCAACATAGGTGGCCTAAATGTGTAGGTTTATATCTCATAAGGGAAACATAAATGGATATTATCTGAAGCTTGAAATATTTCTGTGGAAAAACCTGCACCACTTCTCACACCAGTTGAAGAGGAAGGGGCAGGGATTACAGCAGCACTATGAGGATAGGCTTTCTTTTCTATAGTCTCAGAAGGATCCTGAATTGGAATTATATCTATCTATCTCTTCTCCTGGTCTCTGACAACAATATTTCTTCCCTAAGAGTATAATTTTGGTATGTTCAAACCAGCAACAATAATGAAAACACATTTCCAGTCACTCTTAAGGGGCAAGGGTAATTCTTACCTTATTCTCATGAGCTTAGTTCCTTTTCACCCAATGCTGGATACACAAAAGACCATGACAAATAGTGAGCAATTTTTTTTATGAATAAAACAGCACTAATGGAACTAATGGGATAGTTACTAAAATCCAAAGTTAAAATGGCCAACATGAGGAGGTGAAAGATTTCTGAATGATTCCTTGTTGAGTATGTCAAAGGATTCTTGTTCAGGGATAGGATGACCTCTAACAACTTTTCCAACTTTAACATTTATGGTTTACAAATCACTAACAAGGTTCCACAGAAGTTCCTATCAAAAGTAAATTATTCGGGGGTTTAAGGTGATGTCTTGACATGAATAAAAAGTGGTTTAGAAACAGAGCCCAAAAAAAACACAGGAAAGGCTCATGAGTAACTTGTATACATAGAGAAGTATAAATAGTGGAGTTGCCTAGAGATCAAAACTCAAAACTGAGATTATGCATATTTAACATTTTTTATAAGTGATCTAGATAGATAAGGGAGTTCACAGTGAAATCTCTAAGATTAAAAATGACATTAAGTTCTCCTTAGTAGGGAAATGTCAAGCTTACCAGAATAAATTACATAAGTGAAGATCTCAGGGCACAGTGTGACCAAGCTGAAAGGTGGCATTCAAAATGCAATGTGGGTGGGTGTAAAGTGTGGAGGACTAAAAAATTTAAACTTAGAAAGATATTTCTGTAATCTACTGATTTAAGCTGGAGATACTTGCTTTGTGTGAACCACTATATTTTGTCCTTAAGATGCCATAATAAGCTATTTAAATCAGGTGATATTAAGAATTTTGGTGGAAACTTCCAGGTAAACATGGTGGCAGCCTAGGCACAACACTCTTCCTCGCCTCAGCACCCACCAATATAGGCTACCTCAAAAGACCAAAAAAAAAAATTCATAAAAATGAAGGTACTCTACAGTAGGGTGCATCATTGAAGGTAAGTAGGATTTGGGCATTTCCACACTATAAGGGGGTGGAAAAGCTCCCACCAAAATGTGAGTTGATCTACCCTCGCCCACCTCACCTATGGAGCCAGAGTCAGAGCCAACATGAGCCAGAATCAGTGAGTGAGCAAGGGGCATCTCTTCAGTGAGTAAGGGGCACCACTAGGTTCTTGGGAGCTGACTAAGACAACCAAAGAACAACACCTGAGAGCAACTACATCTGAAACCCCAGCAGGCTGGGGAGCTCAGACCATGGGCACTTGCAGGAAGATAACACAGAACAAGGCTGCGAAGAGCAGAAGCTGTGGAGATTTGAGAGCTTCCCTCAGGCAAAATCTTTGCTCCTTAACTCCATACACAGAGAGCCTGTCCATCTCATGCAGATTTCTGACTAAAAAGGGAAGGAAAAACCTCCACAGTGATGGCAAATTGTGCCCAGAAGCAACAACCTCCCTCCAAGAAAAGCAGGAAGAAGGGATTGACCCTCAAAAAATTTTATGGAGAAAAAGACCCAGGCGACAGAGGAAATAGAGGAGGAAATTCAAATAAATCCAAAACCTTCCAAAAAATGGAAATTGTCCACAAGCTCTTGAAGAATTTAAATTGGAACTTATCAGAAAGATGGAAGCCTTCTGGCAAGAAAAGTGGGAAATAGTTCAAAGAAAAAATAACAGTTTAAAGGAAAAGAACTCCCAATTGGAGAAACAGCTAGAAGCCACGAAAATCAGAATACACTAAACTGAAAAGGAAAACCAGTTTTTAAAGACCTGAATTAGGCAACTAGAAGACAATGATCTTGCAAAACAGCAAGAATTAATAAAGCAAAGTCAAAAGACTGACAGAAATAGAAGAAATCATGAAATATCTCACTGACAAGATGAAAGATCAAGAAAACAGAACAAGGAGATACAATTTGAGAATCATCAGTCTACCTGAAAAGCCAGAAATGAACAGAAATCTTGACATCATGCTACAAGAAATCATCCAAGAAAACTGCCCTGAGGTTCTTGAACAAGGGGGCAAAATAGACATTGAAAGAGTTCATAGAACACCATCTACACTAAATCCTCAAAAGACAACTCCCAGGATTGTAATTGCCAAATTCCAGAGCTTTCAAGCTAAAATTCTACAAGAAGCCAAAAAGATACAAATCAGATGTCAATGAGCACCAATAAGGATCACACAAGATCTGACAGCTCCCACACTAAAGGACAGCAAAGCTTGGGACATGATATTCAGAAAGGCAAGAGAATTGGGTCTTCAACCAAGAATCACTTATCCATCAAAATTGACTATATACTTCCAGGAGAAAGTATGGGCATTAAACAAAATAGAAGATATATAAGTTTTTGTAAAGGAAATACCAGGACTAACTGGAAAGTTTGATATCCAAACACAAAGATCAAGAGAAACATGAAAAGGTAAATAAGAAAGAGGGAAAAGGGGGAAAATTTTTTATTCAAACTTTCTTCTTTAAGGGCTAAAATAAGATCAAATTATTTATATTAATACATGGGAGAAATGTTATTTGTAACTCAAAATTTATATTCACTATTATAGTAATTAGAAGAATCACTCACAGGAAGAGATTGGGGTAATAAGTGCTATAAGATGATATGCAAAAAAAAAGAAAGGGAGGGGGAATCAAAGATAGTACCAAGAGATACTTGAAGAAATAAAATAAATGGATAATCTTTATCACAAAAATATATGCATGGGAAATGAGGGGGAAGAATACGCTTATAAGAAGGAGAGGAAGAGAGTGCTAATAGGTAATACTTAAACCTTACTCTCAGTGAAATCAATTCTGAAAGAGCATATAGATGCATTGAGGTCTTGAATTCTATTTTATTCTTCAGGGAAAGTGAGAAGGGGAAACTAAGGGGGGCAGTGCAGAGGGTGTACAAAAAGGGAGGGAAAGAGAGGGGAAAGTGAACTTAACAGACCCAAAAAAACAAGAAGGGGAAAAATGTAGAGGCAAGAAAGCGAAGAATATTAAGGGAGGGGATTAAGTGGGTTCACTAAAAGTAAATCATTGGTTTAAAAGGATATAGAAAAAATAAAGGACAGAACTAAGAGAGGATATTAAATGCTAGAGAATACACAAATGACAATCATAACTTTGAACGTGAATGGGAGGAACTCATGCCTAAAATTAAAACAAATAGGAGAGTGTATTAGAATCCCAAATCCTACCATATATTGTCTACAAGAAACACACCTGAGGAGGGGAGATACTCACAAGGTTAGAATTAAAGGTTGAAGCAAAACCTATTGGGCCTCAACTGGTAGAAAGAAGGCAGGAGTTGCAATCATATCTGACAAAGCCACAGTAAAAATAGATCTGATTAAAAGGGATAGGGAAAGTAAATACATCCTGATGAAAGGGAATATAGACAATGAGGATATATCAGTAATCAACATGTATGCACCAAATGGTATAGCATCCAAATTTCTTAAGGAGAAAATAGTATAATTGAAGGAGGAAATAGATAGTAAAACTATACTAGTGGGAGACCTGTATCTACCACTATCAAATTTAGATAAATTAAATAAAAAAATATGAAAGAGGTAAAATATGTGAATGAAATCTTAGAAAAATTAGAGTTAATGGATATTTGAAGAAAAATAAAAAGGGATAAAAAGGAATGCAACTTCTATTCAGCAGCACATGGTACATTCACAAAGATTGACTATGTACTGGGTCATAAAAACATGGCAAACAAATGCATAAAAGCAGGAATGATAAATGCAAACTTTTCAGATCATAACACAATAAAAATAATGATCAGTAAGGGTACATGGAGAGCAAAATCAAAATTTAATTGGAAATTAAATAATATGATTCTACAAAATCGGTTAGTTAGAGAACAAACCATAGAAACAATTAATAATTTCATTGAAGAAAATGATAATGATGAGACATCCTTTCAAAATCTATGGGATGCAGCCAAAATAGTATTCAGGAGAAAATTTATATCCTTGACTGCATATATTAACAAATTAGGTAGGGCAGAGGTCAACAACCTCTGGAAATGCAGATGGTCATGCATTTGGCCATTCAAATAAAAAAACTTGAAAGCAAACAAATTAAAAATCACCAGAAGAAAACTAAATTAGAGATCCTAAAAATTAAGGGAGAAATTAATAAAATTGAAAGTGAAAGAACTATTGAATTAATAAATAAAACTAGAAGCTGTTATTTTGAAAAAAATAAAAAAATAGGCAAAGTACTGGTCAATCTAATTTAAAAAAGGAAAGAAGAAAACAGTATTAACAGTTTTCATAGATGAAAAGGGAAATCTCACCTCCAAAGAAGAGGAAATTAAGGCAATCATTAAAAGAAATTTTGCCAAATCATATGGCAATAAATATGCCTATCTAGGTGATATGGATGAATATTTACAAAAATGTAAATTGCCTAGTTTAATAGAAGAAGAAATAGAATTTTTAAGAATCACATATCAGAAAAAGAAATTGAACAGGCCATCAAAGAACTCCCTAAGAAAAAATCCCCAGGTCCAGATGGATTCACAAATGAATTCTATCTAACTTTCAAAGAACAGCTAATCCCAATACTATACAAACTATTTGATAGAATAGGCAAAGGAGTTCTACCAAATTCCTTTTATGTCACAAATATGGTACTGATACCAAAGCCATGCAGGTCAAAAACAGAGAAAGAAAACTATAGACGAATCTCCTTAATGAACATAGATGCAAAAATCTTAAATATGATACTAGCAAAAAGACTCCAACAAGTCATCAGAAGGGTTATTCACTATGACCAGGCAGGATTCATACCAGGAATGCAAGGATGGTTCAATATTAGGAAAACTATCCACATAATTGACCATATCAACAAGCAAACCAACAAAAATCACATGATTATCTCAATAGATGCAGAAAAAGTCTTTGAGAAAATACAACACCCATTCCTATTGAAAACACAGTAAAGTATAGGAATAGAAGGGTCTTTCCTAAAAATAATAAACAGTGTGTATCTAAAACCATCAGCCTACATTATCTGCAAAAAGGACAAATTAGAAGCCTTCCCAGTAAGATCAGGAGTGAAACAAGGATGCCCATTATCACCTCTATTATTTATCATTGTACTAGAAACACTAGCAGTAGCAATTAGAGAAGAAAAAGAAATTGAAGGCATCAAAATTGGCAAAAAAGAGACCAAGCTATCACTCTGTTGATAATATGATGGTGTACTTAAAGAAGCCTAGAGAATCAAGTAAAAAGCTAGTAGAAATAATCAACAACTTTATCAAAGTTGCAGGATACAAAGTATACCCACATAAGTCATCAGCATTTCTATATATCTCCAACACAGCTAAGAGAAATTCCATTTAAAATCACCCTAAACAATATAGCTGCCAAGACAAACACAGGAACTATATGAATACAACTACAAAACAGTTTCCACACAATTAAAACTAGATCTAAATAATTGGAAAACATTAACTGCTCATGGGTAGGACGAGATAACATAATAAAAATCACAATCCTACCCAAATTAATTTACTTATTTAGTGGCATGCCCATCGAACTACCAAAAAAACTTTTTGCTGAATTAGAAAAAAAAAACACAACAAAGTTCATTTTGAAGAATAACACAACAAAGTTCATTTTGAAGAATAAAAGATCAAGGATATCCAGGGAAATCATGAAAAAAATGCAAAGGAAGGTGGCTTTGCAGTACCAGATCTCAAACTATACTATAAAAAGATCATCAAAATAATATGGTATGGGCTAAGAGACAGAACGGAGGATCAGTGGAATAGACTTGGGGTAAGTGACCTCAGCAAGACAGTCAATGACAAGCACAAATATCCAAGCTTTTGGGACAAAAATCCACTATTTGATAAAAACTGCTGGAAAAATTGGAAGGCAGTATGGGAGATATTAGGTCTGAATCAATACTGCACACCCTACACCAAGATAGACTCAGAATGTGTGAATGTCAGAATGTCAGAATGTGAGGGGGATATGGTTGGGGATGTAGACTCTGGGTGAACATAGTACTGCAGACATCAACAACATGGAAATGGGTTATGAACAAGGACACATGTGATATCCAGGGAAATTGTATGTCAGCTATGGGAGGGGTTGGGGGGGAGGGAAAGAATATGATTCTTGTAACCAAAGAATAATTTTCTAAATTGAATAGATAATAAAAAATAAAAAATAATTAAGAAAGAGATTTTTGATGGCAGTCCACTTTCTTTGAGCATTTGGGAGATGGAGATAGTAATTTATAGGCTTAACAGAAGCACTGCAAGTTGAAACAATATGCCCAAAGTCACCCAGTTTGTATGTGTCAGATGTTGTCAAGAACCTAAGTCTCCTTGATTCTGAAAATAGCTCTTTATTATGCCACATTGCCTCTCATCCAGATAATATGAGGCAACAACAAAATTCTCTCAGCTTTGAAAAAGTTACATGTATTATCTACATAATTACTTTGATTTCCCAATTATCTTTCCTTGGATTGGCTTGATTTAACTGTAAACTTGATTTAATTTTTATTACTGCCAATCTCAAGCTCTGTTAAATTCCAGAAGATAAATTTGGAAGTTATCAACCTGGTCAACAAAGAAATAATTTCTCTGGGCTCCGAAGGCTAATTAAAATTTTGCATCATCAGGAAAGGTAACGGAAGCAAACATTTTTCTATGAAAACATAGTATATTTTCTTTCTTAAAAAAAAAACAAACAAACCTTACCATCTGTCTTGAAATTAATACTGAGTTTTGGTTCTAAAGCTGAAGAGTAGTAATGGCTAGGCAATTAGGGTTAAGAGTAGTAAAGACTAGGTAATTAGGGTTAAGTGACTTGTTTAGGGTAACACAGCTTCATAGTGTCTGAGGTCAGAGATGAACACCTCTAGACCTGGATCTTTATCCACAGAAGCACCTAGCTGTACCTATCATGGTATAGTTTCACCAGTTATAATTAATACCATTTTGATCACCATAACTTAAAAAGATGAATTGAAATTGGAAAAGGTTCAGTGAAGAGGAAATGTCATGATCAATGCAAATAACAGGATTTATGTATATGAGACATGAGGCAGTTTGGAGAGCTGGCCTAGTAATCAATGATCCTAGTAATTTATTGTTTGATAAATCAAAAGATCCAAACTTTTGGAACTATTTTCTTCACTGGATTTTTGTGACTCTTCTTTCAGATCATTTTTGCTTTTTAAGCTTATTTTATCTTTGTATTACTTTCATTTGCTTTTTAAGCTTATTTTATTTTTGTATTACTTTCATTTTTTTCTCCATTTTTCTTCAACTTTTCAATTTTTCTTTCTTTTTTGAGTTTTTCCAGAACTTTGAGACCAGTTTCTTTCTTTCTTTTTTAAGTTTTACATGTTTTTGTTTGAACCTCCCCATCCCTTGTTGATTCTGTCCTTTATTCTTTGCCCCTGCAGAAATTTTCAAGGGTTAAATGTTTCTTTTGCTGTTTGCTCATTTCCCCAGCCTTTTTTTGCTTGTGGACTGGGAATTATGATAGCTGTAAGTTGATTGATTCCTTTTCCTCTGCCTCTAGCTAGCAGGGGTGGGTCTGACGTGCTCTAATGTTGGTGTAGCCCAGGTCCTGGGATCCTGAAGTTAGCCTACACCTAGTACAATAAGTAGGAGTGGCTGGCCAGCGCTCCTCTTGGTACAGTTTTACTTCTGGTTGCCCCTTATCTCATGAAAATCAACTCTCTGTCTACCTTTCATGTTGTGTTCAGGGGGAGAGCCTCCTCATCCTGTCTTGCTGTTGAATTTTGAATCTTGTTGTTTTGGGGAACTTTTTTCCTTTTTTATAAATTTAGAATATTTTTCCATGGTTACAGGATTCATAATTTCCACTCCCATTTCTTTCCCTGCTCCCTGAGATGACAAGCATTTCCACTGGGTTATACACATGTTTAGGGTTTGGGTTTAATTGTTCAAAAATTTTCCAAGTTATTCATATCAAAATCACAATCATCTCCATCAAACTAAATGATCAATCATATGGTTTTCTTCTGCTTTTCTGTTCCCTCAGTTCTTTCTCTGGATGTGGATAGCGTTCATTCTCATAAGTTCCTCAGAACTGTCCTGGATCATTGCATTACTGCTAGTAGAGAAGTCCATTATGTTCTATTGTGCCACAATGTCTCTGTGTATAAGATTCTCCTGGTTCTGCTTCTTTCACTCTGCATAACTTTCTGAAGGTTGTTCCTTCAGTTCATTATTCCTTTCAGTACAACAATATTCCATCACCATTAGATACCACAATTTTTTCAGCTTCCCTAATCTATGAACATCTCCTCCTTTTCCAGATTTTTTTTGCCACTACAAAGTATGTGGCTATGAATTTTTATACAATTATTTTCCTTATTATCTCTTTGGGGTACAAACCCAGCAGTGCTATGGCTGGGTCAAAGGTCAGGCATTCTTTTAAAGCCCTTTGGGCATAGTTCCAAATTGCTCTCCAGAATGGTTGGACCAATTCAGAACTCCACCAGCAGTTCTCAGGAACTTTTTAAAAGATTTGTTTGGAAGGAGAGTTAGAGCAATTTTCACGTTCACTGCTACTAAGCTTCCATCTTGGCTCCACCCCTCTAGATCCAAGCACTTGGGATAAGAAATCACTATTTGACAAGAACTTAGGGGAAAATTAGAAGATGCTATGGTGGGCACTGGAGATAGACCAATATTTCATCCTGAATATTGGGATAGATCAACCTAGGTTGATTTAGACATAAAAGGTGATAGGATAAGAAAATTAAAGGCTCATGGAATAATTTAACAATCACATCAATAGATAAGGGAAGAATGTATGACCAAATGAGGGCTAGAGAACATTATAGAATGTAAAATGAATGTTTAATTAAATTAAAATAGAAAGATATTTTTATAAATAAAATCAGTGCAATCAAGAGTAAAAAGAAAATAGTGTTGGGGAAATTTTTACATCAAGTATCTCTGATAAAGGTTTAATTTCTCAAATATATAAAGAACAAAGTCAAATTTATGAAAATAATAATTATTTTCCAATTGATAGGTGTTCAAAGGATATGAACAGAAAGTTTTTATAGAAAGACATAAAAGTCATGCATAATCATATGAAAAAATATTTCAAATCCTTTTTGATTAGAGAAATATGAATTAAAATAACTCCTCATACTTATCAGATCATCCAATATGTTAGAAGAGGAAAATGGTAAAAGTTGGAAAGGAAATGGGAAAATTGGGATACTAATGCATGGTTGTTGGAGTTATGATATGATCAAATCATTCTGGAGAAGAATTTGGAACTACTCTTAAAGGACTCTAAAACTGTGCATACACTTTGATCCAACAATAGCACTAGGTCTGTTATCCCAAAGGAGAGAAATAGAGAGAGAGAGAGAGAGAGAGAGAGAGAGAGAGAGAGAGAGAGAGAGAGAGAAGAACCTGTTAAACTACAAAAATATTTATTGAAGTTTTTTTGTAGTAGCAAATATTTGGAAATTGAGGGAGAATGGCTTAACAAATTGTGTATATGATTGTAATGGAATACTACTGTGCTATAAGAAATGATAAGCAGAACAATTCTGTAAAAACCTGAAAAGACTTAAATGAACTGATACAAAGTGAAGTATGCAGAACCAGAAAAACATTGTTCATAGTAACAGCAATAATTTTCATTGACAATCAGGAATGACCTAGTTATTCTCAGCAATGCACTGATCAAAGAATCCTAGACTCACAATGAAAAATGATATCTGCCATCAGAGAAAGAACTGATGAAGTCTGAATGGAGAACCAAACATAAATCACTTCACTTCTGGTTTTGGGGAGAGTTCTTCCACAACATGGCTAATATGGAATAATTTTTACATTCTTGCATATATAAAATGTATATCATATTACAATCTCAGAAAAGGGGTAGGGAAAGTAGAAAGCAAGGGTAGGAAGAAGGGAGAGAATTTGAAACTCAACATTAAAAAGAATGTTAAAATCATTTTTAATTGGGGAAAAATGAGATATTTAGTATGTGTTGGATTGTCAATTTTCTGGAAATATTAGACTGAGAAGAGATGTAATCAAAATACATAAAACTTTGAGTTTTACCAAAACTAGAGTAAAGGCAGATTTTTCCCCACTTGAATAAGAAAAGGGGAGAGTGAGGTGAAGTACTTGCTGAAGCTTGAAAGAGTCCATTTATCAAAGTGAAATATAATTGTATACAATGGGTCATGAGTATCTAGACTTATTTTCCCAAAAGAAATGGACTCAATAAATGGTCAGATCAATATGAAGTTGATAAATCATTAATGAGGTCTCCATTTTAAAAGGCATTTTCAGAAAGATCCTGAAGCACAGTGTACTGGCCTGGTATTGCTTAAATTATCCCAAGGTCAGTTCCCAAGCTTCTTCTTCAACTGAAAGAAAATGGAAGAAGAGCTGAACACACTAAAATTCCTGTGCTGCTAAGAGACACATCAATCATTTTGTAAAGGTAAAAATAATGAGAAAGAAAACAGCAAAAGCTGACTAATGCTTACTATGTCCATAATATGTTTAAATCAAGAACTGGAAAGTCATTCCTACAGCTTCGGAGCTCAGTGTAGCAGAAACAACCTTGAGTTGTTAAGTAGGTGATCTTTCCTCCACTTCCAGCACTGCCTCTAAAGTAGTGGAGATATTGGGCAAGACCCTTTGCATCCAGGGACCTCATTTACCCCATCTGAAATGCTGCAGTTAAACAATGAGAGGCTGCAAATTTAATTCAATTCAACAAAAATCTCATAAAGCCCTTCACATCACATTTGTAGAGATTACAAAAGGAAAAATGAAGAAATGTGAAATTGTTGAAGACAACATGAGAGGTCATTTGAGCCAACAATTTCCTAAAGCATTTTGGAAATATAACCCTGTAAACCTTAAAATTTCACAGACTTATGAATGTTAAAAATTTTACTCCACATTGAGGAATCCTCCAATTCCCTACTTGAAATAATTCCCTACCAGATAGTGAGAACTCTACTTGAATGTGAAAACTCCTTGCTATGGGAGGATCTCTACCCCATCCCTACTTAGGACTGCTTTAGGGGAGAAAAATCCTTACTATGGGAGGACCTCTATTCTACCCGTACTTAAGAATGCTTTAGGACAGAAAACTCCTTGCTAAACAATGAAAGTACTTGAAAACCATACTTATAAAGGAAAGGAGTTCTTTGAGCCATGCCTATTTTTGGAATTGATTCAATGGGATGATAAGTGCCTATAAAGGTGGGGCAACTTGTAAACTACTTAGACCTAAAAGGTGAAAACTTACTCAGAGGTTTTCTCTTAATGAAATTAGTTGACACAGCAGCATTATTTTTCTGATTTACTAAAGAGATTAATCTACTCAGCTGTGAATTCAAAATGGGCTGTCTTTTGAAAAACATCTACAGTGATTGGTAGATGGAAGAACTTATGGGAAGTGACATAGGAGATTTTGTCCTTAAAAATAAGAGCTCAAAGAAGAGCTGGAAGTCATTCTGAAACATTCAGATTGAGGAAGGACTGATTCTGAAACATTCAGATGGAGGAGGGAGCTGGTGAAAGCAGAGGAGATGGAGCTGGCCTGGTGTCACTAGAATCCTTGCTTGGACAGATCTTGTGATGAGTGATAAAAGACTGACTGATTTTTCTCTCTTAAGACTCAGGTCTAGGCCATGTTGGCTTAAGGCCCTTCATACTTATTTCCTTTTCCTCTCTATCTCTTTTCTTTAATTCCACATTTGTATTAATTAAAATCTCTATAAAACCCAGTTGACCTGGGTATTTGAATAATTGGGAATATTTCCCTGGCAACCATCTTATATTTGATTTAAAAACCAAGACACTGTAGTGAAACATGTTTTCTGAGGTCAAATTTACTCACCCTCTCTTATTTCTATTACAATTTATATCTTCCACCATTTTAACTCACTACAGTTTATGGGTTTCACTATTTTAAATCTCACAACCCCAAGTCATTAAACTGCAGATCTCTTAATTCATCTTTACCACTACTTGGTCTATACCCTCAAGAGGCCCCATGCATTAAAAAAATGGCATCATATCTATATGGTCATACTTTATCCTAGCTTATGAGAGAAAAGATAAGGCCCTGGTAGTGATGGTTGTCCTACACCAGCACCAGTGATTGACCTCTCTCCAGTCTAATCAAGAATGATGAGGACCTGGTTGTTGGACCAGGAAAAACTAAGTGGATGAGACAATTTTTCCTGACTTGTTTTGGGGATCAGTGACTACAAATTAAGTAACTTTCCCCCCAGACCGCTCACATTCCTCCTACTTTTCATCATCTTTTTACATTTGGAAGTCCACTCTAATCTGCAAAGTTTGGCATTACTCAAAATATGGACCAGATCATTTGGACCCAAGGCTCAATACTGTCCTTTACCTAGATTCAGTAGATGTTACCTTGTTTGATTTGTTTTTGCTGTGTTTATGTATTTTTGTTATTAAATTCTCCCCTTAATTCTTCCTACATCAAAGTTAACCAATTGTAGCCCTAATTCATTTGAGGGCTAGAAGTCCTCTAAATAACCTTAAACACCTTCCCACTAAGGAGTAGAGAGTAACAGACATTCTGACCTTGCATCTATGCAAGTTAGGCCAATTTTCCTTAAAAAGGTTTTTAGTCCCTCATTAGATTGTCTTTTACTTTGAGGAATAAAGACTTGAGTTGTTGACATAATTGTCGGGTAGATTATGTACAAAGCAGCCCAAGAAGCTCTAAGAGTTTTCTGATGTTGGTTGGTGGATTATGATGAACAACTTAATGTAGGGAGCTGATGTACTAGAGGTTTCTTCAATGCTTGTCTTTGTTGATTATTTTTCTCCTACTATAACCAAATAAATCCCTTTTTTATAACTATTGAATTATCTTTAAATATTTAATTTTGTTCCAAATATCAAACCTAAAGTAACAGGGAATTGGCCAGAATTAGGCCTAGCACAAAACAGAAGGGCTTTTATTTGGGAGGAGAGAGCTAAAAGAGTAGAGTTGTGGGAAGATATTATAGAGATATTGTAATAAAGTGATATGAAAATGCATTCATTAGTTAAACACTTTAAAAGGACATAAAAGAGAACATTAGAAAGTTCAAGATGGGTTGGAGACAAGCAGGGTGGTTTTATTACTATCATGTTAAATGTAATAAAGAAATTTTTTCAATTTTTTTTCCAATTATGTATTTAGTAACAATCACCATCACCACCACAAAACATTTAAATAATGTAACCGGGAAAATATGGTTTGCCAAGATTTATATTAAAAATAAGTGGTCACCATGGGAAAATTCCCAAATATGAAAATACCCAAGTCAGCTGGGTTTTATGGAGATTTTAATTAATACAAATGAAGGAATTAAGGGAAGAGAGAGAGAGAGAGAGAGAGAGAGAGAGAGAGAGAGAGAGAGAGAGAGAGAGAGAGAGAGAGAGAGAGAGAGAGAGAGAGAGAATAGTAAGAAGGGCCTGAGCCTTAAGGGAGAATAGTCAGTCTTTATCACTCACCAGAAGATCATTCTAAGAAAGCTCTAGTGTTCAGAGAGACCCTCCAATTCAGCTTCCAAACTGAACTACTCCTCAATTTCAAACTCTCCTTCCTTTTAAAGAAATTTTCTCTTATATCACCTCCCCTAAATTTTCACATCTACCAATCACAATAGACATTTTTTTCCCAGGACTGCCCATTCTTAGTTCTCACCACTCTTTAGTTCTCACCTTCTCTGGGTAGTCTAAAACTTCACACCTCTTTTGTTAAGCTCACCTTTTGTAAGTTGCTTCACCTTTTAGTGATTAATTTAGCCTTTATACGTACTTAGCACCCTTTTGTATTAGATCTAAAATAGACCCACCTAACTTGGGGTTTTTGCTTCAGGAGTTGGGGACTTTCATTGTTCAGTCAGGAGTTTACAACTTTATCTTCCCCTAAGGCACTGTCTGAGCAGGGTGGAGTAATTTTAAAGTTCTCAATACATTCCTGACCAAGTACCTCCATTGTAGAAAATGGGGGAATAGCTTAATCAAATCTTCTGAAGTAGAGTCTGAGCAACTTTAAGATTCACAATAAACTAATGAATAAAAATGTTGTGCAAACCCATGAACCACGCATTGTTTCCAATTTGTTTAAAAAATGTAAATTATGTCCTAGTATAAATATTCTTTGCTTTTGAGTTCCTTTTGCATTTGTTTTACTTTGCTACTTTTTTGGCTGTTTTTTAAAACATGTAATCATAGTATGCATTATATTTATCCTCTTTTCTTCACTTTTCATCGCTTCATTATCTGCAGTATTTGTTATTTCTAATAATAATAATAATCCATTATTTTCAAATATCAGAATTTTTCAATCATTTCTCTCAATCATTACAGTTATTTTGTCACTACAAACAAAACTTCAATGAATATTTTCATGCTTATGCAGATGTTTACCCTCTTCGTAATGGTATAGGACCTTATTGTAGTATTGAGATCCCTAGGTAAATAAGCATGAACAATTTTTTAATTCTTGATATATATTTCCATCTTGTTTTCTAGAAAATAAATCACAATTACTCTAGCAATGTTATATTAGGTATGTTTCTCCATGTTCCTATAATCATTTAATATGATCAATTTAACTCAAATAGTTTTCAGTTAACATACATTACCAGGACTATATTTCATTGGATTATTCTTTATGCAGCAGACACAATCTGTTGCCAGGACCATAATCTTTCCAAAACCATGTCTTTCCTGCTTCGTCATATCCAATGGAACTTTTGTTTCAATGCCACAAACCCTCAAGAATGCAAGATTAACTTTATAGTATGATGAGTGTTAAAGTAAGGCATTTGCAGAATATTTATGCTTGTGCCACCAGAAACTATCTTTGGATTATGTGTATGTTCAAGCTTAGATCTACTATTAGTTTCATGCAGGTATGTGGGGTCTCTCTAAATAGCTACTATTATAACTAAATTAAACTCCTGTCCTTAATTCCCAAAGAGTTTATTAGTATTTACTTGAATAAGAGAAGGCAGACAGATAGAGAGAAAAGAAATTTATTCTAACTAGCCATGTGAATGATCTCCACATGGCTCCCTCAGCTAACTTAATTTTGCCATATGCCTGAGCAAATAAAAACTGGCCACTTACTGGAACCTCCTTTTTTTATTCCTTCTCTACTACCCTGTATTCATATCCCAATCCTTTCTTGCTCCGGTAACTAGGTCACTGCCCAATGACCCATCCTCCATGGCATGATGTAGGTGGGGCACCAATGTATGATCTCAGGGGAGAGTTTCCCTCACACGATCCCCACTTTGACTCTTTGGGAGAGTCAAGAGATATAAACCAAATATGTAGAATGATTCACTGGGGATATTTGACATGTTAAAACTTTTTTTTTGAGATTAACATGTGAAATCTCCCTAGTGAATCATTCCACATATGTAGCTTATACCTCTAAAGCTTCTTTTACTAGAGGTGTATAAAATATTGTACTTTACATAAAGGGAATTACAAAAATGTGGGGATTAGAGGAAAGGAAAAGAAAGAGGAGAAAGAAAACAAAACAAAAAAATATTGATAGACATGTTGACAAAAAGCCAATTCCAATTAGTGGGCACTCCCCTTTGGCATAAGAGTTTACATTCAGAATAAGTGATATGTTCAACAATCTTCATTTCAGTTCATTATGTCCCAAAGTTCACTCTGGATCTTTTGATGTAGTGTGTGGTTTCTGTAGGCATCCTTATAACATATTCTCCAGAATATCCTCTTTCTTGATTTGGGGTGTTGGTGATTTTCTTTTCCTACAATTGCTTTAAAAAATTTTAAGCTTTGGAATTTAGGATAATTATATAATCCCCCCTTAGGAGGGCGTTGACCAACACTAGGATCACCCTGGGATAGCTGGCTGAGTTATGGGGTATATGAATTAATTCTCAAAAGAAAATCAACCCCCCAAAAATAACAAATAGAAGAGAAAATTAAATTAAATTATGAATTATATATATATATATATATATATAAATCCTATATGTATAAAATTATGAGTAAAAGAATGAAACCATGACAGGTCCTTGAATCAAAAATGGCTTATGTTCTACAAGCATGCAGGACAATTGAAGCAATATTGTGCTCACCCATGGGTAGTCAGGGCTATGGAAACTTGCCACATTTTAATTAGAAGGGAACCCAATTCTGAGGTAAAAGATAAAATGATAAAAGGGAGCTCCAATGGATCTGGTGACAGACTCAGCATTCATGGTTTTGCCATGGGAAAGAATGTGTCCATTTGTCTATTAACTTTTATAATGGTATTATCTCTATTCCAGTCATAGGAAGAGGGCACAAATAAAGACAATGTAACAGAACATAATAGCCAAAACATACTAACTGAAAGTGACATTGTATAATGGAACATCTGAGATTAGATTGATATGTAAACTTAAAAGCAAAATTAAATCTTAAAAACAAACAAGCAGCAAATACAATATATGCGACAGGGATACAGTCATTCAGTGTCAGTAGAAGGTGCCCATTTTACATGTGAGCAATGAATCCAAGAGTCCTATTCTCTAATTTTGATAACTGTTGGAATGATTCACTGGAAATGATATACTCCTTGTCTCCTGGGTATAGATCTGTATTCAAGATTGCTTTACAGAGACTTCTCCACTACAGAGAGGGGAGCAGACTGAAACAGTTAGCATCTATAAGACAATGGAGTCTGAAAAGGCTTAAAATTCACCCCCAGACTCTCTAGGGTCCATTTCTCTACCAAGTACGATCATTCACCTAGATTCCTTTGGCCTCACCTTTGGCCATCCCTCTGGTCATTCTGAATATTTCTCTGTACCTCACAGTGATAACTGTTTCCTTGGCATGGTGCATTATGGTCTGAATTATAATTTATGCTATTACAATCACTGATCCTGTTAAAGAATCTATTATTGTTATTATTACTATTTCTCCAGCTTCTTCTGTTTCTATTTTCTTTGTTCCTGTTTCTACAATCCATAGCTACCTGACCTTCCTTCCCACAAAAAAAAAAGCAAGTCTTTGGTTGCCTCATGAATTCTTTTAAAAGAGCTATGATCTGTGTCTGTGTTACAGCTTTTTATTTTATTTGTTCCTTTAATTTGGCTATTTCTTTCCTTAATTTCTCCTCTAATTGATTTTTATCCTGCTTTAAATTCTCCACCAATTCAGCTCCCCCTCTATCTTCTTTTTCATGGCCACTGAAGACTTATACTGCTACCCCCTTGAATGTATCAATGTCCACAGAGCAGGGCAATTATTCATCAAATATTTCCTAATATCTCTGCCCTATTGTCTATTTTAAAATTTCTCTAAAAAGTCTAGAGAGGAGAAGTGAGGGCCTTTTTCCAGACTATGCTTGCCATACTGTAATAACTAAATTAAACTCCTGTTCTTAATTTCCATAGAGTTTATTAATATTTACTTGAATAAAATAAGGCAGACAGAGAGAAAAGAAACATTCTAACTAGCCATGTGAATGCTCTCCACACTTCCTGGAACCCTCTCTTTTATTTCTTCTCTTTTATCCTGGATCCATATTCCAATCCTTTCCAGCTCAGGTGCCTAGGTCAGTGCCCCATGACTCACCATCTATGGTATGATATAGGTGGGGCCCTAATGTGTGATATTGGGGGAGGGTTCCCCTCACACACTAGCATATTTAAATTATTTAAGGTTCTATTCATCTCCTTAACTTCTTATTTATTGTTTGTTTAGATTTTTTCTAGTTCTGGGAGGAAAAAATTAAAGTATTTAAAAAATAATACAACAAAATGGAAGTTCACAATGTACAATCCTCCTTTTTTGTTGTTCTTCTTTGGATGAAAGGAGACAAAAACATATAGGACTGTCCTTCTTTTTCCTTCCCTGGTCCCCCTCTGCTGGCCATAAGGGTATCCAGAACCTAACTAATGGTCACAATGTTTGGACACGCTGAAAGGAGTCATCAACTAGAATTCATTTGGTAAGATGAAGAAACAGTAGGTCTTCCTATCTGTCATGCTATTGTATCTTAAGATCTCCTGCATCTTCCTATTAAGCCTTTGTCTATCAACCATTTCTAGACCCCTTAGAATTGTTATTCGACTTGCTATTATATTCTAAGATCTCATGGGCTTTTGCTCTCTGCCCAGCTATTGAATTCTAAAGCACAGGGAGTTATTCCATCCATTCAGACTAAACTCTCCTATATGCATTATATTCTCCAACTTAAACCTGAACTGTTTGCAAGTAGGAAGTAGACTGCCATTTTCTATATGCATCTTCAATGTTCATCAGAGTTCTTGGCATTTAATAAATATTTATGCATGCACATATGCATGTATACATACATATATATTTTGATCTTCATCAAATTCATGATAAGAAATCTTTTAACTTTAATTAAAATATTTTAAGCCTCATGTTTAAGCCTTATTTAACTCATGTTGCCTCCATTTTCTCTTTTTTTCTCAATTCTTTTTGTAGCCACCACTCAACTAAAACTGTTCTTCAGGGAAACCAATGATAAAATGGTTAACATTTGGACAACACTTCAAGGTTTATAAAATTCCTTACATGAGCCATCTCACTTAATCCTAACAATGACCTTATGAGAGAAATGTTACATAGTAAACGTGATTTCTGACATGATCAATTTGAAATGAAGCTCAGAAATTGTAATGACATTGTATGTTCTAGTACTATTTATTAAGTATTTTAAACAATATGCCATCTTAAAATGAACCTTAAATTTAGGTAAATAAGATGAAGTTGAGTGTTTTTATAGTAAAATAAAATTTTCATTGCAGCTACTTCCCTGTGTCATTGTATTAAAAATTCTAGGGGTACAGTGTATCTTTTTAAGTAAGCACTTTGGTGGTATGAAAGCATCTAACGATATAACAAGATTTAATTGTGTGTGTGGGTTTATACATTTATTGACTACAGGGCATAATTATTAACAAAGGTATCCTGGTGTCCCCCTACTTCATTACTTCACTTTTGTCATTTAAAGGCAGACTGTAAGCCCAACATACCGGCCTTTTACCAAGTCAGACTATATATATATATATATATATATATATATATATATATAATTATATATATATATATATATATCCCATTTCCTTAAGTGGACAGAGTTCAGTTATTCCATTCAAACTCAGTTCTTGGCAGCCATGGGGTAAGGCTCTTGGATTACTGTTCTTACATTGTTGGCATCATCAGAAAAATATCTTTAAATTATTTGACTCTTAAGAATCATTGTCTCTTCATGTACAAGTGTTTGTTTGGTTTTTAAAAATAGTAATCTAACCAGTTTTAGGTTTTCGAGTTTTAAACTATAGCAAAATGCATTGTTTCCATAGTAGCCACAGCTTTATCTAAATATTGTGGCTTCTAAGTGTTTAAAAAACATTCATGCTAAAAGTCAAGCAGGTTAATGAAGGCTGTTTCTGAATCATTCCACTTTTATTTCATTTTTAATTTGCTTAAAATAAAGCCATTATTAGTGTCTAAAAATATATATTCTATGTGCTAAATAATTACAGACTTGTAAATAAAAAAAAATTACAGACTTGTGATTCATAGTGAGAAAAAAAAGGACAATTATTGTCAATTTTCCCAAGTACATCACTCTCAAGGTAGTAAATTCTATTGTTTCCAATGTAACATTCAACCCCTATCCACCTTGAATTAATAAGAAATGTGTCAGATACATAGCAAATAATATTTTAGAAATAAGATTTGGGAAGTAATTCCTCCTCCCCCTGCCAAAATAATTTAAAACTTTCTAAAATATAAATAGAGGGTTAAATGAAGAACTCATTTACCTATCCTTTATTGCATTCTGTGCAACTAGAAGTATTGGCTTTGGTTTCAAGTTTTTAAATGTGATAGTTTCTACCAATCTGCTTTTGACAATGACCTAATCTAACCCCCTGCTTCCTATAACAGGCTTTTATAAAAATTATAACACACCACTCATCCAGCTCCACAAATAAAAAAAGGAATGAATATGTGAGGGAAGAAGACCAGCAATGCAGAGGCAAGATCAAAAGGCAAAGAGCGAGGTTGGGAGGCGATATAAACCCAGCTGTAGTCATCCCTATATTGAGTATCCATTGATTAAACTTCACAGTAAAAAGAAAGAGAATTGCAGAATGCATGAGAAAAAAAAAACTCAATGATTTTTGCATACAAGAAATCCATTAAAAATTAAAGGGATATGGAATGAAAATGAGAAGCTGGAACAAAATGCACTATGTCAGACCTTCAAAAAAGCAGACACTGCAATTATGATTTCAGGTAAGACAACATTAAAAATTTATTATGGTAAAGAAGATAAACAGGGAACCTATACTATGCTTAAAAGCACTATAGTGAGTGAATTAATATTAGTATTAAGCTAGTATACACTAAACAATATAGTATCTAAAATCCAGAAAAGTTATGAAAAACTCATGTAGAAAACTATAATAGTTTTAGGTCCCTTTAATGTACTCCTTTCAGACCAAGACAAACTGAAGAAATAAAAACTAAAAGAAAATCATAGAGTTAAACAGCTCAAGTAATTGAATTTGAAAGACTTATGACAGCCAGTAAATAGGAATATTGAAAAAACCTGCATATACATGATCTGACATTTTTACAAAAATGTGTTATGGTACAAATAAATCATAAATATATGCTATCATACAAATAAATCATAAATAAGTATAAAAGTTTTGAATTATTTTGCACTGTCTTTATAAAACACAACACAATAAAACCAGTTGTCAATACACTGATACATAAGCAAAAATAGAGAACTAATACTTAAGTAATGTCATTCTAGACAATGAGTGAGTCAAAGAAGAATTCATAAGAAAGCAATAGGAACAGGACAACATACCCAAATTTGGAGTATTCAGCTAAAGAAATTCTCAGAGGTAAAAGTATTTCTGAAGCCATATAGTAAAAAAAAAATTGAAAAAAAGATGATTCATTAATATACCAATAAAATAACAAAGTAAGAACAAATGAAGGAACTTGAAAATCAGAGTAAAATTGATGAAATTAAAAATAAGTTTAGTATTACCTAATAATTAAAAAGAGAAAAAAAAATCACCAGAAAAAATACATTCACAGGAAAGAGAAATAAAGAACAAAATGAGAAACTACCCATACCAGTGACAACACAAATGACAGCAAAATTAAGAAGTAAAAGGTAAGTACCACTTCAAGATCATGAAAATGACAAGATGGAAGACCAAACCTTTTTCCCAATCATCACTACTTCTTGAATCTTTCTAAAATTAAAAAAAATGCTCAAGAAGCAAAGCCTTTGCATCTGATTCCTTGCTATAGAATCTGAAAGAGGTAACCACCTGATGAGTTCAGAACAAAGAAGGTTAATTCCTAATCTTTAATTAAGACTCACAGATTAGTAATGCTACGTAATCTCTGCCCCTGTCATCCTTCTAAGCCCCTGAGAACCGTATAGGAGAACCTATGATACACATGCCAGCACTGACACATGTAGCCATTTTCAATGACATATGGCCACATGCAACCATATACAGATAAGTATGGGGCCACATGCCAAGAAGGACATTTCATCCTTGGCTCCTACACAGTCAGGAGCAGTAACCACGCATAAAACGTTTGTTGTAGTGCAGTGTAGACCCTCTGTGCCAGAGGTTTGTAGGCCAAAAAGACAGAATCTCAGCACAGAGTGTCTAGTTCTGGGACTTCTGGGTAGGCCATGATCTGATCTTTGACCTCACTTCCAGTCTGCAAGCAGGGAGCAGCAGAATGCTGTGGGGGACACATCTCTGGGGACCCTGTGATTGCCATTACCAGTCAAACACATAACCACAGCAACCATTATCCAATCTACTATTCTGGGATGTCGTGGATTTCTAATTGACCATCATTACTGAGATAAATGAAGGGGTGGCTTGGAGAAGTGAGGGTCTGTGCCATGGGTGCTGCTTGGAGAATCAAAAGAAGTGCCACTATGAACAGGAAATTTGGAGTGCCTGGAAATTACCAGACACTTTTAGCACCCTGAAAAATATAGCAATGGGTTTGCTCACAATTTTTCCCTCTGCATACTTTTGTGAGACCTTATTCTCAGCATTAAATAATATCAAAACCAACAAAAGAAACAAATTGACAGATGGAGTTAGTAGCACTAGCTTCGGCTTAATGTGTACAAAATATCAACCGTCAATTGAATATTTAGCCAATGAAATTCAGCAAAAAATAAAAAAGTCACTAATAGGAAGGTTAGTTAAATAATTCCCACTCCCCCTCACTTATCTTATTTCATGGCACCCCATACAAGTTAAATAATATTCAGATCAACAAAAGAAACAGACTGACAGATGAACAAAGAAGTCACTAAGCAGGTAAGTTTTTGGTTTATTAAATACAGTTATATATTACAATTATACATTTTGGTTATATAAACTACAAATATTGTGAAATTATATATATTTTTTTCCTTGAAGTGACACACCACCCAAGTTATGCTCGTTTTTTTGGCGAATTTTGACACACTAAGTTCAAAAGGTTGCCCATCACTGTTCTGAGTAGAAATAAACCCTGTCCTTCCCTTCACATTATGGGTAGAAGAGGTAATTAGATAACTTGTTCTATCTAGGACTGAAGCTTCTTGTGCAAGTCAATAAGACAACTAAGGGACAGAAATGAATACTTCTAAGAGTAAGAAACTATAGGGGGAAAAAACCATAGGAGTAATTCAAGTAACAGAATCTACAAGGGCAGCTAGAGGACTCAGTAGAAAGAGTATATAAATTTGGTGCTAGGAAAATCTTGGCTCAAATTCAGACTTGGACACTTACTAGCTTTGTGATCCTATGCAAGTCACTTAATGTTGTATGCTTCAATTTCTTCATCAGTAAAAAACAATAGAAAAGTAAATGGAAAACCATTTCAGTATCTTTACTAAGAAAATCCAAAATGGGATCATGAAGAGTTAGATACAACTGAAAAATGACCAAAAACAACCATTAAAGAAGGAGTTCACAATAAGTTCCTTAAAAGTTATGTATTCCATGAGGAATACTTAGATTAAAGCAGGAAGAAAAATACATATATATATATATAAATATATATATATATATACATATATATAAAGCAATGAATCAAAGAATGAAAGTCTAGAATAAAAAGACTGTGGAGAAAATCAATGAAGAGAATTATGGAGAGAAAAAAAAACTTTTTTGAGGTGAGAAAAGAAAAGAAAAGGAAAATAACCAACAAAAGTTCAAGAGGAAGATAAAAAAGAGGAATTTAATATAAATTAAAAATTTGACTTTTTAAATCTTTTTAAGAGAAAAAAAGAAAGAATTTGATAACTCACTAAAAGGAAGAAAAAATCATAATTTAAACAAGAATTTTAAGAACCCAGGGGAAAATTCGACAAATGTGATTGGGTTGGGAGAGAGGGAGAGGTGTTTGAAGATGAAGAGACCTTTTAGGAGTAGATTTATCTCAGACTAGATTAAGCAAAAATATTTAGAAAAAAAAAGATTCCTTTATAGGGGAAGAGAAAACAACATAATTCAGGGGAAAAGAATTTAGAGACAAAGGAAATGATTTAAAAAAAAACACCAAAATTTTAAATGTGAATGGAATAAAAAAGTGACAGTCTAGATAAGAAAAAACATCTTATGACATATACTTTAAAAGAACTGTAATTAAAAAAGCAAAGAATAAAAAATAATAATAAAGAGGATAGAAAAATTTACTATTCATCAAATGACCCTCCCTCAAAAAGGATCTGAAAACATGTTTAAAAAAAAAGCAAAAGCAAAAATTTGTAAAAAAAAAAAAGCTATTAACAAGGAAACTGTATTGTGTTGAAAGAAACCACAAGAAAAATGGGACACTGCTGGTAGAGTTGTGAATTGATTCAATCATTCTGGAGGGCAATTTGGAACTATTCCCAAAAAGCTTTAAAAGAATCCATACCCTTTGATCCAGCCATAGCATTGCTGGGTTTAAAGGGTACAAACAGGGGAAAAGACTTGTACAAGAATATTCATAGCTGCGCTCTTTGTGGTGGCCAAAAATTGGAAAAGGAGGGGATGCCCTTCCATTGGGGAATGGCTGAACAAATTGTGGTATATGTTAGTGATGGAATACTATTGTGCCCAAAGGAATAATGAGCTGGAGGAATTCCATGTGAACTGGAATCCAGGAATTGATGCAGAGTGAGAAGAGCAGAACCAGGAGAACATTGTACACAGAGATTGATACATTGTGGTACAATCGAATGTGATGAACTTCTCTACTAGTAGCAATGCAGTGACCCTGAACAATCCAGAGGAACTTATGAAAAAGAATGTTATCCACAACTAGAAAAATAATTGGGGGAACAGAAACAGAAGAAAAACAGTGGATAGATCATAGTGTGATGGGGATGTGGTTAGGGTTTTGATGTTAAAAGATTGTTCTATTGCAGATATGAATAACCTGGAAATAGGTTTTGAACAATGATACATGCAAAACCCAGTGGAACTGCTTGACAGCTCCGGGAGGGTGGAGGGGAGAGAGGGTGGGAAATCATGAATCATGTAACAGTGAAAAAATATCCTAAAGAAAAAAAGGAAAAAGAAAGAAAGAAACCACAAACAACAAATCAATTTCAAATTAAACCTATATGTTCCCGATTCCTCAGCATCTAAATTTATTTTTAAAATTCAATCTAAAAACAACAGTAATACAACAGTGACAGGGGATTTTAAAATTCCTTTCTCAGTTTTAAGATCTAAGAGAAAGTTAAAAGTTGAGAGAAATTATAAAATTAAACTGATTGCTCTGAAAACTAGAACAAAAAGATTTATGGCATCTTTTGGATAGTATAGTCCTAAAGATTATACATAATTCTCAGCAACAAATGGAGTATCTTCAAGGATTAGCCCAATATTGTGCATGGAGGCATTTCAAATGAATGAAAAAAATAAAAATATCAAATACATCACTTATAGATTATAACTGAATAATAATTAGTTCAGGGAGCATAAATAAAGACATAGATCCAAATGGAGGTAATAAGGAAATCCTACATAATGATTTGGTCAAAGAACAAAACATAGACAAAATAATCATGTGAAAGAAAGTGATGAGAAACAACAAACCAAAATTTTGGAAATGCAGCTAAAGCAGTTCTCAGATAGGGGAAGAATTTACATATATATTTATACTTTAAAAATACATTAACAAAATAGAAAAGAAGCGGATTAAGGAATTGAATATAAATTTTAAAAATAGACTACCAAAAAAAACCTTAAGGAAGCATAACAATAATAATACCCAACTTTATATAGTGCTTATGCATGGCAGGAAACACTTTACCATTATTATCTCATTTGAACCTCACAACAACCCTCAAAGTTAAGGCTAATAGTAACAATAGATAATAATTATCCCCAGTTTACAGATAGGGAAACTCATGTGAAAAGACTTTACCTGACTTGCCAAGGTTTCAGGCAGCTAAAAAGTCTCTGAGACTAGCTTTGAACTGAGATTTTCCTGACTCCAGGCCCAATATTCTATCCTCTGCAAAACTTATCTGTTCCAGAGCAGGAGATATTATAATTTAGATAAACAATGAACTGAAAACAACCACAATAAAGTACAAAAGTGATAAAAATGAAACAAAAAAGGATTGAAGAAATGTTAAAAAATTAGGATGTACAAACTAAACAGAAAAATAAATTGTGATTTTAAATAATTTCATTTGAGAAAAAGAAACAGATCTAACTATGATGAAAAAGAAAAAGAAAGGGGGAAAATCCTGTTCCTGATTGATTAACAAGAGAATATCCCTCAAACATTTTCAGAACAATTAGTAACCATACATACTATCCGAATTATTCTCCAAAATTGAGAAGACAATCACTCTAATTCTTTTCATAAGACAAATATAGTTATAAAAACTAAATCAAGGTATGACAAAACACAGATTCCCTAGATCAGTGGTAATGAATACTCAAATTATTTTTTATTAAAATTGCATCACATCTATAGTATTTCAAAAATATAACAATTTATCCAACAAATTATCATAAGCAATTTGGTATACTATTGGGGATGTAATTATGTTTAAACACTTGGAAGCCATCAACACAATCATATTTTGTAAAACTCTAAAACCACAATTATCTCAAGATGTAGAAAAACAGCATTTTCCCTAACAAAAGTTATTTATGCTAAAGAACATACAAAGTATGAGCATAGATATTCTTCAGTATTATAAAAAGCATATCTCTAAAAGAGAATCAAATATTAAATGAGGGTATATTAGTTTTTGCAATAAATACTGCAGTACATCACCTACTATTTCATTTAGTTTTAGAAATTTCAACAATAACAATAGGAAAAGGAAGAAATTAAAGGTGTAAATTTAGTCAAAAAGGAGGAAAAAAACAACATGCTAACTTGGTGATAATAGGATGTTTTACCTAGAAAATCCTGGAGAATTAGCCAAAGATGTTAATCGAAGCAATTAACAGCTCCAACAAAGTTACAGATAAATTAAGATAAACCACATTTCTGTACGACAATAAAATCACAAAGAAACCAACAGATGACAAAGTACCTTTCAAAATATCTACAAAATACACAAAATTCTTTGGAATCAATCCACCAAACCTCACAAACTACGAATATGTTTTTAAGTTCATAGTTCTCTTTAAAGAAATAATAACTGGAGGGATAGTCAGTGTCCATGATTGGGCATTTCTGATATGGCAATAATATCAAAGTTAATTTGCAATTGTAGTACTCTAAGTCAAACTATCAAAAATACTTTACAAATGAAATAAAACTATAAAATTCTTTTGGAGAAAACAAAAGCTCTAGATATCAAGGGAAATGGAAAAAAAGGTATGCATTGAGGAATAACATCTAGATTTTGAACTTTATTATAAATCAGTAATCATTACAGCCATTTAAATGTTCCTGGTTAAAAATAGACATCAAAAGACATTTTTGAATGAATTAATTTTAATTAAAATTAACTCCAAAAGACATTAATTAAGAGACAAAAAAAAGTCAGAAATGCTGACACTCAATAACTATTCCATAAACCAGAAAATAGAAATCACTCTTGAAAGAACTCGGGTCTATCCCCCTGTTTGTTCTGGACTTATGTTCCAGAGTAGGGGAGTGACAGAATTGTCAGTTGATACCTGTGCCATTAACCTACCAAATGACAATTTTTTATATTTTATAAGCAAATATTTTATTCATTCTGGTTTTGTTTTTCTAAAAAGCAACATTTCAAAACTGACAATATAGATATACATTTTGTTTTCAGAGAGACGGAATCACACACAATTTATATCAACTATTTGAAATTCTATCTCCAAAATATTCCATAAACATATTCCTCTTGGATTCTTGTTCAGGATTCATTTTGTTGCACTTTCTAGATGTTTGGAGTATTTATTTTGGTTGAGGAGGAATTTTTAAGGGGATGTTAGCCCTCTCCCTTACCAGGCGTCTGGCCCCACGGCCCAGAGTCCAAATGAGTGAAAGGGAGACCCCAAGAACTGGAGGACGAGGCAAATGTGTTATGCTTATTATATTATTTTCAGCAGAAAGTCATGCTTGGGGAAACTTCTCTCCTAAGGAAAGGTCATGAGATTCACAGCTAGCAAACTTTTTATTATGACAAAACTACTATAACTTGGGGGGGTGACAATAATTTCCTGGGGGGTCCAGGGACTCCCAGGGAAATAAGCTTCTATCAGTTGTTTTATCTGGAAAATCTAAGATAGTTTCCTGTCCAGATATCACTCTGAGGCTACTCCCAGTCCAGGCTCGAATTCATTTGGTGTCCCCTTTTCCCAAGCTTAGTGTTCAGGTGCAAAGCATGATGTGATGTATCAGAAACCCCTAGAAAAGTGAAGACTTGAGCAAAGCCAAGTAATCGTTACAGTCAGCATCCCTTTCCCTGTCCTCCTCCCTGCTGCTCCCCCATCCTGCCTCTACCTCCCTCTGCCCCAACAGATCTTCTTAAAGTAGTCATCGGAGCTTCCCGACTTCCACATCTTGCTGGAAAAAAAAATAGAAAATACACTAAGATGAGTTTTAATTCTAGGGGAAAGCAGGAATGTACTTGAAAGCATGGGTGCTCTCTGGGTTTCCACAGACAGGTCGATGTCACATAGTCCTTTTCATCATGGATACATAATAAGCATAGAATCTGACAACTGGAACTTGCAGTGGAAAAATTTCACACATCACCACGTCATCTTGATTATAAAAGAGGAATCAATAAAACAGAAAGAGAATAATGTCTAAAGATTTTTAAAGTCTTTAGGAAAACTAAGGTAAGACATCACAGAAAGATATTTCCTTTGCTTTTTTTTTTTTTTTAATCCTGGCCTTCTCTCTTAGAATTGATTGATTCCAAGCCAGAAGAGTGGTAAGGACTAGGCAATCAGGGTTCAGTGACTTGACCAGAGTCACACATCTAGAAAGTGTCTGAGGGTAGATTTGTACTCAGGACCTCCCCTCCCCCAGGTCAGGATCTCTATCTACTGAGCCACTTAGGTGCCCCAAGATATTTACTTTTATTATTATTTTATTTTTTAAGTTTATTTATTTATTTATTTTGAATATTTTTCCACTGTTACATGAATCATTCTTTCCCTCCCCTCAAGCCACCCCACTCCTGTAGCCAATGAGCAATTCCACTGGGTTTTATATGTGTCATTGATCAAGATGCATTTCAATAAAAAAATGGAAAAATATTTTAAATAATAAAATTTTAAAAATATATTTAAAAATACATTTAATTACATTTAAGAAATAAAAATAAATAAAACATGCTTCTTTCTTTTTTAATACCCAGACTATTATATATTGCATTATTATATTTATTGCATTATTATTATTATATATATTATTATATATGCATTATTATATATATTGCATAATTATATATATTGGCTAACTGACTTCCATTCTCTGGCATTGTAATTCTATAGTTTTCTGATCTTGATAGTCTCTTTATGCACCTCACAATCCCAGTGCCAACTAATCTTTATCTCTCTGGTTTATTTTCTCAAAGGCTGCTTTTTTATAGGAATTGAACTATTGGGAAATATTGGAGTGTTGGGAGAAATTTGACAATCATGAATGAAATTATTTCTTAAAAATATATCTTCTGTCTTAGAATCAATACTGTGTATTGGATCCAAAGCAGAAGAGTAGTAAGAGCTAGGAAATGGGGTTAAATTCGAGCTCGGGGTCACACTACCCCCAAAACACTTACTTTGCCTTTAAAGTCTTCTTCTTTGAGATCTGTCTGTCTGTCTGTCTGTCTGTCTCTCTCCATCTTCCAGTCCCTCCCCACCACCAAAATCAGAAGGCTCCCCTCTGCCAATAGGATACAGTCCAAAATATAGTCTAAGCTCAGTGATTCTATCCAATTCACATTCTTGTTATCTCAGTGGATTCACGGAGTGCCGCTACTTCATGTCCTCTTAGAATTCTAGTTTTGTTGATACTAAAGAATTGGGAGGGAAAATTGTCCTTCTGACGGTACAGTTCCTGGCCTTGCCCTCGTGCTCCTCAGTTAGTATTCATTAGTCAGACTTCATTTTTAGAGCTATGAGCTAGGACGTACCCTGTTGGCAGAAGGAAGCCCCCTGATTTTGGTGGAGCGGAGGGAGGGGAGGATCCCCGCTAGGTACCAACATCTCCTCCAAAGTCTGTGACACCTATTCACTAGATCAGGCAGTCTTCAGAGTAGAGAGCCTGTGAGGCAAGAGTAACTCAGCCTTGAGCTCCTGGAGATGCTTTTCTCCCTTCATGTCCCCCCTTGAGTATGGTAGACCCGTTCTCGCGGGCTTCTGCACTAATGTTGAAGTGGTCTCTCCTTTATAAGTTTGTATCATCCTTGGCTCCGTATATAGACGTGACGTTAAGCTGGGTAAGAACAAAGGGAGGACAGGATGCTGATGAAGGGTGAAGATCCGCCTGGTCTTCAGAAGCTCACAAAATTCTGTCCTGCTTCAGGAAGTGAGGAGGAGAAAGGCCAAAGCTGTTTCCTGCCTCCTAAAGCGATTCCTCCAATACCCTGGGCGTTCGCTAGCCCTCCTTCCATCCCTGACCTGCCTGCCATCCTGTCAATCCTGATTCCAGACTAGCTTCTTAGTCAGTTAGCTACAAACCATTTAGGCTGTGACCAAGTCTGCTCTACTGATAGGAATCTTCTTGAGTAAGATCGTTTTATCGTATTCAGTGGCTCACAAGAAGTTCAAAATTGACTGGCCATTTAATGCCTATTCGGGAATATTTGTTGGAACTGGTTGAATGGAGGCAACCAAGTCTTCTTTTACACTTGGTTCAGTAATGTGAATAACTGACGGACTCAATGCAAATCTTCTCAGCAAACAAAGGCATCAGGGTTAAAGAGGGTGCAGTGACTGCTTGAGGACTGACTCAGTGGACTCCCACCCACACAAATGTTTTCCAGCCTTTCCAAAGTGAAGCTTCAACTTCTTTTTCAGCTTTTGCCCTGTTCTCCTGAAGCTCAACATTTCCCAGCAAATGTTTTTATAGTCTTTGTGTGCTCTATTCCTCTCACTCAGAAGCACCCTCCTGCCTCCTTTCCTCTTCTCTGAATCCTCCCCATCCTCTGAAGCAGGGCTTTAAGTGCAAGATCCCTTCTAAAGCTTTCTCTGACTGCTTCCACCCAGCCAGGACTTCTCATAGCAGTTAATAGCTAGATCAGTCCTATGGGACCTTGTAGCTCATGAAAAATGGGTTGTTGCCATAAAGAGGTATACTTAGAGTGGTTTGGCCCTTTCTAATTGGGTTGTTCTCCATTGGGTTCAGGTGATCTGCCAGCAAAATGTCCATAGAGCGATGGGTGGCCCAGCCAGGGACTCCAACACTGTGAAAATAGAGATTCAGATATGGGGATGTCAAAGTATGCCATCAGACTACTGTGGTACAGGCACCGCCATCATGCTTCCAAACATGGCAGATCTATGCGATAGTAGATTAAGACTCCATGTCTCTCTTTCGTATTTTGTTTTTAAATTACATGATGGAAGGGAGGAAGGAAATAGTCTTGGTTTACTTCAATGTTTTCTAATGACACTTCTGGAGACAAACCCACTTTCTCTCTTAAAAATAAATCAATCCTGTTCATCAGAGGGAGTTGTTTATTTGTCAAACAGAGATATTGGCTTTTGTTTTCAGCCTCAGTTTCTTAGGACTTGCTGGCACTGGGCTCCCCTGATTGAACTCTACTACTGCAGAGAAAAAGGGTTTTGTGAATCTGTCTGTGTTGGTGTGCATGTGTGTGTTTTAATTTTGGACAGAAGCCTTCTGTGATAAAGAGGGCACAAATTGAATTTTACTGTCATGATGTTATTAGCCAACAACTAATTAGGCAACAGTAATAGTATCTGGAGAGTTGTTATTGCCACTGTGAGTTTAAAAGGCACAAAGAGCTGTCACATAAAACAAGGTAGAAACAAGCAAATTTCAAAAGGATAGAGCTTTTGGAACACAACTTTAAAAAAATTACTAGTTACATTTCTTGTAGAAGGACTTTAAAATTCAAAATCTAAACAATTATCTCAATTTTATCCAATAAGAAAGTTCATAAAAATAATAATTGACCGTACTTTTCTAAAAATTCTTTTTAATAAATGTTCCTGATCATCCTTTGGAAAGAAATTGTTATTATTGTTAAAAGTCAGCAATTTATCTTCCCAAGTTTTGTGATGAATAGCTCAATCGACTTCTTTCCTAGCACTTTCTCCTCTATGGCAGCTGTATTCTCCAACCCTTGTAGCTTCAGGCTAAGCAATTTTCAACTGAGATACCAGTGCTTTATTAGGAAAACCTTGAGACTCACTCAGCCCTCACTGCTGCAAAAGTCTCTATTTCTCTCCACTCAGGGCCCTAGTTTGGAAGTTTGTCACCTAAGAGATAGGAGGTAAAGGTCCACACGAGCCACATCTTTGGACACGTCTTCTTAGTTTGAAGTTGGGTCTTAGTAGCCTCACTCTAAAATGAAAATTAGAATAATTCTGATCAGATTGGCTAATATGACAGAAAAGGAAAATGATAAATGTTGGAGGTGCTATGCGAAAGTTGGGGCACTAATGTATGATTAGCGTAGTCGGGAACTGGCCCAACCATTCTGGACAGCAATTTGCAATGATATCCAAAGGGCTTTTAAATTGTGCATACCCTTTAATGCAGCAGAACCACTTCTCAGTTTGTATCTCAAAGCAATAAAAAAGAGGAAAAAGACTTATTTGTATAAGTAGATGTATTCTTGATCTTTTTGTGGTAGTTAAAAAAGGAAAAGAAAGAAATTGAAGGGTTGTCCATCATTTGCGGAATGATTGAACAAGTTGAGGTATACAATTTTAATGGAGGAGAATATTATCTTTCCTTCCTCCATGCCTTCCTTCCTTCCTTTCTTCCTTCCTCCCTCCCTCCCACCCTTTCCTTCTCCTCCTCCTTTTTCTCCTCCTCCTTTTTCTTCTTTTATATGGAAACATTTTTGATAATATTGTACATGTAAAATCTATATTAGATTTATTGTTGACTCATGGAGGAAGGAGGGAAGAGAGGGAGGACCATAATTTGGCTCAAAATTTGTTTATATGAAGCTTAAAATTCTTTCTATATTTAATTGAAGGGAAAAAATAAAATATTAGATACTCCAAAATTATGGTGACCATTTACCAAATTTCCCACAGAAATCTCCATTTCTGAAGACTAGATTACAACACAATGCTACTTTGTCCAAGTGGCTCAATTTAAAAAAAAATTAAATTTTGTTTTTTCAAAGATAATAATAATCTGCTATTGGTGTGTGGAAGTTATTTAAGCAAATATGTCCTGGAAGCTAGTCTTTTGTCTCTGCTGGCCTTTTCTTCTGTAAATAATTTATTCAAAGCCTTTGATCCTTCTCATACTTAAATCCCACCTCCGTGGGTCTTCCTTTTATTTATATTTCATTGTTTCTGACCTAAACTCTTAAGAGATGGACTCATTCACTAATGTATAAAAAGGGCAGATCTAACATTTCTATGCACACATAGGCACACACTTCAGACTTTATCATTCTTCGGAGCTCTAGTTCAGAATCACTGGTCGCTTGCAGGTCATTTCTAAATCACTGTCATACGAGCATCTCATTTCCAACGTAGAACATCCTAAAATGGAACTCATCGTCTAAACTTCCGTACTTTGTTGGGGACACCCCACCCTTCTAGTCACAAAGGATGGCAAACTTGGCATCATACAGAAGCTTGCAGACCCTGGCTCAAACCAGCCTACCTGTCCCTTGAATTCCACATTCCATTTCCTGATTCTGCCAGGCTGTCCTCTCATGCCTGGAAACTCTTTCTTTTTGCCTTTCATCTTTCTTCATGAAACTTCTATTAAGATTTAGCTCATGTGGCCAGACTCTCAGTGATCTTTCCTGATCTCCTTAGCTTTGAGTGATGCTCTTTCCCTCCTCGGTTATCATATACACTTTGATCTGTTTGCTTATCTTTCCAAAGAAGAGAGGAAACAAGGAATAATGACTTAAGAACTTACCTGGAAGTCAGAAAAATTTTTATTCAATTCCTTCCTCTTCCACATATTAGCTATGTGATCCCAGGCAGGTGCCTCAGCCTCGAAGGGACCCAGACAATCGTCAGAGACTATCATTGTCAAAGAACGAGCTAGTCTTCATGGAGGGAAGGAGTTGTGCATTGGGAGATTGGCGGTTCCCTACCATATCATCATCAGATCATAATCTGGTCCTTGAAATTCGGGGACGCTTTTAATGATTCGTTATTGTATTATTGGCTTACTGTATTATACTACCAACTCTATTGTGATCTGAGAGTCTTAAGGAAAGGTCTTGCTGCATCTCGCTCGAGGGGAACACTGAATTTCACAATTGCCCTGTTCATAGAAGGCAAACTTCGTGAAGTGAAAGTTTAAAAGGAGCAGACGCCGACGATTCCTCATCACGATATTCAGGTTCAGTAGTTGCTGGGACCTCTTTTTTAATACTCCACAACGAATTTGTCAAGACTTTAGAAAGAGCTTTAAATTGGTTTCGATAGAGCGGGGTTTGCAGAAGAACCGCGTTACAATCTCCCAGTCGTGAAGCCCTGAGTGTTTGTATCGTATGCCAAGAACAAGCGCAGGTATCCATAAGACTAGAGTGCAAGGCCCTGATCAATCTGATGGCTCCCCCCTTTCTAGCCTTATTTCAGGAACTTCCTTGATTTATGTCTTGGCCAAACCTCAATACTCCCCCCTCCCAATCTCTGCCAAGTGCTCTTATTCCCTATTCCTGGAATTCCTTCCCTCCCCACTTTTTGACTGTCAAATTATTCACTATTACTAAATAATGCCTCTTCCCTGAAGCCGTCCCCAGTCACTGCAATGACTCTTCCCCTCAGAAGGCACACAGCATTCTCCAAAGCCTCTGTCAGATTCCATTTGGCCTGTGGTTGTCTGTCCTTTGCACAGTGATGTCACAACTCAAATAGAAATGGATCTGCTGGCCACGGAGGCACTTGGAAATTTACAAACCAATGTAACCTACGTAAGGTCGTGTTTTCATTTATTTTGCTCAATATTTCACAATCCCACGTTGAGTTTTTTAGTTAGGAATGGGATTATTCTCTACCAAACAAAAGGCTCCATGAAGTTTTCTGGAAGCAGGGATTCTGTTCTGTCTAAATTTTGGTCCTGCCCTACCTCCCTCTGCTAACAATGATGAGGAGGAGGATAATAAATGATGACAAAAATCACAATAATGCTCTCAGTGAGGATGCACCGTCCTTATTCTCTCTTCATTCTAGTGGCTCCCCCTCTGCCATTTTGTTCAATAGCTATCCTGTACACAGCTTGTTTCACATCTCTTTGTTTTCATGTTGTCTCTCCTTTCAGTGGATGAGCTCCTTGAGCACAGGGATTATCTTTTGCCCCTTTTTTGTCCCCAATGCTTACTTAGCACACTGTGGGTGCTTCCTTATTAACTAATTGATTAATAATAATGATGCCAACAATTATAACTACAGCAACCACCACTGATGTTGTGCTTTAAGTTTTGTAAGGTGGTGTTTTCACCCACTATCGCCCTTGAAGCTCACAACAAACCTTGAGGTAAGGGAGGCAAATGTCAGCCCTATTTTACAGATGAAGAAACTAATGCTCACACATTGCACTGACTTACTCGATTTATGCAACTATTAAGAACCTGATTTGTACTTGTAAACCCAGTTTTTTAGATTTAAGGTCCAGGATGCTTTGTATTGGGCCACACTAGGAGGGTGTCGTCCATATATTGTGGCATTTAAATGAAGCAGAAATTTAAAGTGAAAACGGTAGACCGAAAATTCTTGGAAAGGAGCAAACACTGGGAAATTGCAAACTTACCTCATTTGGTAGCGAGGTATAAAGCAATAAATGATAAAGCCGATTTCAGAGAAACTATAGTGCAAACGAGCCAGCAGAAGGGAAATGGTTTATGGTAATTGACCTAAGGAAAATGATGGACTTTCTTGACAGCAATTTACTAAAAATAATCGTCAATGAACTATTTCCTCAAGAACCCTCGCATGGATTAAGTAGATGAACCGGTGTGACTTTTGCGATGGTTGCTGACGGTTCTCTAGCAACTGAGGCACATTAATTTGGTTTTTTAGTTCTGATGCCTTGTAAAATTGAGATTTGAACTATGGACTACAATCCCCACAAGCCTTTGCTCCACTTCCCCAAAATGCTTTGTAATCTCACGGGAATTCTGAGGGGGGCCCAGATCGAGGAAGGATTTAAGCTGGTGGCAAAGGTTTTGGGGGGTCTTTTTGGACTTCCGTTTTGGAGCAGACGGGGCTCTTTCCATAGCTCTTGTCTAGGCCTCTGGCCTAGGCACGTTTTCCTTATCCTGTATTTCCTTTAATCCTAAATCCTTAATAAACCTCTAAAAAATATAATACCCCTTGCAGAGAGAAACTACCTGCCTCCGTCTCCCCTAAATTTTCATCTTTACAGCCTCCAGCCAAAAGCATCGTCTCTCTACAGAGCTAGTCCTGCAATTTCCCCAGTCTGGGTGTGCTGGCATTACAAATGATCTCCCCTACTAATGTGAGACAATGTAATGAGGCGGGTCTATCTTGTCTCACTAAGTTATTCATGATAGAAAAGCCAGGTATCTAATCTACAATCATTATGTCGACCTCAGCCCCCTAGATGTACCAATAATGTATATATAAGTACATTTTTAGGATGTGTTTTGATTATTTACTATGTAGAATGTATTTAATTATATATGGTATATTGCCTGTACATGTATGATGCATATACAATACATGTTAGTTTACATGAAAATCACATATAAAGTAGATGCAAGACAGTCTTAGAGGGAAACACTCTAGTAGGTAAGGGGTCGAGGAAAGGCTTCGTGTAGAAGGGAAGATGTGAGCTGAGTCCTAAAGGAAACCAAGGAATACAAGACAGGGAGGTAAAGAGGGCCTTCTGGTAATAAAGCACAATTAATATTAAGGCAGAGAGATATAAGATGGAGTATTATGGGAGAGACACAAGTAGGCCAGTTTGGCTGACCCTTGGAGAATGTGAAAAAGAATAAAGTAAAAAAAAATTCAGAAAGCTATGATGTAGCCGTGTTGTGGAAGATTTTAAGTAATGAACAGATTTTTAATATGTAGATAAAGTATAAACACATGTATTTGATGATAGAATTAATAGGGAGCCACTAGTTTACTGGGTGACACGATTAGGCTTGTACTTTAGGAAAATCCCTTTGTTGTTGGGAGGAAGACGGATTGGAATGGCGTTTGGAGACCACTTAGGAGGATAAACAATTGTACAGATTAGAGGAGATGATGGCTTAGACTAATGTAATGGAGGAACAGTGAAGCAAGAATTTTGGCGACTATTTAGGTATGTGGGATGAGAGAGTAAAGAGCAGAGAGTGACCGTTAAAGTGGGGATGTTCTTGACAAATTCAGAAGAGGAGGAGCATTTTGGAGGAAAAATACTGAATTCTGTTTTGGACGTGTGTTTTGGAAGCTTGGGGGACCTCCACTTTCAAGGGTCCGAGACACAGTTGAGGATTGAGTTGAGGAGTTGGGGAACTGAGTAAAACCTAGAAGTAGTTATGTTGATCTGGGATCAATATGGAGGGGCTAATTGAACCTACTGAAGCTGATGAGGCCACCAAGTGATAGAGTGAAGAGAGAAATGAGAAAAGAACTAAGGAGAGAGCTTTGTGCTTGATCTACATTTTGGTGTTAAACTCCACAAAGAGTTCAAGAAGCATCACATTGGGCAAAATGGTCATTGATAACTTGGGAGACTTGTTGCAGTTGAGTGGAGATTTTGGAAGCTAGTTTATAGCTGATTTAGAAAAAAAGTAGAAGAGGAAATGGGAGCTATCAGTGTAAATATAAGTTTTTCCAGGAAATATGGCTGAGAAATGAAAATCCATGGGATGCTAGGAAATAATAGTAGGATTTAATGAGGCATATTACTTTTTTTGTTTCAAATTGTTTTTGAAGAAGGGGAAGATACAAGTGTAGGCAACAAGAAAGGAATCAGTAAATATGGAAACAAATTATGTATGGAGAGGAAAAAATAATAATGATGAGAACAGTTTACTGGAAAAATGGTGAGGAAGACAATCAAGGATCCACGTAGTGAAATTAGTCTTTTTTTTTTAAAAACACTCACCTTCCATCTTGGAATCAATACTGTGCATTGTTTCTAAGACAGAAGAGTGGTAAAGGTTAGGCAATAGGGGTTAAGTGACTTGCCCAGGGTCACACAGCTGGGAAATGTCTGAGGTCAGATTTGAACCCAGGACCTCCCATCTCTAGGTCTGGCTCTCAGTCCACTGAGACACCTAGCCACCCCCAGAACTTAGTCATATAAAGGAGAATGGATATCTCTTCATAAGAGAGTAAAATAGGAGATAGTGGATCATAATGTCAAGCATTTTTGAGATGAGGAAAAGAAAAGAGGGATATAGTCTTTATTTTCTTAATAAGCATTATTATACTAAAGTGAAGTCAATAAGCTAGTGTTACAAAGAAACAAAACAAAATAAAACAATAAAAACAGTCTTTATTCTCAAGGCACTTATAATCTATTGCACATGAGAAAGGACAAATCTTAGGAAAAGAAGAACAAACAGCTACTTTTTGAATGGGATAAAGAATGAATTATGGGGGCAGCTAGGGGATCTATGGATAGAAATCTAGGTGTGGCAATAGGAAGTACTGAATTCAAATCTGGCCTCAGATACTTCTTGCCTATGTGACTCTGGTTAAGTCACTTAATTCCAGTTGCCTAGTCCTTGGACCTAGACCACTCTTCTGCCTTGGAACTGGCATCTAGTATTGATTCTAAGATAGAAACAAAAGTTTTTTTTTTTAAAGAATGAATTCTAGAGGGATAAAGTAATTATCTTATTGCAATAGAGGGACTGCTTGAGAATTTATAATGCACCAGTAAGAATATAGGTCAAAAAATAATAAATTTAAAACTAGAAAAGACATTGGGTGTCATTAAAGTTCAACTTCCCTTGCTTATCCTCAGGAAATAGAGATTTAAAGAGTGAATAAATTTGTCCAAGATCATAGAGATTCATTTGAGTATAGATTTGAACCTAGATTTTTGAACTCCAGTTCAAGTTGAAATCCAGTATTCTCTAAATATCTCCTCTTCATTGTTCCCTTTTCTATTTTATTCTAGGCCATCTCTCAAGAAATTTATTATGGAAGGACTTCTGGGTAAACATGGCGGCAGTCTAGATGCAGGACTCTTCCTCTCCTCACCACCTATCAATACAGTCTATCTCAAAAAGCCAAAAAAAAACCCAAATTCATATGAACAAAGGGACTCTACAGTAGGGCGCAGCATTGAAGGTATGTGGGTTTTGGGCATTTCCACCCCATTGGGGGTGAAAAAGCATCCACCAAAACTCAAGCTGATCCACCATTCCCCTACCCCACCTACAGAGCCAGAGTCAGAGCCAGTGCATGCTAGAATCAGTGAGTGAGTGAGGGGCACCTCTGGAGTGAGTGGGGGGGGCACCTCTCGGTCCTTGGCAGCTGACTGAGACCACTGAATACCTACTCCTGAGAGCAGCTAGACCTGAGGCCCCAGCAGGCTGAGGAGTGCAGACCGTGGGCAGTAGGGGCAGCAAACTGCGTAAGCTGCAGAGACTCGAGAGCTGTTCTCAGCCAAAATCCTTGCTCCTTAGCTCCATACACAGAGAGCCTGCCCATCTCACTCAGATTTCTAACTGGAAAGGGAAGGGAAAACCACCACAATTATGGCAAATACTGCCCTGGAACAACAATTTCCCAACACCACAAAAAACAAGAAGGACTTGACTCTGGATAATTTTTATGGAGGAAAAAGCCAGGGTACCGCGGAAATAGAAGAAGAAATCCAAATAAATGCACCAAAACCTTCCAAAAGAAATGGAAATTGTCCACAAGCTCTTGAAGAATTTAAATTGGAGATTATCAGAAAGATGGAAGCCTTCTGGCAAGAAAAGTGGTAAATAGTTCAAAAACAAAATAAGAAAATCAGTCCTTAAAGTCCAAAATTAGGCAGTTGGAAGCCAATGACCTTACAAAACAACAAGAATTAATAGAGCAAAGTCAAAAGACTGACAAAATAGAAGAAAACATAAAATATCTCACTGAAAAGATGATGGATCAGGAAAACAGAGAACAAAGAGACAATTTGAGAATCATTTGGTCTACCTGAAAACCCAGAAATAAACAGAAATCTTTACATCATACTTCAAGATACTACATATTACATACTATAAAGCAGTGGTCATCAAAATTATTTGGTACTGGCTAAGAGACAGAAAGGAGGATCAGTGGAATAGACTTGGGTTAAGTGACCTCAGCAAGAAAGCCTATGATAAGCCCAAAGATACCAGCTTTTGGGACAAAAATCCACTATTTGATAAAAACTGCTGGGAAAATTGGAAGACATTATGGGAGAGATTACATTTACATCAACATCTCACACCCTACACCAAGATAAACTCAGAATGGGTGAATGACTTGAACATAAAGAAGGAAACTATAAGTAAATTAGGTGAACACAGAATTGTGTACATGTCAGATCTTTGGGAAAGGAAAGATTTTAAAACCAAGCAAGAGTTAGAAAAAAATCACAAAATGTAAAATCAATAATTTTGATTACATCAAATTAAAAAAATTATACAAACAAAACCAATGCAACTAAAATTAGAAGGGAAGTATCAAATTGGGAAACAATATTCAAAACAAAAACCTCTGACAAAAGTCTAATTACTCAAATTTAAAAAGAGCTAAATCAATTGTACAAAAAAAAAATCAAGTCATTCTCCAATTGATAAATGGGCAAGGGACATGAACAGGCAGTTCTCAGCCAAAGAAATCAAAACTATTAATAAGCACATGAAAAAGTGTTCTAAGTCTCTTATAATCAGAGAGATGCAAATCAAAACAACTCTGAGGTATCACCTCACACCTAGCAGATTGGCTAACATGACAGCAAAGGAAAGTAATGAATGCTGGAGGGGATGTGGCAAAGTCAGACATTAATGCATTGCTGGTGGAGTTGTGAATGGATCCAACCATTCTGGAGGGCAATTTGAAACTATGCCCAAAGGGTGATAAAAGTCTGTTTGCCCTTTGATCCAGCCATAGCACTGCTGGGTTTGTACCCCAAAGAGATAATAAGGAAAAAGACTTGTACAAGAATATTCATAGCTGTGCTCTTTGTGGTGGCATAAAATTGGAAAATGAGGGGATGTCCTTCGATTGGGGAATGGCTGAACACATTGTGGTATATGTTGGTGATGGAATACTATTGTGCTCAAAGGAATAATGAACTGGAAGGATTCCATATGAACTGGAAAGACTTCCAGGAAGTGATGCAGAGTGAAATGAGCAGAACCAGGAGAATGTTGTACACAGAGACGGATACATTGTAGCACAATTGAATGTAACTGACTTCTCCATTAGTGGCAATGCAGTGACCCTGAACAACCCGGAGGGATCTATGAGAAAGAACAATATCCACAACTGTGGGAGTAGAAACACAGAAGAAAAACAACTGCTTGAATACATGTGTCGAGGGGATGTGGTTGGGGATGGAGACTCTAAATGAACGTCCTAGTGCAAACAATGTCATTGAAATAAGTTCTGATCAAGGACATAAGTAATACCCAATGAAATTGTGTGTCAGCTATGCAGAGGTGGGGAGGGGGGAGGTGGGGAGGGAGGGAAATAATGTAATTATTGTAACCAAGGAATAATGTTCTAAATTGACTAAATAAATTAAAACAAAAAAGGGGTAGCTGTGTGGCTTGAGAGCCAGGCAGACAGGAGGTTCTAGGTTCAAATCTGGTCTCAGATACTTCCTGGCTATGTGACCCTGGGCAAGTCACTGAACCCCCGTGACCTAGCCCTTACCACTCTTTTGCCTTGGAACTAATACATAGTATTCATTCTAAGATGGAAGGTGAGGGTTTAAAAAAAAAGAATGATTAAAGAGAATGTCTTTTAAAAAAAAACAACAAAATTTATTAAGGTATTCTTGAGCCCTAGTGAAGAAAGGAACCAAAGAAAACTGCAGAGAAGAAAAGCATGCCTTTGTCTAAGGCCTAGAGAAGATGCATGGTAAGTGATATTATTATTCCTGAATCTGTCTTCATTTCAAACAGCTCTATTGAGTCGATAAATCTAAGAGTTTGGGGGGAGAGCAGAACCCCCTCCCCCAGCTCTGTTTCTAGGTTTTCTTCTGAAGGCATTATCCAGGAGAGGGGTCTGCCATTCTCACTATCTACAGTGCCAATAGCTGACCAGCTGTCATCAACAGAACAAGCAAAGCATCCTAGCTGAATCAGGAAAGCACCTCATGGGAAAAATAAGTGGTTACAAATGGACCAGGCAGGTTAAAGCAGCACCACCACATCCCTGCAGACTAAGGCTGAGATCAAATAAAATCCTAAACTAGACTCCTGATAATCGCAGTGCCCTCTAGAACACTGGTCTTGTGTCCATTGTGAACTCTAAGGTCATCATGGAGTGAATAAACATGACAACCACCTCCAGAGCTAGACAATCATCTCCAACTTCTTCTCTTCTCTTCCTATCCAAGCCATCGCTACGGAAGACCTAGAAACAAGATTTCTAAACACCAAACTCTTTGGCGTTGTTGAATGGCTCAACAACAGATTCAGTTATAGTTTTACCAATGGAAATGCCATTAAAGGAAATACATTGCCTTCTCCTTTGTGGCTTTCTCTTAAGAATCATTGGACCTTGAGACAACGAGGTGGCTCAGTAGATAGAAATCCAGGCCTAGAGAAAGGAGGTTCTGCATTCAAATTTGACCTCAGACACTTCTTAGTTGTGTGACCTCTCATAAGACATTTAACCCCAAATGCCCATCCCTAACCACTCTTTTTCCATGTAAATAATACTTAGGATTGGTTCTAAGATGGAAGGTTAGGGGTATAAAAAAGAGAGAAAGAGAGAAATCATTTGATTTGTAGTTGGAAATATCCTATTTTTATTAGCTCTTCCCTTTAGAATGTGAGCTACTTATGAACAGAGATCGTCCTACTTTTCTATTTACATCCCCAACACTAATTAATGATTTTTCACTGATTTCTTCAACTCCTTGTTGAATGTAAAAGGTGTGCATAGTAGGTGTCAGACAGTCATATGACTTTTAGGCTTGTGACCAAAGACTCTAAATCAGTACGAAACAAAGACAGCTAAAAGAATAAACATAATTCTCACCTGGGATATTCTTCTAGCTTTTGCTGGCTATTTCCTGTCTCGGTGTGATGGGCTCCAACCCTATTTATTTAATGATGTGCATTAAAAGAGCCGTATCTCTCTCTGTCAGCGAGGCTTTCTAACTACCACACAAAAGGGGATGATAACAGAGAGGGCAACAGCTAGCATTGAAGAGGCGAGATGGCCAAAACCCAAATGTTGCTAACAGACAGCTCAGCAACCACAAAACCAGTGGAGACCATAAAGGGAAAAATATGGAAAGCCAAAGGACATCAATGAAAATCATTATTTAGCAGAGATGGTCTGCCTCATAATGATACCAACTGAAAATCTTGGCAGCTATGCAGGATTGGAAGTTTGAGCTGACCCAGTTCCATGAATGGTCTGGTCATGTTCCCTTCTCTGTGTCTGTGGCCACACAGGCTCTTAATGTCCTTCATTTATGCTCCCTGGCTTTATGTGTGCCTCATGGCTGTCCTCTGGATAAATTCCCTCCCCCTTTGGTGAGATATTAACTTGAGAGAGAATATACTTCATTTGTGAATTCTTTGATCTTTTCCTGACATTCTATTTGCTATTCTGTTTGATTAATTGTTTTTGGTTTTGAATGACTGTGTCCTCTGCTTGGCAGGTAATATTAAAGACATTGATGAGAGCTCCTCTGGCAAAATTCCAAATGCTACCTATATCATGCTTTGAAATTTTTTTTGGTGGGGCAGGGGCTCTCTGTGAGGGAGTGGTCGCCATATGCTTCATCTGGTATTAAAGTCTTTAATAGAATCTTGATTTAGGCATAAATTGTGGCATGCTTCTTTGATAATTGATGTGTCACTTTGATTGAAAAATATGGCTAACCAAAGATAATTACTGAGTCAAAGCCAATGATTCCATTGTCCTGTAAACTGCTTTAATATTTGCTTTTCCTTAGCTCTTTTCTTTGTTAGTGCTCAGACTGTTTTGTCAACCTTTTAACTAGCATAGGGAAACTCATTCTAACTCAAATTTCCTCTATTGTTGTTGTTGAGTTGTGTCAGTTTTGTCTGACTCTTCATGACCCTATTAGGTGGTGGAGAAGGTGTGTGATTTTTGGAGAAGGTATGGTGTGTCTAGGGTGGGGGAGGAGGAGAGGAAAACAAAAGGATATGACAGACACTCTTAAACTCCAAGTACATTAATATGATCAATGAGGAAAAAAAATACTAAGAATCTATTAACCCTCAGCAGGAGGAGGAGGAGGAGGAGGAGGAGGAGAAGGAAGGAAGGAGGGAAGGAAGGAAGGAAGGAAGGAAGGAAGGAAGGAAGGAAGGAAGGAAGGAAGGAAGGAAGGAAGGAAGGAAGGAAGGAAGGAAGGAAGGAAGGAAGGAAGGGAAATATATCCATTCCATCCATTTCAGACTGGCAGAAGAATATACTCAGTTATCAGGGAAAACAGGTAGCATGTAGTCCTAGTGAAACCAATATGAGATCAGGTAAATTTAGATGGCTATAAAGGTTGAGAGAAGAGATGTGCCAAGGACCCCAGCTAGAATTAAAGTCTATAGGCTAAAAGCCAGAGGATGCAAGGAGAGGAATCTTGCTAGGGTAGCCAGCTTGAATTCCTACAAAAGGATATAAAGCAAGCCAGCACAATGAATAGGGGTTTGCAAATCAGCATGAGTTTAGTCAATAGTTGTCTGAAGTGAAATCCTGGTCCTGCCTCTCAAAACAGACTTAAGGAATAGAAACAGTATCTTGCAGTTATTCTCAAGGGAGATAAGGCTGGGCCATTCCCTTGCTAAAATGCTGGCAGTCTCAGTAATAATAGTAATAATGATTTTTATATAATACCTATTATGTGCCAGGCATTGTGTCAAGGGTTTTATATGTATTGTCTTTTTTTATCCACTTAGCAACTTTTAAGAATTAAGAGCGATTCTTTCCCCAATTTCACATATAGGAAAACAGGCAAACAGAAACTTGCCTAGAATTAACATTAGGTAGTCTGAGGCAGGATTTGAACTCAGTCCTTTCTGATTCTATGCCTGATACTCTATTTAGTGCGCCACCTACCTGTCCTCACCTCCAGGAGAATTTAGGACCAATTTAGTGCCAGAAATTTGAGTAAAGAAGCCCTATTTGAGTAAGAGGTCTAAGACCAGCTTGATTTCCAGTGTCTCGGTGGAACTAGTCAAAACAACAACAAAATAGAATCAATTCTTGACTAAAGCTTGTACGGGAAAGAAAAGAAAGAAGCTAGCTGAAACCAAAGCCAAAAGTAGATTTCCAGAAGACTGAGTCAAGAAGCCAGGGATTGAGGCAGGCAATAAGTCCTAATACTATTTAGACTATTCCAATAAAGCAAAAATAAATCAAAACTTTTGAGATATAGCTAAAGCAGTTTTCAGAGAAAATGCATTAGCAAAAGCTGGAACAACTGAGTGAATAAGCCAGGCAGCTAAAAAAAACACATTTAAATTTTTTCAATCAAACAAATTAGAAATTCTGAAAATTATAGAACATTGAAAAACCTGTAAATATTAAAATTAATATCTGATACTCCAAGTATTATTTTAATACTATTTATTAAAATCAATTTAGAGCAAAAGGGAAGTAAATCCGGGAGGGGGGGGGGACTGCTCCCTTCCTGCACGCTGGTCCAAGCCAGAGAGAGAGCTTGGGGTGGGGGGGCTGGGAGAGCACTAGTGTGGAGGATAAAGGGAAACTGAATAACAAATTAACCAATGACACATGTATAGGAAAAGGAAAAGCGGATTGTGGGAAATGTAGTTTGGGGTACACATTCTACAAAACCAAAATAATTGAAATAAATGAAACGATTATAATGAATAAAGCTTCAGTAAATTGAATACAAGAGGAAAACCAAGTTGCCAATATAAGAAAATGAAAAAGGAAAATTCAAGTGGGAATCTTTTTCTCAATTATATGTGTCTAAAGTGGAGGGGGGGCAGGATTTAAACCACAAAGTATCTGTTTCTGCAGAGTTTGGCAGCCAAATGGCAGAAGCAGTTCTTTGTATAGCTCCTTCTTTGCTCTGTGAGGTCTCAGAGTTCCTTCAAACCTTCTGCAGCCCGAGGCATTAATATTACCATTTCAGATGTCTTGTTTCTCTCTGGGCGGTCACTAATCTCAGAGTAGATCTCCTCTCCAAAGCCCAGAAATGTCTTTGCCCAAACACCTAAATGCACCACCAGTAGTCAGTCTGATAAGAAAGAAAATATCGAGAACTCAGATTAGTGGCCATGCTCTGGGTCCAAGCATTATGGGAAATAGAGCCGTACTCAAATATCTCTGTTTTACCAAAATATTATGTAGCCTTATTGTTCGGGGAAGAACGGCCAGCAAAATAACAAAAATAGGATGTTTCAAGAAGAATGAAATAAAAAAAGAAGGAAATGGCAAGCTGTTATAGAATTTTTTTCCAGGAAAATACCAAATGGGTTCATGAGGAGTCAAACACAATGAAGAATGACCGAACAATAACAAATTATATTTATAATACATATATGTACACATATATACCTATATTATGTTAAATATCTATATTATATATACACTTATATACACACATGAAAAATTCCTTTATAGTGTCATAGGTGTATAGGCAGAGATTAAATTACCTTAGAGATTATCAATTAAATTAAACCACTTCATTTTACAAATAAGGAAACTGAGGCCCAGAAGAGATTAAATATTTGTCCAAGGTCACACTGATAGTAGGTAACTGAATTGAAATTCAAACTGGATGCTCTGAATATAAATATACTTTTCTTCCTACTTAATGACATAATAATTTTCAAAAAGGAAACATATGCTTTCATCAGGAAACAAGAAACGTGTACTTCAGTAGCTTACAACTCTTTGAAATTATTATCTGAAGAATTTAAGCAAAAATTTTCCAAAGACTGAATCTCTAGCTCTATTAAAATTGGTGGCTTTTCCACTTAGCTTGTCCAAATAAAGAATTGTTACAGTGACACAATAAATTACGTATATAGCTATAACCAAGAGAAATGATGGTTTGGGATGGTTGCCACAAATTGTCAGAACTAAAATAAAAAATACAATCGGGTTTACACGGTTTTTTCTATCAGGACCACCTAATGGCCTCAATAGATTTTACTACCTAATTAATGTGTTATAGCAATGCTAATTACTTATATTTATCCCAGGGGCTTTTTGGATAGCACCCTGTGAATTTTTAAAAACCCAGACAAATAAAGGGACTGGAGGAGAAAATAAATCCTCCCAATTTTATATGTTTTCATGATTTTGAAGCCTCTCCTGTGCACAAATTAACGGTGATAAAGAGACACTAAGTGATTTTAAAAATGTTTTAGAGAATAGAAATTTATAGAAACATGGTTAGTAGTGTGAGAAAATCACTGCCACTTCAAGTATTTTTCCTTTTTAAATTACAGATAAGTTGATACAGTGTTAAATATGGGATATTAAAAAATAGAGAACAGACATGTTTTACTCCAGTTGAAATGATTTTTGAAATGTTTTTAGATGGATATTTTATTCTCTTCGGAGATTTCGCTTCCCAGAATCTATATACAATGAAATAATTGTTTCAAAAAACAAGATAAAATTTATAAATGGCACCAGCATTGGTGGAATCAAATACACAACTATTGGTGAAAGTTTAGTTTGAATTGTTACTATCAATGTACATATATCTTCTGGAGTTAACCTTATTTACGAAATATGCACTTTCAATTTTTGCTTAATTTCCTAGCTTATGTCATGTGTTTTTCATAATCTGAATGAATGTTTTATTTGTATTTGTCATTTGAAGATGTGCCAACTTATAAAAATATTTGAATTTAGCAAAAACACTTCAAGATTCCATTAACTAATTCAATATGTGTCCTGAATACCCTTTATTGCTACTGTATATTCATGGAGTGTGATATTTTAGGATGTAGCATATACTTTATACATATTAATAAAATTATATGTGGTAGAGATACATAGGCTAATTTTCCTTGCTTCAAAAAATTCTTTACAGACAAATTCATAAAGGGAAAATAAGAATAAAGATTCAAAAATATGGAAAAGAAGAGAGATTTTTGAAGTTCTGCCTAAATAATCAGTTAATAACATGTTTATTGAGCTCTTTAAGCTCTTCATAAGCAATTGGACAAGATAGGTTAATACTAATTCTGTTATTTTCACTTTACACGATAGTAAGAACAAAATAACCCAAAGAAGCCACCTCTGCTCTCATCTTTAAACTAGATCAGAAATACCATGTGATCCCAATCTTGTCCCACTCAAACAGGAAATAAAAACAAGAAGCAAAAGTCTTTAGTGAGTAAGGGATGGGGCAGGTGTTGGGACAGTCAGCACTGTTTTAGGTAAAACCATTACTGATTCTCTCAGAGGTTGAAATAAAGTAAGTTGACTGGATTGACTATGACCTTGTCCAGCTCCCAGAAACTAAGTATGAAAGAGGATGAGATATCTAAAGGACCAGATATCCATTCCCAGCACTCTATCCATTACCAAGGACTTAGTTAAAAGAAGACAGTAAACTATTCAGTACTTGCAATCACTTCTCAATCACTCAAGCACCAGGGAATAGACTAATCTTCCCTAAGCATCTATGAACTCAATATTTTCCTTTCTCTCCCTAAAAATTATGTACTTTGCTTTATGCAGTTCACTGGAAATTCCCAAAATTAGATTTCAGTTGGTCTTTCCTGAACATATGATCCTCCCAGGGCAGGCTCTCTTCATGGTTATTCTAGGATTTATGAGTAAACTATTAATAAGTACATGAAAAATTGTTCTAAATCTCTTATAATCAGAGAGATACAAATCAAAACAACTCTGAGGTATCACCTCACACAGAGCAGATTGGCTAACATGACAGCAAAGGAAAGTCATGAATGCTGGAGGGGATGTGGCAAAGTAGGGACATTAATGCATTGCTGTGGAGTTTTGAATTGATCCAACCATTCTGGAGGGCAGTTTGGAACTATGCCCAAAGGGCGATAAAAGACTGTCTGCCCTTTGATCCAGCTATAGCCCTGCTGGGTTTGTAGCCCAAAGAGCTAATAAGGAAAAAGACATGTACAAGAATATTCATAGCTGCACTCTTTGTGGTGGCCAAAAACTGGAAAACGAGGGGATGCCCTTCAATTGGGGAATGGCTGAACACATTGTGGTATCTGTTGGTGATGGAATACTATTGTGCTCAAAGGAAGAATAAAGTGGAGGAATTCTATGTGAACTGGAACGACCTCCAGGAAGTGATGCAGAGTGAGAGGAGCAGAACCAGGAGAACATTGTACACAGAGCTGGATACATTGTGGCACAATCGAATGTAATGGACTTCTCCATTAGTGGCAATGCAGTGATCTGAACAACCCAGAGGGATCTACTAGAAAGAACACTATCCACATCCAGAGGAAAAACTGTGGAAGTAGAAACACAGAAGAAAAACAAGTGCTTGATTACATGGGTTGAGGGGATATGGCTGGGGTGTAGATTAAATGAACATCCTAGTGTAAACACCAATTAAATGGAAATAGGCTCTGATCAAGGACACAAGTAATACCCATTGGAATTGCATGTTGGCTATGGGAAGGGCAGGAGGAGGAGAGGGAGGGAAATAATGATTCTTATATCCAAGTGATTCTTATATCCAAGGAATAATATCCTAAATTGACTAAAAATAATAAAAACAAAAATTAAAATAAAAAAAATTGTTTTTCTTTTCTCTTTTTCTCTGTAGAGTGGATGGTAGGGTGGGAGAGTAAATAGATTTCCCTGTCAATTTATAAAACATTTGAAAAATACGTTGTGAGCTTCCAGCATAGACTATTTTATGCCTTCTTGAATTCACATACATTTTAATTTTGCTTAATTGTTTTCCTTTGCTCTGAGAGAGTTCATGGGGTTGTGATGATCAGGAAACGTGTGTAATGCAAAAACCAAACACATCCACAACACTTTTTATTCTTTCAAAAAAGGTTAGAATTTATTTTATTCAATAAGTAAAGTAAGTTGTACCTAATAGTTATGTATCATTTTCTGTTCTACTGTGTAAGTGAAAATGTCCATTGTATGTGTTAAATATTTGCAGGCAGCCACATGATAACCATTCTTTCCAAGCTGTATTAAGCAGCTTCATGAATTGTTGTAGTCAAAACATCCATCCCTTGTTGGCCAACCAGATGATGAGATTTTCATTGCTCAACTGCTTTTTATAAGATGACACATCAAGTTATTGCTCAAATCCTTGCCAGTTTGGTAAGAACTTCAAGTGTTTGAATTCCACTTTAAGTTATGAGGAAGCAGCTACAGGGCTCAGTGGACTGAGAGCTAGAGCTACAGATGGGAGGTCCTGGATTCAATTTTGATCTCCAGCATTGTCTAGCTGTTTGACCCTAGGCAAGTCACTTAAACCTGACTGCCTAGCCCTGACCTCTTGTCTGCCTTGGAACCAATACACAGTACTGATTCTAAGATGGAAGGTAATAGTTGAAAGAAAAGAAAAAAGTGGGAAAAGAGTGGAAAAGAAAAGAATGGAAAGAAGTGGAAGAGAAAAGAAAACAAAAAAAAAACAAAAGAAAGGAAAGGAAAAAGAAAGGAATAGAAAAGACAGTGTAGGAAATCTCCCATTTCAAGGTATGGCATCAGAGGCATACTCTAGTGGAATTGCAGGCTATATAATTCTATGGCTGAAAAGCACGTGAACAATTTATCTGTAACAAGCTCTTCAATGGGCCTGCCATTTTAACATAAGACATAAATCTTTTTAACTTGAAGCCTCTTGATTTTTTAAAATGCAAGATACAATAATAAGGTGCCACAAAGAATTGCTCTGTTAGGAAGATTTGTGTTTGTCTTGAGGTAGGTTATTGAAACAAGGGTGAAAGGTGAGGGTGAGGGGGTTAGAATTTATTTGGAAATAACAGAGAGCATGAATAGACCTTTATAGGGGACATGAAAAAAGGCACAGTTGAAAAATTTATTGAATTTGCTAATGTTTCAAATTGGACTCATGATCTATCTCTAATATATTACGAGAGCTCAAGTGCTCTGATTTCTGTAACTAAAACATGAACGATGACACAACATACCTACCTCCACTGTCTAATGAAAATTAATGCCGCAGTTAAGCATTTTTAATAGCATTCACTGTGATGCCCGTTTATGAGGATGAGGGAGGGTGCTTGAGTGCATCCTATCTAAGATCTCTTGCAACTTTGAGCATTTCTACAGATATTAATCAACACTAACAAGAACTGAAATTTCTCTAGTTCTTCAAGGCTTGCAGGTTCCTTTCCATACTTTATTTCAGTTCTCACAATATTTCTGGGAGTTAGGTACTAAGGACATTGTTATCTTTGTTTTACAGGGGAAAAAATCAAGACCCCAACAGGCCAAGGAGGTTACACATCAGAAGTGGGATTTGAACTTTGATCTCTCCAGCACTTTTCCCTTTAAATTATGCTAGCTTAAAATTTTGAAGGTGAAAAGTATCCCAGAGACTTAAAATTAAAAACAAAACAAACAAACAAACAAAAAACTTGGTTTCACCTAGACAGATTTTTCTGCAGATTTTTGTTTTTCATTCTCTCAGGGACACTAAACTGTCCTATTGTTATATGATTAATTTTTTCCCTAGAGGTGGAATTGTGGTGTGTTTATAGGGAGGAAACCCAGTGGAAAGTGGATTAGGAAAGAAAAAGAAGTGGAGTTGAAGTGCAAAACTAGTATCTCCAAGTGCTTATCTTGCCTTTCAAATATCTGATCTGGAGATGGAGAGGATAAAAGTTGGTGACCGTGCTTGAAATATATATCACAAAATCCTTTTAGGGAGCCCGATTTGGACCATTTCCTTATTTTTTGAAAAACATCTGAAAAAAGGTCAATCCCGCAAAGGTACTTTAATGCAAAGTGCTGGCTCTGGTTTTTCAAAGAAGCGCATCCGCATGACTGGGAGAAGCCTACGGGAGCCTGGGAGGGCATTGGCATTGAGGTGGTCCCATCCCTGCCTGTGCTGACATGAATTCCTCCAGCAAACACACCCATCCTTCCCGCCACTCTCACAACTGTGATGACTTCTGGCATTCTCGTGAAGCCTTCCATGCAACAAACGTGCTTCAACTTATGCAGCGGGGAGGTACCAGGAAACGCGCACAACCTGATCTTGGGTCAGTTGAATGGTATTGTAGGTTAGCATCCAAAGTAACCCCTCAAAGATACTGAAGAACTTCCTAGTCATGTACGTGATCACGTCCTAGTTTATGTCACACATCTGGGCTTTCAGAGTATATTCAGTTTGCAAAAGGGAGAAACAGTTACAGTCCGTCCAAGGTAATAAAACGTGACTGATGAATTGATTCAATTAAACAGATGTTTTGATGTCTCAAAGCTACTCGTGATCATCAAGAATAATTAACTTACACATGGGAGGCAATTTAGCAGGTTCTGGACTAAGATTCTGTCTTCTGTGAAATGAAAATCATAAATCTATGGACAATATTTGCATTTTTATTCCCCAAATTAACTGTGTGGGTAAAAGATTTTTTAAAAATTATCAATTGCAAAAGCCTTTGCTAGGTAACATCTTATAATGCTAATATGTTCACAGATTTAATAAAGACAAAAAGCAAAATAAAAAAGAGAAAAGTGTCAACAGAAGCTAAATTCATGAATTTGCTTTTTTTTCCTTCCAATTTTGTGTACTAGCCGAAATTCAACACTTAGTCAGACTCCACACCACACATCCATTGACTTCCACATAGACAAATGGTTGCCCCTTAAATGAGACTTCTCTAACTTCCAACTTGGGCAGTTTTACTGCTTTTGAAAATGATTATATTTCAGAATATGTTTTCAGTGCTCTGCTGCATAACTGATTTTTTAGATATCCCAGTAATTTCTTGTAGAAATCTTTGTATTTTGAATAACTTTACTATGATTGCATGTTCTTGTGAATTAAAAATCATATGTAAATGGGCTTAAGTAATATTTGCATGCGAAGATTCACTTAATCATAAAATTCATAATCAAGTCAGGAACATTTTTCGTAAGTGTAGCTTTAGTGAATGCATTCAATTATCTATAATTTGCAAATGAGAGTTTTTCAATAATGATTTTTTTAAATTTCCCTTTTAGTATGGAAAAACATTTATTATTCTCTTACAGTTTGAGAAAAAATGGTTATTCACATGGCTAGTATCTCAATGGTACTAGACTAAAACAATTTTCTTAACACTCTACCAATAAATAATATTGATTTGATGGCCATATCAATTAGTCAAATGTCTGATTGATCCTTTTAGAATCAAAAAAGTTCTAGCTTCCAGACAGAAGCCATCCTATTTATAAAAAAAAAAAAATAAAAGAGCATAAACAAACAATGAATAACAGTATAGCTTTCATTTCCTGCGGAAATGGTGTATTAGCACGCGCTGAATTGCTTAATGAACTCAGCTCTTCCCTCGGTCCCAAAGGGTAAGTGAAAGAAAACCTCCTTGGTTCAAAGGGAAGACTTGACTTTATCATTCCATCCTTCTGGTCTTATTGCTTATAATGTCTTCAGGAGATGAAAACCACGAGATTAACTACTACGGTGGGCTTAAAAAGTGTCCCCTTCCGGGAAAATGTTCCCAGTGTGCTTGGAGTCACTCTACGGTACTGAATGCGATGCAGTGTAGCCAGTGGGCTGGCAGATACAACCCTAGACAATATCTAGGTTGAATTTGGCTTTACGGGGTCATTGGAGTTGATAACTGTGAGTGACTTTCTTTTCCTTTGGCTCTACTCTAAGTAGATGATTCTTCCCCAATCGAAACGCAAAAAGTGTGCCGGAAGCCAGCAATTTCCTCATTTTTTCTCTTCAATTACACACAGAAAGGATTATTGATCCTTGTTTTCTGGCATTTTGTGATTCGGGTCCCCCCAACCCTGCATAATCAGGAGGTGATAAATCTGGATACAGGCTGTACCCGTTTTTGTGCAATACATAAAGGGAGGGACGGCAGGCTGAGATCTGCAATCAGACTCTGGCCGCTCCTTCTCTGGCTGTGGATTTTGATCGTGAGTCCCTTCAGGTGTTTCGGAATCTTGTTTTGCTGAAAAGAGTTTAGTACTTGGCAGGTGATCATCACACACTATCTGTGACTGTGGACGCGGCTCTCCTGGTTCTGCTCACTTCACTTCGCATCAGTTCATATAGGTCTTTCTGCACCCCACTGGTTTGTCATCTCTGATGGCATGATAGTACTTCATGGCAGTCCCATGCCGTGGTGTGTTCAGACGTTCCTCCTCAACGGCCACAGCGCTTTTTACATTTTGTTTTGTGTCGTCTTGCCAGTGATGTGGTGCCCGAAGAGTGTGTGAATGGAATATAAATTATACTCACTTATTCCATTTGCAAACCAAATTCTTGATCCCAGTCCTGCCTTTGACTAGAAAAGTCCTGACTTGGGAAATCCTCCTGGACACCCTGCCTGGACTCGAGGACCGGACCGGACTGAAGCTAAGCCTTCAGAGACCCAGGAGGCAACGTTTCACTGGCCCTCTAAGAAAGGGCATGAGAAGTAGCCTGGGTGCTCATTTGGCCTGGGACTCACTTTTTATCTTCTCTGGAGCAGGTGAGGACCTTATCTCATTTGGGGACACAAGCTTGGGCTGCAGTCCAGGGAAGGGCTTAGAGACTTTAGTTAGGATGTCAGGTTCTCTCTCCCTCTCTCTGTCTCTCTGTCTCTCTGTCTCTGTCTTTCTCTCTCTCTCTGTCTCTCTGTGTGTCTCTCTCTCTGTCTCTCTGTGTCTCTCTCTCTCTGTGTCTCTCTCCCCCCTCTCTGTCTCTCCCCCCCCTCTCTCATTATAAATTAATATGTATTCTCCAGAGAGTTTAAATTATAACAATACCCCTTTTTGGAAGGACTTTATTCTGAGAAATATTAATTCTTAGTGAGGAAATTAGACCAGAGTAATCCATTTTCTTTTCCTTTTGATCTCATGACATCGTTCCTTTGAAACGACATTCCTTTGTTAGCCTCTCTCAGGTCCATATATACATGGGATTTGAATTACTTCATCCTCTCCTAGAGGAAATGCTCCCAAGCAATGCAACTCAAAGTTAGAAAGCCTCATTTTCTGAAATGCCCAACCCTTCCCACCTCCAATTGAGTTTATTGTAGAACCTCTGAATTACATACTCCCACTTCTGTGCTATCACCAGATGCTCTTAGAACATTCCCTTTTGAACAATTAAAAATCTGTCATTCATTAATTTTTTTTTAAGTCCTGGTCAGTCATTTCTTAGTTATTCCTGTCCTTCCTTTCCTCCTCTGCATTATCTCTCTATCAACAATACTGATTTATTCAGTGGTGATATTTTCTCCTTGAATTATCAATTCACTTTTTTCTCTTAACCTTTACTTAATTTTTCCATTTTCTACCACGTGTCCCTTATATTCTTTTGTCCTTTAATATATCCCACCCCTCAATGCCTTGCAGACAACACAAAACAATTTTTAGAAATAGAAAAAACCTTCCTCTATCATAATCTGACCTTCGCCAACCTAAGCAAATGAAAACATATATTATATTTATTAGTCTTTGACTATCATCTGAAGCTAATTAGACTTCTTTAGTTTGATTAGTTTATATGTTAAATAGCCTGCTCACTTCTGCTTTTTTTAGATAAATTATTTTAATTGTTTCTTTGTAGAACTTTCAATTATTTTCTTTTATATTTATATTCAGTTGAGCAGTACATGTTGTTTAGAGGAGTTAAAACAATCTTTGCTCTTTGGAGTACTACACATTTTTTTCTTTAATTTCTTGTGAACTGGGAATAATGCTCCTACCATCAGCTGGACAGATTTTTTTGGCATCACAATTCTAAAGTTTGACTACAATACTTCCTAGTGACTTAAACTTGATATCATGGTGATGGTGATAGTATTCTATGCATTATATTTTTCAAATATTCTTGTTCAATTTTTCTCTGTGATTTTCTGTTTCACATATTTCCCTCCCACTGAAGGTTCATAAACTTTAGATTAATTTTCATAAGTATCTTCCAGATCAATATTCTTTTATGGTCCTTGTGTATTGTAAATATATTGTTGTTTTTGTCTCTATAGAATTGATTTTTCTTCTACTTCCATATATTTTCATAATTATTTGTTAATCTCTTTTTTTCAAGAAATCTACTATCCCGACAAGTGTTTTTGCATTGCTCTAAATTATCTCATCTCATTAGATTTACTCATTTCTTTCAGAGTTCTATTAAAAACATATTTTCATTCACTTCTTTGACTGCTCTTCTGAATCACTCTGGAAATTTTGGGGGGTGCTCGATTATTGTTTCTGGGGTCCTTGAACAATTTTGATAAAACCTTCCTCTAATTAGGAAGTTTTCACTTCATTTCCTTTGCTTCAAAGTACATTAATTGTTGTGGTTCTTTCCTTTGATTGCATTTGTCCATTTTCCCTCCTCTGTCAGGTTCCGCTATTTAAAAATCATTCTGACCATTATTTTCTGATGGCTCTGTTATAAAGGTGCTTCATTGTGTGTGTGCATGTGTGTGCGTGCGTGTGTGTGATTCCTTCTTCTCTATATTTACTCTACGCTTCTAGATAGCTCGGAGACTGACCTCTAGATTTATTCCATTATCAGAATTGTACTCAATATAAGAGATTCAATGAAAAAAGCGGCTGACCAGAAGAGCCAAGCATTTTTAAAAATTTGATTAATTAAACTTTTTTTGCATGTTGTAATAATTTAAACAGTCATTTTGTGACATTTTGCAACGTGTTATCATCTTCCTTTCTAACTCTCCTTCCCCCAAGATGGTCAGTAATATGCTAAATGCTATATGTATGTAATTAGAGAAGACATTTTTCATGTCATCACGTGGTGAAAGAATGTATATGCTGCTTACACGAGAGGACAATTCATGGAGGAAATACAGCGAAGATGGCCTGCTTCAGTCTGCAGTCCAACTCCCTCAGCTCCTTCGATGGTGCTGACAGCCTTGTGATCATGACCCGTGGATGGTTGCGTTGCTGATAATGGTTCATTCAGCCGCAGTGGATCCCTGCACATCATTGTTGTTAGAGTGCACCGTGCTCCCCCGGTTCTATTTACTTCATTTTGCATCATTCCTCATTTCTTGTAATTACCTTTTTTGTCATTTATCAAAGTTGAACTTAGTAGATAAATAGCCTGAATCAAATGAGTTAAAATTCAATATACACAAATATAGGCTCTGATCTTATATTAAAAAATCAATGTTACTCTACATGTATAACCCAGATGGAATTGCTTGCCAGCTCTGGGAACAGGGAGGGAAAAAAGGAGGGAGACAATTTGGATTATATACTTTGGAAAACTCATGGACGTTTGTTACTGGGATAACTTTTAAAAAATGAATGTTGGGGCCACTGGGTAGCTCAGTGGATTGAGAGCCAGGCCTAGAGACGGGAGGTCCTGGGTTCAAATCTGGTCTCAGACACTTCCCAGCTGTGTGACCCTGGGCAAGTCACTTGACCCCCATTGCCCAGCCCTTCCTATTCTTCTGCCAATACACGGTATTGATTCCAAGATGGAAGATAAAGGGTTAAAAAAAAAAGGAATGTCACTAGAATAGGATGGAAGAGATTGTCAAACAACAATATGTCTATAAAAGAATTTAAAAGTACACTATGCATCAGTAACTTGATCTTGAAAGTCTGGATTCTAGAAATAAGGATAGTTTAGTCCTCTCCACTGTCCTTTGGGATATACCATCATTGAAGTGGTGTAATCAGGTCTGGTCACTGCCATACTAAAGATATTTATAATCAAGAGATTATCCAAAGGAAAGAAAGGATTTGTAGATGTCTTCACTGGAGAAGAAAACAATCATATCAGGCTGAATGACCACCCATCAGTGGTGCTCCAGGTGAACTTCTTTCAGGTGTGAGCTAGATTCAAAGGCTAATGAAGTCCTTTAAACTGGCTTTCCAGGGCCATTGCTTGCATAGTGTCACTAAGGAAGAACAGAAGCAGGATTCAGACAGATTTTGGTGACTCCAAGCCCAGCATTCCATCCCCTCTGACATACGGCTTCTCGGAACAATAACAAATTACAGCCAATGAGTATTTCTTCGCAAGAGAAGACCATCCAGAAAATGTGAAACAACCTCGTCTTTTCTCCTGTGGAAGGACGCAATGTTGTCCCACTTGATGATTGTCAGAATTTCCCAGGAGTAAAGAAGTTTATCCTTGGGGTCGCTAATTAAATTCCCCCATCAGAAGCTAAACATTGTTCCTGAACATACTATAGAATGTGGTTTCTTTGTGTGGGTGCTTATGGAACCAGACGGATGTCTTCATCCGGTGTGGATAGCTTGTGCCCAGGAGCAAGTGCATCCTGGCACACAGCCTGCTAGCTTTCAAGGACCAAGAGCGGAGACAGGACAAGCCAGGCACACAAAGGTCTCAGAAGCTCCCTGAACTATGGCGGGGTGCAGGGATGGTATCTGCCTCTCTGCCACCAAGGACCCAGTTCTGAGTTACAGAGACGATAGTTTATATCTCTGGATAGTCGCTGTGGACTGAGCAAAACTGACGGAGGAGAGATCATTTGAGAATGACTGGACTCGAAATATCGTGGAGATTTATTGATGCTATTGAGGAGGATGCTGGGGGAAAATACATTCTTGATGTTCACAAAAGTATCTTTCAGCTCTCCCTCAGAGGGAAAGCCAGGAGTGGTTTCCCTTCACCAGGCCAGTGTGGTTTACTTAGAGACCATATTTTTGTAAAAAATCTATTTATTTATCTGTAACATATAACAGTATAAGGATCAGTAACAAGGAAGTCAACACTAAAAGGGAACTATCTCCACCCACTTTCTACATTGGCCTCACAGTGAACTTTTCTTTGTCTTCCAGCTACTCTAAACCTGCCCTAACACTGTCTAAACCCCACCCCCCAAACACTATCTGACTACAATCTCACTATAATCCTCAATAAAATTAACTTAATATTATTAAAGCTATCACCAAGTGAACACTTAGTCAGTCAACCCAATATGGCACCAGCTGACTGGCCAAAGTCCAGGCACATCTTGCTCTTTCTTCTCTCATCCCCATTTTCCACCAAAGCAGATGTGCCAACTTCTTTCTCTAAGACGGAGAGGGTATGAACACTTCTTCATTTGATTTAGAGTTCTCTCCCTCCTATACACAGCTAAGAGCAAGGTCTGAGATGTCTGCCTTCACCAGAAGCCAGAGTCTCTCTAACTGAAGCCAGTGAGTGAGTGTCAGTAACTCTCCCAGCTCAATCACCAACTGTCAGAATTGGATCTGCTTCTGACCTTCCAAATTCTCATCTCACATTCAACACTCTACATTGCCTGCAACCTCAGAGACCCTTTTCTCAAAGTTCTTATCAATATCTAATCAATATATTTCCTAATTTCCTTAATACAGATTTATGAAAGGTATAATCAAAGAGCCTAGACATCAGTGTTATGACTGTTCTTAATGTCTTTGTGGTTCTCCTACCTTTCTTGTTGTTGTTTTTTTTTTTCATGGCAAATCTCCACTTTACACATATCTTGATTGTCTTTCTCATTGATCTCATGTGTCACTTCTAGACTCTTTCCTTTAATCGTATCATTCAGAAATTTTTCTTCTTTAGAAATTAATTACTCTGAAATTACTATTCACACCAGATTTTGGTATCTCTTAATGTTCCCCACCATGGCCTTTTTAATAAAATATTCTTCCCATTTGCCTGTAAAACAATTTCTACATACATTTTTTTAAAATTCTGAGTTCTAAACTCTCTCCTCTCTTCTCTTCCCTATCCCCTCTCTGAGAACAAAAAGAGGTTGATATTATTTGTGCAGCCACACAAAGAATATGTCCATATTAGATATGGTCTGAAATAAAACATGATTAAAAACATTAATAATAAAGTTAAAAATAATATGCTTTGATCTAAATTCATTAATTCTTTCTCTGGAGGATTTTTCTTCATCAATCCTTTGGTATTGTCTTGAATGAAATTGCCAAGTCATCCATACTTGCTGTTATTGGGTACAATGCTCATCCATTTAACTAATATTGTCAGTTGTATTAGAATAGAATTAGGCAAAATATCTTGTAATTATTGCTTTAGTTCCCTCAGTTGTAATTAATTTGTCCTTTCAATTTTTAATATTAGTAATCTGGTTTTCTTCTTTCTTTTTTAAAATCAAATTCACCATTTTAGTCTATTACATTAGCTTTAAAAATAAAATCAGATCCTAGTTTTATAAGTTCAAAGAAATTCTTACTTTTAATTTTATTAATATCTCCTTGATTTTCAGTATTTTGGGAGTTTAAGGATTTTTAAATTTGTTCTTTTCCTACTGTTTTTAGTTGCATGACCAATTCATTCCTCTGCTTTTTCTCTATTTTACTGATGAGATATTTAAAGATACAAATTTTCCTACAAGTCTTGTATACCAGAAATTTTGGCATATTGTTTTGTCACTTTAGTGAAATTATTAAATATTTCTATGATTTGTTCTTTGACCCACTCATTCTTTAAATCTAGAAAATTCAATTTCCAATAAACATTAATCAATCTTTCTAAGCCACTTATTGAACATATTTTTATTGCATTAAGATCTGGAAAGGATAAATTAAATACTTTTGCTTTTCTGCATTTGGTTATGAGTTTTTTTCTCTAGTGCATGGTCAAATTTGTGCATGTGCCATGTACTAGTGAGAAAAAAGTATATTTATTTTTATTTCCATTCAATTTTATTGAGATGTCTGTCATCTATCACTTTTCTAACATTTTTTTTACCTCCTTCACTTCTTTCTTAATTTTTTTTTCATTAGTTTTCTCTAGAAATAAGAGGAAAAAGTTGAAATTCCTCACTGGTATAGTTTTATTGTCTGTTTTCTCCTGTAACTCATTTAAATTATTTAAAAATCTGCATGCTAAACAACTTAGTGAATATATGTTTGGTGCTGATCTTACTTCACTTTCTATGGTATCTTTTTTCAAAATGTAGTTTCCTTTTTTGTCTCATTTAAATAAATCTATTTTTACTTTAGCTTCATGTGAAATCATGAGAGTTATGCCTAGTTTGTTTGTTGGTTTTTTCACTTCTGCTGAAGCATAATAGATTCTTCTACAGACCTTTACCTTTACTCTACATACGCCTCTCTACTTCAAATGTGTTTATTGTAAACAACATTGAAGGCTTCTGGTTTTTCATCCACACTGCTATCTGCTTCCATTTTATGAGAGAATTCCATCCACATTTCCAGTTATGAATATTTTTATAGCCACCCTCTCTCTCTCCTTTTGTCTTGTGCCTTCTTGTGTTTATTCTGATCATTTCTCCTAGTCCACCCTCCCTTTCATTAGTCCCTCCCTCCCTTTTCTTATCCTTTACTTCCTTACAGAGTAAGACATATTTCTATGTCAAACTAAATGGGTGTTACTCCCTCTTTGGGCCAATTCTGATGAAAGTATCTTTGAAGAGTTGCTTGCCACCACTTCACATCTTCCCTTGCACTGTAATCACTGTGAGAAAACAGCCCCCATTCTACTTCTTTCAGTGCATCTCTGTTTTTCAGCCCTTAATTTTGCTTTTCTTTTAGATATTATACCATAATAGTCAATGCACACCTGTGCTCTCTACTAATGTATACATACCTATATATATAAAAATATATATATATGTATATTCCTTTTAATTGGCCTAGTAGTGATAAAGCTCTTAAGAATTACAAGTATCAACTTCCCATGTAGGGATATAAATAGTTTAACTTTATTAAATACTTTCTGTGTTCTCTTTCCTCTTTTATGTTCTGTTGAGTCTAGTGTTAGAAGGAGAAACTCATTTAAAATCATTCTAGACAAAATACAATATTTAGGAATCTATTTGACAAGATAAGCCCTGGAACTGTACGAACACAACTACAAAACACTTTCCACACAATTAAAACTAGGTCTAAATAATTGGAAAAACATTAATTGCTCATGGGTAGGACAAGCTAACATAATAAAAATGACAATCCTGCCCAAATTAATTTACTTATTTAAGGCTATACCTACCAAACTACCTAGAAACTTTTTATTGAATTAGAGAAAATTATAGCAAAGTTTATTTGGAAGAACAAAAGATCAAGGAAACTAATAAAAAAATGTGAAGGAAGGTAGCCTTGCAGTCCCAGATCTCAAACTATACTATAAAGCAGCGGTCATCAAAACTATATGGTACTGGATAAGAGACAGAAAGGAGGATCAGTGGAATAGACTTGGGGCAAATGACCTCAGCAAGACAGTCTATGACAAGCCCAAAGATCCCAGCTATAGGGACAAGAATCTACTGTTTGACAAAAACTGCTGGGAAAATTTAAGTCAGTATAGGAGAGATTAGATTTAGATCAACATCTCACACCCTACAACAAGATAAATCCATAAGTGGTGAATGACTTAAATATAAAGAAGGAAACAACACTAAGTAAATTAGGTGAACACAGGATTGTATACCTGTCAGATCTATGGGAAAGAAAAGAATTTAAGACCAAACAAGAGATATAGAATATCACAAATTATAAAATTAATAATTTTGATTACATTAAATATAAAGTTTTTGTACAAACAAAACTGGTGCAACCAAAATTAGAAGGGAAGCAACAAATTTGGAAAAATCTTTATAACAAAATCCTCTGACAAAGGTCTCATTTCTCAGAACTAAATCAATTGTACCAAAAATCATTCCATTCCCTAATTTATAAATGGGCAAGGGACATAAATAGGCAGTTTTTGGATAAAGAAATCAAAAGTATTAATAAGCACATGAAAAAGTGTTCTAAATCTCTTATAATCAGAGAAATGCAAATCAAAACAAATCTGGGGTACCATCTCATACCTAGCAGGTTGACTAATATGACAGCAAAAGAAAGAAAGAAATGTTAGAGGGGATGTGGCAAAATTTGAATACTAATGCATTGCTGATAGAGTTGTGAATTAATCCAACCATTCTGGAAGGGAATTTGTAATTATGCTCAAAGAGTTTTAAATGACTGCCTTCCCTTTGACTCAGCCATACCACTGCTGTGGTTGTATCCCAAAGAGATAATAGGGAAAAATGTGTACAAAAATATTTATAGCTGCTCTCTTTGTGATGGCAAAAAAAAATGTAAAACGAGGGGATGCCCTTCAATTGGGGAATGGCTGAACAAATTGTGGTATATGTTGGTGATGGAATACTCTTGTGCTCAAAGGAATAATAAAGTGGAGGAATGCCATGTGAACTGGAACAACCTCCAGGAAGTGATGCAGAGCGAGAGGAGCAGAACCAGAGTTCTGTAACAGACTATTCTGCTAGCAGTGATGCAATGACCCAGGACAACCCAGAGGAACTTATGAGAAAGAACATCCATATCCAGAGAAAGGACTGTGGGAGCTGAAATGCAGAAGAAAAACATATGATTGATCACATTGTTCAATGGGGCTATGATTGGGGTAATGACTTTAAATGATCACCCTAACCCTAAAAAAAAAGAATATGAATCATGTAACCATGGAAAAATATTCTGAATTAATTCATTAAATACATTTTTTTTAAAATCATAGCTTACAGATAGTTCAATAAATCTAAATGATCTCTTCTGGATCCAATTTCCAGACAGACAATTTTTTTTCAACGGGAAACTTTTAATTTTCTTCTTCTTTTTCATTCTTTTCATTTTGTTTCATTCTTTTTGGATATCTCATAGTGTCATTAACTTCCACTTTCCCAATTCTAATTTTTAAAGAATTATATTCCATTGGCCAATTCCAATTATATTGGCCAATCCAACTTTTAAGGAAACTGTGTTCTATAGTGAATTTTTATACAACCTTCCCCCACCCCCCATTTTTAGCTGTTTTTACCAAATTGTTGACTCTTTTTTTATATTATTTTCTCATATCATTTTCATTTCTTTTCCCAATTTTCTTTTAGCTCTCATTTAATTTTTAAAATTATGTTTGAGTTAATCTGGTAATTCTTTTCACTCTGACACCAATTCACATTTTTCTTAGAGATTTCACATGTAGTCACCTTGACATTGTCCTCTTCTAAGTTTGTGTTTTGATTTTGTCTGTCAACAAAATATCTCTCTATGATCAGGTTCTTTTTTTGTTTTTTTTTTGTTTGTTTTTCTTCTCATTTTTCCATCCCATTTCTTGACTTTTAATTAAAATATAAAATTTTAATTTTAAAATTCGACTTCATTTCCACAGTAGTGTGTGCAACTGTCCCAAACTTCAGGTTTTTCAAACTGTTGTTTTCAGAGGTAATTCTGGGGACCAATAGGTTTTTAGTTCTTCCTTTCTTAGACTGCACATTCTGGTCTTTGAGTAACTAAACATTTTTCTCTACTTTGGATCCATGACCAGGATTCTTGCTTCCTTCTGACTCCATGCAATAGTGTAATAGTGCTCCTCCTCAACTCCCTAGCTCCCAAGGACATTTTTCACATGCCCTGCCCCTTTGTCCTGCATCCCAGTGTGAGCAATTCCTCCCTCCACTCTCTGAGGTAATTTGGGGAGGGGGGTTCACAAGCAACTTGAAGGTGCAGTTTGGGCACACAATCTCTAAAAGTTTCACCAATACTGAAGTCTGTTTCTCTTCCTACCTTCATTCTCAAACTCATTTGCCATTTGCTAGATCTTCTCATGTACACCAACTAACTGTGGGTGTTTCTTAAAGCTTTTTTTCTAGGCGATCTTATTTTCCCTCTATACCACCTTGGAGATTTCATTGTTTCCCATAGTTTGGGTTATTGTCTAGGCAGATATTTCCTAGTTTTATATATCCACCAGACCTAATCTCTCTCTATAGTTAAATTTTCTCAAAACTTCCTTTTGCCTATCTTAAGGTGGATGTTCCATCAGCGTGACTAATTCAGTATGCCCCAAACAGAGCTCATTCGCTTTCCTTTCAAACCATTCTCTCTTCCAAACTTCTCTTTTACTATTGATGACACCATCATTTTCCCTGCGTCATCCATATTCTCACTCACCTTCCAATCTGTAGTAAAATTGATCATCTCTGCTTTCACCACATCTCTTCTATGACTCCTTTTGCCATAGGACGCACTATTCTAGTTCAGTTTCTCTTGTCTGAGCCATTATAAGAATCCTGTACTTGCTCTCCAAGACTCAAGAATTTCCCCACTTCCAGTCCATTTTGTACTGAGTTGTCAAAGAGGTTTTCCTAATATCAATTGATCTGACCATGCCAATAAGCCCATTCAGACTCAAAAACATCAAGTAATTCCCAATAAGATACTGTTTTTGGCATTTAAGGCTCATCTCGTCATACCTGTCTGAGTCTTATAACTCGCTCCCCTCCAGAATAATCATGATTTAGCTAATGTGGTTTCTCTGTTGGCCACATGTTCCTAATACATGATGCGCCATATTCCATTCCAAATCCACGCCTTTTCAGTGGCTGTCCTTTATGCTGGAAATGGTCTCTCTTACCTTTGACATTTGGACTTCCTGTTTTCCTTTAACAATAAACGCATTTCCCCCACACCATAGTTAGCATCTCACATTTTTGCCTGATTTTAAATTTGTAATTAATGGCTGATTAGATCTCCTAGTTATTTGTAACATTTTTATTCATTTAACATATTTTATTCCTAGTTAATGGTCTCAGATCTAATAGCTATCACTGCTAAGGAGAGAAAGATGCAGGTTTTATAAGCTGCATTGCATTTCTAGAATACTTTTACTGCCAAAAAGTAGCTTTTATTAATGCTTGAGAAAAGACACTGTCTTTAAACATTCAAACAACACATCTCCCTGGTTATTCCTTACTTTCAACTCCTTATTCTCAGAATTATGTGTTCTAGGTAGGTCAGGGACATATACAGGTACTCTAAAAGTTGAGTCAGAGTTTCCAATACACACACACACACACATATATATATATATATATATATATATACATAATAGGTTCCTATGGATACATTTGAAAAAATTCAGACAAGGAAGTCAAATAGAAGGACTGCAAGAGACGTACATAAAATCAAGGCTCTAGTTAAAGGCTATTCTGGAGGGAACTTAACTCAGGTCAGAGGTAAAGGCTCAACTTTGGAAGAAAAAAAAACAATCAGGTCTTTCAACAGTTAAGAAAAAAGAGTTTTATTTAGCATGCCAGGAGAGTAACGTTCAACAAGGATAGGTTTTGAGGACACCTTCCGATGATTCAGCTGAGCAAAGGTACCTTCCTTGAATAGTTTATTTGGATTCACAATTAAGCAAGCATCAGAGCCCTAATGGAGCTCCCCCTAGTTGCTCTCTTTCTGGAAATGAGGGAATGCTCTCAATAATCTGAATCTTTAGTTGTCTGGACCAGACCTTAGCTCACTGAGAAGAGCTGAGAGAGAGCTCCTACTGTCAGGATCTGAGAACCACTGAACCATCTGACTAGTACTGCTGATCCTCTTGTCTTTGTCCAGGTCTCCTTTGAACTATTCAGGCTTCTTGCTTAGGCTACACCAGAATCACTTAAAGTCCCAAATGCTACAGCTCAACCAATGTAGGCTCACCCCAAAATGGCCAAGGGCAAATCGACTGCACTGTAGAAATCCTTCATATTCCTTTTGAGTTTTCAGGAAATTTTAAAAAGAAGAAAATGCTTGAAATTCCAATTAAAACTGTGCTTGCTGCACTCTTAAGAAGAAAATGTCTGATTAAAGAGAGCCACATCTCAGGTTCACCAAGGAAAGAGGAGTGCTCAAGACACCTGACACTTTTTTAGAGAGAGCACAAAGAGTCAGTCGGGGAAATGTGTGGAAATCGCATTCTGCAGGTCTGAGGAAGCTTCCCGTGTAGTTGAACACCCACAGAGAAGACTTAGCTAGCCCGTCGGTATATGATATCTCGGGTAAGTCTATGGGGACACCCCTGGGGAAATGTGAAAAGGGAATGTTTCGTGTCAGCCAGAGTGCCTCAGATGGATGAAGAGAGATGACAACAAAACTACCATTCCGTGAAGAAAGGAAGTTTTCTACAACTTGGCTATTCATGACCTAGAAGAAGAAAGGAAGTATTGAATAACCAACAAAATGAAGGAAGGCCTTTTCAGACCTGGCACACTTCTCTCTCACTGCAGATACAAGAACCGTTATGCCAAATAAAAAGACGCTCCAGCTCCTCGTCCTGGAAAAAGCACGAGCCCCATATTGG